>NC_046353.1:5877537-6196199 GCF_000738735.6 Corvus cornix cornix
GTCTCTCACGGACTTAGAAAAATAACAAGAAGATCCTCACTAACAGCATTTTTGTACCTACAATTCCCCCTTTTTGTTTTATAAGATAACAACTCTACTATTAATCCTAAATAGAAATCTACATCAGTTATTAATTCTAAAAATGTCCTTAAGGCTTTAACTATCTGACTCCATAACAAGAAATTTAAAATTCAGTCTCTGCTTGTGGAAGAACCATCCCAGTCTCTGCTTGTAGAAGGACCATCCGCCTGATGGTTGACATCCTGGTCATCATCAGAAGAGTCATTAGGCTGATGATCTACATTCTGGTCACCATCTGGATGGTTGGCGTTCTGGTCATCATTTGGAGGTTGCCTGTTCTGCCTCTGGTGCCGCAGGTCAGGGCGAACGCATTTTGAAGGTAGCCACTGTACTCCAGTATCTGTGGAAACGCAAGCATACCCATGACCCCAAACGATAAGCTCATGCGGGCCTTCCCATTGGTTAGTGAGTAAATTCCGTACCCAGACTTTTGCCCGGGGCAGCTGTCTGTCGCCTGCAGACTGCAATGAGAGAAAATGATTCAGAATAACAGGATTATTTGAATTTTTGTGGTACTGTAAGGTGATTAATTGTATACAAAGCTTTTTGCCTCCTGTTAGAAACCCTGGTAAATTGGTGTGGCTTCGAATGTGCAGAATGTAATACGGATGCACTCGAGCCTGAATCGCAGACCACAAGGTTTGCAACAGTGAAAACAGAGCCGCATTGTTCACCTCCTTCAGAAGTGAACAATCTAAGCGTTGAGTTATATCTGCTACATAAGCAGAGTCAGTAACCAAATTCAAAGGTTCCTGTGAGAATCGCTTGAAAAGCCATGGTAACAGCCCTTAATTCAACTAACTGAGCAGAGCCTGACTCGTGTTCCTTCAGCACCTGCCATTCCGATCCCTCCTTCCAGGTAACAATGGCTTTCCCAGTCTAAAAATTTGTCCCAATCCGTACACCCCAAGCTGCCAACACATCCCGCCCCCAAAGGTTAAGGGAAGTGGTAGCAACATAAGGCCTGATTGTAGCTGTGTGCCCCTCTGAGTCCTTCACCACCACAGGCTGTTCGCTTAGATAGCTCTGTGTGGATCCTCCTAATCCTGCGATGGCCGATCCCACCGGGGCTAAAGGCGATGAGGGAGGCCACGCAGAGAAGGAGATGATAGTTACATCAGCACCCGTATCAATCAAACCTCGAAGCTGAATCCGGGGCAGACGGGCGTTCGGCAGGATCAGGGTACATGTCATCTGTGGCCTTTGGTCAGAGATGTCTGCAGTCCAGAAGGCCTGCGGAAGTCCCGTAGATCCACTGCCGTTATCTTCGTGAGTTTGTTGCTCTATCCTGGGGACACAAGACTTAAAAGGCACCAATTTAGCAAGGCAGGTCTTTTCAGGAATAGTTACAGGGGGTTTTTGCGTGGAGACCATAGCGCAAATCTGACCTTTAAAGTCAGCATCAATAACTCCTGAGTGCACTAAGATTCCTTGATGGGCAACATCAGGTTTTCCCACCAGCATCGCACTGGATCCCTGGGTTAAGGGTCCATATGCATCCAAAGGAACCTTATAAATACCGCTAGAGTCTAAGACGACTGCAGCTGCGGTGTGGACGTCAAACCCGTCTGATCCGTGGGTGCCGTCTGATCCCTGGGTGCCGTCTCTAGGGTGGCTGGGTAGGCCTGTGCCTGTACCTGTGCCACTCTCTGGGGGAGGGACTGCATCGGAGAGCAATTCCCCCTCCTTGCACCCCAGCGGAAGTCTCCCGACAAAGGCTGACCATTGGCATGAGTCCGGGATCTACAGTAGCCCGTGCAATGCCCTGGCCTGCCACACCTTTTGCACTGGGGGATCGGTGTGTTCTCTTTTTGGCTCGGCTTAGGCCGCTTCCGTTTTTTCACCTGTTTTGGTTGCTTTGGTTCACGACCAGAAGATGCGTGAACAGGCTGCAGGAACGCAGCCAAAGCAGACCTTTTCTGGTTCCCAGATCCCACCTTAGCGCAGGCTTCGACCATGTCTGTTACCTCAGGATCCCCTGGTAAGGCATCTATGATTTTTCTGCACTCCTCGTTTGCGTTATCTCTCACTAACTGCCTTAACAACAACTGTCTTAACCTGTCATCTTCAACCTGCTTCTCGAGAGAAGCAGCAACTTTCTCTACAAAAGAAAGGAATGACTCTGAGTTCCCTTGAACTATTTCAGTATACCGCTTTCTGGGTGCTGACAACTCTATGGTTTTCACCAGGGCAGCCATGCCGACCTGTTGTGCTTGCTGCAGGATGCTAGAGGGCAAGTTACCCTGTAGGCTGGGATCAGAGAAGGGACCAGTCCCCATCAAAGCATCCACTCCTGCTGTCTGTCTAGGATCAGCAGCAGGGAGCTGCAAATTTGCTAATGCAGTCTTCTTGGCCAGCTTTCTCCAGGTTGTCTCAAAAACTGTAAATTGTACAGGTTGAAATAGAATTTGACCTAAGTGTCTGATATCAAATGGAGAAAGCAAATCTGTATTTATCACCCTTATTATTTGCATAACCTCAGCAGAACCCAGCCCATATTGTGCCACCTTGGATTGGAGGTCCTGGGCAACTTTCCAAGCAATTACCTCATGCTTGTCATGCTCTCCTGAATCTGGGAGAGCCTTATACACTGGGAAAGCTCGGATCTCTTTTGGGGAACCAGTACCATCCTGAACGTCGGGCACAGCCTGCGGATGGAGTGTAACAGCTCCCCGGTTACCCCCAGAATCCTCAGATCTATGTGGCAGTCCAAGGATTTCTAATAACCTCCAGTCACCCTCCCCCAATGCTTGCACCTTAAGAGACTCTAGGAAGCGATTATGATGCGTCGGACGCACTGTTACCATGCAGTCCGGAAAAGTCCAGGGGCGAGACCGGCACAGCCTTTTTCTTCGCCGCGCGGCTACAGCCGCCTGACGACCTGGGGCCAGAACCTCATCTGCCTCACTGCCTGACGAGGAATCATCAGGCAAAGGCAACTTTGGGGTGCTGGGAGGGAACAGAAATGTACGGGGAGGGGAGGCACTTTGGCTAAGTTCGCCAGAGCCAGAACAGGCAGGACAGACTGCAGCTGGCTGCGCGGCAGTTTTTACAGCAGTCTCTTTACGGGAGGCCGTCTCGGCCAGTTCCGACGAGCCGGTACTGAAGCTGCAGCCGACTCTGGAGCTACGACTGCGCCCGGCGCCGCGGTCGGCGCCGCGCTCGTCTCCCGCACGGCAGCCACGTTCTGCGTGGTTGCCGCTTCCGCTGCTGTTTCGCGCTCCCCGGGCGCGCTCGGCGCCGCCGTCTCTGGCCGGCGCTCTGCGGACGCACCCGGCGCCGCTGCCGGTCCGTTCTCTGCGGGCTCTCCCGGCGCCGCCGCCTGCGCCGTTTCTCGGCTCGGAGCTGCGTCTCCCGCTTCTGGCGGGAGGGGCGCGGCCGGCCGCGGGCGGCACGGCCGGCGCTGGCGCCGCTTGCAGCGCGGGATCGGGCATTCGCCGCTCTAACAGGCTGAGCAAGTCCCCCATCCTTTGGGATAGGTTTCGCAGCTCTGCCAGAAAGGGCAAATGCTGCATAAAAGGGTCCATACTTCGGTTCTGCGACTGCGCAGAACAGTCCAGCGCCAGGGAGGGCAGCGGAGCACAGCCAGGCAGTCCCGGGGGGAGCACGCCCGGCGCTACGCCCGCTAAGTTAGATCCACGTGCATGCGGAACCGAACTAGGACGCTCTCTGGGCGTCCAGTTGGCTAAGCCGCTGATCTGCGGCCCGGGATAAGCCGTGGCTGCCGTCCAGCCGAACGGCAAGGCAGGCTGTGCGCCCTGCCTCTGCCCTGACCCCCCCGCCTCTGGCGGGGCGGGTCCCTGGGGGCTGCGGAGTCCTGCGACTGTGCAGGGTGAGCCGGTGCAGGCTCTGCCTGTGGAGCCAGGGGGGTTTTTCCGAATCCACCATCATTTGCCCCAGAAGCCCAGTCAGCGGGGCCCCCCTCGGACATTCCTCCGTCACTCATCACCGAGACAGGCGATCCAGCCCTGCTATCACAGTCAAGGGCTGTCAGCAGAAAAAATAATGAACGCCAGGTTTTGTATAATCCTAACGCTGCCGGCTCCCCAGTCGGGAGCTCGTGTCGGACAGCAGAGCCGAGTTCCTGCCATAAGGCAAAGTCCAGGGCAGTATCTCTGTCCATGGAAATCCCTTTTAAAGTAGCCCAGTCTAATAATTCCCGAAACTGAGTTTTCAGGAATGGAGGTGTGCAATATGCTAAACACACCTTTCCAGACCAGTACGACAGCGTCGTTCTGTGAGCCGCTGTTCGCCATTTCTCAGTTCTGTCGGACCTCCCGGTCCCGGGGGGTAAAAGGAACAGCGTACCTCTACAGGAATTCGGCTTGGCTCGCAGCAGCAGGACACGTCAGAGAGTGCAAATCACGTCGGGCAGCACCAAATATTACCGCAGGCCTGGTTCCTACGGTATATCACCGTGTCCCGCAGCTATAGGGAGGAGGAGGAGAAGAAGATCCAGCAGGCAGGAATTGTGCAGCAAGATTGATTTATTTAATTATTTTACAAACTCTTTTATAGACTTTTTTCTTCATAGTCTAATTGGACAAAGGACCAGCCACCCCTTGGGGGTGATTGGCCAAAATCCTAAAACATCCATTATCAAAATATTTTCTACTGTACCATAAACAAGACTTTCCAAGGTTGCAGGTGGCTTGGTTGTTTACATTCCCTGCTACCTCTTCTGTGAGAGAGAAAAGTCTCTCACGGACTTAGAAAAATAACAAGAAGATCCTCACTAACAGCATTTTTGTACCTACACCATGAGATGATAAAGCAGCTCCTGGGGGAAGGTTTGGGATAAAGCAGCTCCTGGGGAAAGGTTTGGGATAAAGCAGCTCCTGGGGAGATGGTTTGGGATGAGGCAGGTGAGCAAGCAGCACGCAGAACAGGACACCGCTGACTTGTGCTGGGAAATGGAAGCTCAGGCCTTGCAGCCCCTGGTCCCAATCACCTGGGCCAAGCCTTCCTTGGAAAGGGATCTGGAACCCCTGGGAAGGACCAGGAGAAAGCCAAAACCATCCCACTTTCTGTTGCCTGCTTTGCAAGCAGAGGGTTCTGCCTTTCCCTGCAAACCCCCGTGGGCAGCAGTGCTCAGGATCAACCCCAGCTTCCCTGTTCCTTGCTCTGGATGTCATCGTGTCACATGGGAATCAGTAAAACTCTTGGATTTAGAGCCAAGAAGCAAAATCTGGGCAGGCCAAGTGCCTGTCTCTGCTGGAAAGGACACGCACTGATTTTTCCTGGCAAAACCACTAAAGAAAATGCAATTAAAGACAAAAATTGTCTTTGACTTGCAAAATCAGCCTTGTGCTTGGCAAACCAGAGACGTTTAATGAATTCCCTCTCTGCTGAGGTTCACTGGTCGGGGTAAACTTCCTCCTGGATAATTATAAAGTCCAATTAATTTCTCCAATGTAGCCTTTGATGGTTAGGCTGGCAGATAAGCCTGGTCTAAACCAAGGGCAGCTCTCTTCAGCCTGCATTGAAGGAGAGGAGGAGCTCGGTGGTGCAGCTGATCCCAATCTACTCTTGGATCAGACAGGGAACATTGGGAAGAGCAGTTCTGGGCTCAGGTAACTTCTTCCCTTGGATCAAATCAAGTTCCCTCTAGAGAAAAGAATTCACTGTTCTGTGTGTTCTCCTCTGTTAAAATGGGAGTATTTTGCACAGTGATGAGGACATGAATATATCCAAATCCAGTCACACGGATTGATAACCTCAGGCACATTTCCCTGTGTCCTGGGTTGCAGTGTGTTCTATTACCATTCTCGTGAGCTGTTGAAATCAGGTGGGGCAGTGTTTCCTTGCCTCCTGCCCCCAGACTATCTTTCTGTTAATGGCCCATCATTGTCCTGCCGCCTGACTCAGAGATAACTCCCTCCGGACTATCTTCTGTTAATGAGCCTAATCAACACTTGGCCTCATGACTCATTACCCCATTGTGAGATGCTCCACCCAGAGGGAGGAACCAAGCATCCCATCGTGGATATAAGCTGGGACTGAGCACCAGAGAGAACCCTTTCCACTGGCTTTCCAGAGCACAGGAGCTACACAGCCACCACTGGACTTTCTGAGGAAGAGCAGACCCTTTTTTCTACAGGATCACTGCTTCAGAGGACTGCAGCTAACATTCCACCAGACTGCTACAACAGGGTGTCAGGTTGTATCTTGACTCTCTCCGTTTGAACCAGTGTTCTTATTTTTTTTTTTTCATTTTCTTTAATTTCCCCATTAAATTGTTATTCTGACTTGGTGCCTCCCACTGGTTTGTTTTCAAACTAGTACACCCTACAGGACACCTCCATGGAGCCACCTTTGGGGACAGGATTACAGCTCAAAGTGACACAGGCACAGGTGGTGAAAAACTGGCCCTGGTGGCCAAATCCATTTGGTGATGGGATGGCTTTGGTTAATACTGAACCGTGACAAACTCCCTGCCTCGGTTCCCAAACGCCTTTTGCAGTTCCCACCCCAACCTTGCCCTCCAAAAATCAGCATTTCCATGGGATGCACAGCCACCCTCTCACGCAGGGGAAAGCGCTTTGACACAGGCTTGGAATTCATTCATTCATCTAAATTTTGTGTGGTTTAGGAACAATCAACCCCATTTTGCTGCTAACACCCAGTTTATTTCCAGTCCTCAAATGCAGATGGCTATGATTCCAACACCCCTGGGAATGCTGGAATCTCCTCCCAGCAGCCAAATGCTTTTACCTGTCCTAGCTCTGCTTGGAGGGGGTGAATATCAGCCCCAGTCCAGTCCCCAGCGCAGCCTGACCTGAGCTGAACTCCAGCCAGAGCCAAAACTCCCTCAGCTCTGGCTGTGCTGTGCTCTCTCCCCCACTGCTGCTGAGGTTAATCACATTCCGCAGGAGCTGCACCTCTGCATGACCAGAATCAGGGATTTAGCCCTAATTAAGGGGTGATGCACAGCCAAAACCTCCAGCAGCCTGGGGTTCTTCATTAGCCTGATTAATTTGGCTGCTTTGGGGCTCTACTGGAAAGCCCTGAGCCCTGGCTGTAAAAAACCCCGGCTGGAAATCCGAGATCCCTCACCCAGCACCTCCTGCTTTATTTCAAGGCTCTGCTCTGCCCTCCTGCCTCCCCCCGGGGCTATGCTGGGGGTTGAACTCAGACCTCTCCAGGAACCTTAACGAGGCCCTGTTTGCCTAAAAAAACCTTTTATTTTTTTCTCATTTGCAACGTGATATCCCCATTTTACAGCTGGGTAGTGCACGGGCTTCCCGAGAGCGACCCCCAGCTCAGAGCTGCAAGGACCAGCACAGCTTCACTCTCCTGCATTCCCAGGAAAGAAAAAACCTTTCAAAAATGGGGGTTTTTTTGAAATTTCATTCATACCCTGCTGTTTGAAAAGACAGAAAATCGGAATCAAGACTCTGCTGGGAGACACATGGCTGGGTGTGGGAAAGCCTGGATGCAAAATTGTATCTTTGGTGGGGCTTGTGCTGGTGTTCAGATGGTTTTTGGGTGCCAAGGTTCGGGCTGATATGTCCAGGTTTGATGTCCCAGGGATTTTACTCAGAGCTGATGCCTCTATGGATCAGATTTGGATGTTGAGAGGGGAAATACCAATGCCTGGCACCCTGTTCCTGGCTGTACTCACGGGATTCTCTATTCCATTGTGGGTTTGGAGATACCTTTGTGGATTAGAAATGGCTACAAATCCTCCAGGGATCTGTAGCCCTCTTTCCCCACATGATCCACAAGCTTTCCTCCCCCAAAGTCCTTTTTTTCCCTCTCACTGGGGTGTTTTTTCCCCTGTTTCCAGTAGCCTGGGTACGTGCAGGGCTGCTGGAGGCAGGAACAGCCCAGCTGGAGCTGCAGGGGCAGATGAAGAGCATGGAATTACCTTGGGGGAAAAAGGGGACAACTTTGAGGGAAAACTGAGCTGGAAGGCACCGAAAGGGGATAAAGAGAGGTTCTGCTGAATGGATGGGGCTGGGCAGGAGGGGGCAACTGCAGCCCATGGATTTGTGGGGGAAAACTCCTGAATTTATCCCCCTTGACTCTGCTGAGGTGAGACTCCACCTTCAGAGCTGCCTCCAGCTCAGGGGAACCCAACATCAGAAGGACGTGGAGCCGCTGGAGCAAATCCAGAGAGTCCACAGGGATGCTCCAGGGCTGGAGCCCCTCTGCTCTGGAGCCAGGCTGGGAGAGCTGGGGGTGCTCAGCTGGAGAGGAGAAGGCTCCAGAGAGAGCTCAGAGCCCCTTGCAGGGCCTAAAGGGGCTCCAGGAGAGCTGGAGAGGGACTGGGGACAAGGCATGGAGGGCCAGGACACAGGGAATGGCTTCCCAGTGCCAGAGGGCAGGGCTGGATGGGATATTGGGCAGGAATTGTTCCATGGGAGGGTGGGCAGGCCCTGGCACAGGGTGCCCAGAGCAGCTGTGGCTGCCCCTGGATCCCTGGCAGTGCCCAAGGCCAGGCTGGACACTGGGGCTTGGAGCAGCCTGGGACAGTGGGAGGTGTCCCTGAAGTTAGGTTGGAACAAGACAGTTTCTGAGGTTCCTTCCAACTCAAACCATTCAAGAATTCTATAGAATATTCTATATTTCCCTTGGCTTAGCATTGAGACCAACCCCCTTTCCATGTGGGAACAACTCCATGCAAAAACCCACCCATGAACGGGCATCAACCCTGGCTCAAATAAAATAATTCTTCAATAATATCATCAATTTTTAGGATATAAACTCATTTCCCTGCTTACTTTTTGTTTTTGAAGCATCGAACGTGGCAGGACGAACGACAGAGGGATAGGGATAAATAAAGAAATAAAGGGAAAGGAATCATATGGAAGCAATTAGGAGGAACTTCAGTCAGGAAAACCTGGAGGTGCTTGTAGCATTAGGGCTCAAGTGATCGCTGCTGCGGGACCATAACTCACCCACACTGCTGGCATTTTCCCTGCAGCTGTGCGTTTTATGCGGGAATATCAGCTTACCCCTTGGAAAAATGAACCTGGGGAGGGCTGTCCAGCCCTGGAAGTGCTCCAGGGAGTGTTGGATGTGGGGATTTACCCACGGCCTGGGGAAGAGAGGGGTTCATTGGGCACTGGGGTTAATGCGGCAGCCGGAGGGGGAGGTTGGACGCTTTGTCTTGGGAGAAAGGAAATTCCCCTGGTTGTAGAATTCCCAGGGATTTGGACAGGTACCGGAGAAGGCAAAACTTTCCCATTTCTGGGAAGAAGGGCAAGGAGGATTTGGAGTTTCTTGAGGAAGATGCTCTCCGTGCCCTGCTCGCCGCACTCTGCCCACGGCAAGGGCAGCCCTGAAGATCAGCTCCGCTGGAGGCAGTTCGGTGATTCCAGAGGGAAAGAAGGACCCTTGGCTCCACAAAAAGCTGTTTGGATCTTTTTCCCCTTCTCCAGGCCAAGGCTGCAACAAATTCTGAGCTTTCCCATGGGGCTGGAATTGTAATTCCCAACTGGGTTTGTACCACAGGGCCCCTTGGAAGAGTGATGCATCCAGGTTTTTCTGTGAGGCTTTTTTGGGGGGGGGATAAATTATTCCCTGAGGTGGGGAGGCTCCAAGCCCTCTGTGGAGAACAGCGGGACCTTCGGAGGGCTCTCAGGCCTCAGCTGAGGAATTTGGGATGCTGCTCAAATGGAGGGGCAGGATGAGGCTGGAGAGGCTTCCCTCAGGAGGGTGAGAGGCTGGTGAGGCATGAAATAGGGAAGAGAAGGAGATTTTTAACTCAGAGATCCATTTTCCCATCCTAATTTAATTTACCCAAGCTGAAACTCCTCCCGTGGCCCTCTGTGGGGAGATCCAGGGATTTTGGAGAGTGATCTGGGGAGGAACGGCAGGGCCAGCCCCAATCCCTTTGGTCCAAGACACCCAAGGGCTCCTCCCTGCTGATGGTCACGGGGCCGGGTGACACCAGGGACAGACCCTCGGTGCTGGGACATTTTTCTGTTCCACATCCCAGCTCCAGGCTTTGGGAATGAAAACTTTACAGCACCACTCCCTGCCTGCACAGAGGGTGGAAGAAACGGTTGTAAAATGGGTTCTGGGGGTCCTGGGATGGGGCAGTTTTGAATTTGGGGTTTGTTTTCCATCATCTCTTGAAGGAAATTCCAGCTTGCTGGATTGTGGTGGGGCACAGGAGATCCAGACCAGGAGGAACAGGGAGAACAACATTCCAGACCCAAACCTTCACCTGCCTCCTGTCTTTTAGGGTGAAAAGTGATTTTTTGAAATTTATGTATCTCTGGAAATGCCATTCCGTCATCCCATCCAACGCCAGTGGGAAACAGCCCTACAAATAAACTCTTCATCCCTCTGCCTGTGTGATCCCAAAGCCTTGGAAAACAAAACTCTGTTTCCCCATGGCACTGATATTAACCCACAGTGAGCTCTCAGACCTTTAGGGGGGTGTTTTCCAGAGGAAAACCCTAATGGATGTAAAATCCCCTCTCCAAGTCACCATAAACCCTCGGCATCGTCCCCATCAAAGGGCTCTGCGGGGCAAAGGGTTCCCAGGGGGCTTGTGAAGGGTGGGATCACTTTTTACAGGGGGAAAAATAGGGGGGGAAAGTAGGAGAGGAAAAAAAAAGCAAACAGGGGGTTTAAAAAAAAAGATAACAAGGAAAAAAAGAAAGGCAAAAGAAAACAAATAGAAAAATCAGATGGAAATAAAAATATTGGAAGGGAAAATAGAAAGAAAAAATAGAAAAGAAAGAACACATTAAAGAAAAAGGAAAGGGAGAAAAAAGAAGATAAAAGGGAAAGAGAAAATTGGAAAGGAAAAATAGACAGAAAATAGGGATCAAAATGGAAAGAAAAAAATGAGAAAAAGAGAAAGAATGGAAAAAAATTAGGAAAAAAGACAAGTGGAAAGAAAATGGAAAGAAAAAATGAAAATAAGAGAAAAAGAAATAAAAATAGAAAAAAGTAGGAAAATATAGAGGAAAAGAAAAAATAGAAAAATCGAAAAATTAGAAAAAAAAGAAAGGAAAACCAGAAAAAAATAGAAAGAAACTTGGGAAAAGATGGGAAGCAAAAAAGAAAAAAGATAGAATAAAATAAATAGAAAGACAAAAAGAAAGGGAAAAAAAAAACCTAAAGAAAAAAAGTCCCTCCCAGCCTTGGGATCGAACTGGAAAACCAAATCCCGCAGCGTCTCCAGTCCCGGGTCGGGTGCTGAAGGTGCTGCAGGGACCGGCAGGAATTCTTTACCCAAGCCCGAGATCCCGTCCTGCCCATGGCTTTGGAGAACAATGAGGGGACAGGGGGAGGAAAAGGCCTTTTTGGGGCACGGATTTCATCTGCTCGGGGCCAGCAGGACAATGGCAGGAAAGGGCAGGGAAGCAGTGCCTGGAAAACACCGCCGGAGCCGCACCATGGGAGCGCCGCGTGTGCAGGGCGTGTTCCTGAGCAGCGAGGCAGGGCAGGGATGAAAGGAAGGCTCTTCCCGTTCCTCTCCGCCTCGAAAATCCACCGATTCCCACCAAAACCTGTGCTGCGCCAGCCCAGCTGGAAGAGGGATGGGATCGGCTCCTCCCGTGCCCTTCTCCTCCCATTCATTTGGAATTTGGAATGGTGGTTGGCCAAGGTGGAGAGGAGAAAGTTTTGGCCTTTCATAGTCCCTCTGTGCCAGAGAACGGATGAATCCTTCCCATGGACAAATGTGTGCCATGGACAAATGTGCGCCATGGACAAACCCCTGCCAAGGATAAACCCCTACAAACCCCTGTCACAGATAAACCCCTGCCATGGATAAATCCGCACCATGGACAAACCCCTGCCAAGGATAAACCCCTGCCAAGGATAAACCCCTACAAACCCCTGCCATGGACAAACCCCTGCCAAGGATAAACCCCTGCCAAGGATAAACCCCTGCCACGGATAAACCCCTACAAACCCCTGCCATGGACCAACCCCTGCCATGGACAAACCCCTGCCAAGGATAAACCCCTGCCAAGGATAAACCCCTGCCATGGACAAACCCCCTGCCAAGGATAAACCCCTGCCATGGGATAAACCCCTGCCAAGGATAAACCTCTACAAACCCCTGCCATGGACCAACCCCTGCCAAGGATAAACCCCTGCCAAGGATAAACCCCTGCAAACCCCTGCCAAGGATAAACCCCTGCCATGGACAAACCCCTGCCAAGGATAAACCCCTGCCATGGACAAACCCCTGCCATGGATAAACCCCTGCCAAGGATAAACCCCTGCCAAGGATAAACCCCTGCCATGGACAAACCCCTGCCACGGATAAACCCCTGCCAAGGATAAACCCCTGCAAACCCCTGCCATGGATAAATCCTCACCATGGACAAACCCCTGCCATGGATAAATGCGTGCCATAGATAAACCCCCTGCCATGGACGAACCCTGCCATGGACAAACCCCTGCCATGGACAAATCCTCACCATGGATAAATCCTTGCTGTGGATAAATCCTTGCCATGGATAAGTCCATGGCCTGATTTCCTCAGCCAACAGATCACCATCGATTTTTCCTGGCAGCCTCAGGAAAGACATTAAGGCACTGTTGGCAACGCCAAAGTGGAGCTTTTTTCCCTGGAATGTCCCTTTCCTGGCTGGAAAGGGCACAGGAAAGGGGATTTTGTGTCAGCAACAGCTTCTCTCCAGAGCTGCTTGTGTCCAGATACTGAATAATTGGTGACACTGATATCCAAAGAGATTATTCCAGAGTTTTTCCCCTTCCATCCATAACTTCCCCCAGCAAGGAGCAGGAACCACTTGTAAAAGTCACCACAGAGGGCTGAAAATGGAGAAGGAAATGGTCCTGCATGAAAAACCCATGGAAGCTCCTGGGCTGGGGACACAACCTCCTGCATCCCTCAGTCCTTTTGCCCAGACAAAGCCCTTTGCCTGTGGGATATTGTAATTCTTTGGATTAATTCAAAAAGAAAGTGACATTTTAATATTTCTGAGCTCACTTCTGTGTTAGCACTGAGTAAATCCCCGGCTCTGCTTTGCCACCGACTCTTCTCTCTCAGGGCCACCTTTTCCCGCTGTTTAACAAGGAACTGCTGTCACCTTAAACAGGGAGAGCTTTGGAAATCGGATTTTGCATCTCCCAGACCCCTTTTAAAGAGTTCCTCACAACATTCCTGGTGCTATCTTTTAATTACATTGCAGGACATCTCATCGGCGGCATCACCGTGATCCCGGAGCAGCCTTTCCTCATGAATATTTAACCGGCATTTTTATGGCACGTGTCAGGAATCTCGGGAAGAAATGGAAGACAAGTGATGAAAGACTTGGGGAAAAAGCTGTGTGTGGATAATGAAGAGGAAAACAACCTCAGGAAGGCTCCTGGGGCGCAGGGGCAGCGAGGAAGGAGCAGCAGTGTTAAATGTGATCATGGAGAGGAATAAAACCCCGGGACTTGGGAGAATTTGGGAATTGCTGGCAGCAGTTCAGGCCCCAGGGAAGGCTGGTGGGACAGATGTGGGGTCTAAGTGAGCTGCTGGGGGGGCGGCAAAAATGGCCAAAAACCAATGCGATGGTCATGGGCCACTTTAGGCACTTGTGGTCCAACGATCCCGGTCTTCCCAAGACATCCTGGCACTGGACATTGTCCCCAAATAATTTTCTCAGTTATTTAAGCTTGGCAAGTAACACTTCAACCTCAGCTGTGCCTGATTCAGAGCAAGGAGGGACTTACTCCTCCCTTATTTCCAAGGCTGAGCTGCTGAGCTTTGCAGGGAAAACAACTTCCCTGCCTCTCCTGGTGAAGCTTTTCTGTTCTGCATCCAATGAATATTCATTGGACAGGAGAGGAGAGTCGGGAAGAGGGGAAGGCTGGGGCTGCAGCAGGCAAAGAGCTTTGAACCTCTGCTCCAGTATCAGCTCCTGGTCAAATCAAGATAATAGAGAGGCTGTCTGCTCCCTACAGCTTGGAGAATCCCTGTTGGAGGCTGTGGAAAAGCTCCATTCCCATGCGGATAAAGCAGGACTCAGCTTTCCTCTGGATCCTCCAAGGCTAAAACAACTCCATGTCCCTCAGCTCGCAGGGATGTGGGCTGTGTAATCTCCTCAATCCCCTTCTCCCCACCTCACTCCGGAGCTTTTGGGAGCCTGCCTTCTTCCAAGGTGCTGATCTGCAGGCAGCGCTCCAGGCTGGAAGCGCAGGGATAAAACACAGCTCCATCGTCCAAAGCAGGGAGAAAGTGTCAGGCCTAACGAAGCCCCGCTGATCCGGGCCCAGCTGAAATGTGTTGCAGGTGCTTGGTGAGGAGCAGAGAACAGATAATGAATAAAACATGTGGGGGCTGCAGCCTCCAGTGAGGGTGACAGGCTCGGCTCTCCGGGCTGGGGGGAAGCAGATGAAATATGAGTTGGAGCTCATCTGAAGAGCTCGTAACTAATCCAAGATGTTGCTCCATGCGGCCTCGCTGCTGCGGGGAACGGGGCGAGCCAGGTTTGTGCGGATCCAGGGAAACGGAGTTATCCTCCAGAAGACAGCAGGATGTGACCTCTGGCCACTGCTGATATAATTCTGTGCGTTAAAGTGAGGGGTGTCTGCATCCCTCTGCTCCAAGACTGGTCTGACCCTCTTCTGTCTGAGCCCAAAGGAGAAGCCAAAAGGGAAAAAACCCATCAGAGATGCCAAAGCCGATTACACGGGAATGCACGGGCTGCAAACGCCCGGAGTCCTGCAGGATTATCTGCGCTCTGAGGTCAGCCAGCGAGGAGCAGCCAGCAAATCAAGAATTACTTTAGGAGCGGTGATTCTCCGGGATTTATTCCTGCACGGATCCCCCAGCACCCTGCCAATGCGCCCCAACTTGTGGCTGATGAATTGTCCCAAGACTGGGCTTTCCCCCCGTTTTGAGCCAGGATTTCCTATAGGAAGTTGATTTTTGTGCTACCAGTGCTCACTGGAAGGTCTGAGGACGGGAGGTTGAACTGAGTCTGCAGGGAAAAATGACCTGGGAATGCGACCAGTGCAGTGACATCAGCACTGGAGGTGCACTGGGACCGTCTGCTCCCTGCCCAGCACATCCCGTTGAGTTATCCTGGCTTTCACTCCAGCCCAAGGAGGAACTAAAATAGCATCAAGCCGGTGCTGTGAACACCCCTATTAATGAATTAATTCTTTTCTGATCCATTTTCACCATGCTTGCACTTCCTTTCACATCATTACTCTTAATTAGGGATCCAAATATGCCCCCAAATCCACCCACGCTGGGTCTAAATTAGGCAAAGGAAGGGTGAGCTACGTGCTCCAGGTCAGTGCTGAGCTCAGCTCCTGCAGCTCCTCTGCTCTTCAAGGGGGTTTTTCCTTCCACAATTTCTTTCTCTCACTTTTTGGATCTCACCCCATCCATCCATGCTGTCTTTGTGACCAGGAAAAAACAAAAGGGTTGATTTGTGCCATCACAAAATAAAAATATCCTGAAATAAAGGCTGGGGGAAAGGGCTGACTTTGGAACCCAGGGCTGTGTCTGCAGCTGGTTCCAGGCAGCTCAGTCATTTATCTTCCAATGAATTCAATTTTTTTGCTATATGCTGTATTCAGGAGGATTCTTGGGAGCTGCACGGCTGAGATCCTGAGGATCCCAGCAACCCTGATCTCAACAAGCCACGAGCTGCTGGCCAGAGAACATTCCTGGGCTCAGGCCTTGAGCTCCAGGACAAGGTAGCACAAAATCCTCAAAAAACGTGGTGTTACCCAATCCCATCTTGCAAAATTCTGCAGGTCTGGCAATCCAAAATACAGCATATTGCTTCAGGAGCATCCTCAAATGAACCCTCGCTTTTTGCTTTTAACCTGGGCTTCATTCCTGGTGGGATGCTCTCTCCGTTTCCCAGCTTTCTCCAACCTGTTAATCATCTTCTGTTCCTCATGGATAACTTTGAGGTCTCCTGGGAGCTGCAGGATCTCACGCTGACCTCAGGTGTTATTTTACCCCAGCCCAGGTCCCTGCTCCGAACCCTTTTCTCTTCATTCCTGTCTGCAGCCCTCTGGATTCCTTAACCCAGATGGCTTCTCCCTGTCAAAAACATTCCCTGTTGTAACTCTGAAGGCAGCTGCTCAAGAGCTCAGCCTTGGACCTGTTCCCCTTTCCAAGAGGAAAGAATGAAGGAGAGCACAGGCTTCCAAATCCACCCTGAGTTGCCAAAAATCCTTTCACACCAAACATGTGTTTTGCACAGGAGTTCGCTCTCTGCCAGAGAATCATTTTGGCAAGGGTTTTTCATAAAAAAAGAGCTAAAATCCCAGGAGAGCTGTAATTCTTTGTATCCCAGAGTCTGCTGATTCCTCTCTGGAGGTCAGATGTGGATTAAAGTAATGCATGTAAAGTCATAACCTCCCTTTGAAATCCAGAGGCACCTGGAGAACACCAGGACAGGCAGAGCCATGCTCGGGATGCTCCGTGAGGCTGCTCCGTGGAGCGAGGCAGGAATTGCCCTATGCAGGTGGATTTTCCACACCAGTGGAGCCATTTAGGATCCCAGGAGGCAGCTTGGATGTCCAAGTTCATCGGGATCTGCCGTTTCTTTCCTGCTGCACCATCCCAGATGGCTCCTGTGTCTCCTTTTCCTGATCTGGGAAGAGATGAACTATTTTTAAGGATGGTGATGAGTAGGATCTCTCTTCAGGTGCAGTTCCAAGAACCAGGAATTACACACACAGATGTGGTATAGATATATATAGACACATATTTATATATATATATATATGTATATTAATGAATTCCTGGTGTGCACACACGTGGGGGTGTTTATGGCTCATTTCCCAGCCCAAAGAGGAAACCCTAAGCCCTCAAAACTCCAAACCCACCAGGTATTTTGGGGAATTGACTCATCCCAGTCCCAGTTTTGAGAGTTCCATAACTTTTCCAACCAGGCCATGGAGCAGCTGGAGCTTTGCACAGACTGAGGGAGTCACAACTTCCCTTGGGAAGGTGAAACTGCCGAAGGCTCAGCTCCTGATCCCAAAGCCTTTTCCCCCTCATCCCTCTACAAGCTCCGAGAGATCCCAAAGTCTGGTTGGAAGTTCATTTAGTGGCAGATTGGAGAAGCTGGAGAGCCACGAGCCAGCTGCCTTCTCCTTCCCCTCCTTGTGCATCCTCAAGGAAATGCCAACACCTCCAGTCCTGCTGAAACGAATCCCATCCTTTAGGTCCCACGAGGGGAGGGAATGTGGCAAAAGAGAGTTTCTCCTTTGTTCTTTATTGTTATTTTCTGTGAATTTTATTAATTTGGTTGTTTTCCAAGGCCCCAGGTGGGGCTGAGCAGCTGGAAGAACTGATCCCAAAATGGACATCAGTGAGCACAGCCTGGATTTCCAGAGGCTCTCCCTGGATTTGGTTATTTTCCTGCCGTGAAAGCCAAACTGGAGCACCCTGAGTTCATAAAGCATTTCAAAGAGTCATGGGTGAAAGAGCTGAAAAATGCTTTAATTGACTTTTGGAATTGCCATTAAATTGCCATCCAGGGATCCTCCAAGGTGTCCTTCTCATCAGCCAAATCCATTAGAAAATTCACCTCTGCACCCCCACCAGCCCCTGCCCCTTCCCTCCTTTTGCCCAGTCCTTGTTAAAAATGGGGAAGAAAAATGCAGAAGGCAGGAATGAAGGAAGGAGAAAGGGTAAGGAAGAAAAGAAATCTCTAAAAAGACAGGGGTGACTCAAAATCTGAGGAATTAATCCATTCCTAAAACCATCCTCAGGATTTCGTGGATCTCTCAGTTCTTGATGGTGTCTGTGGTTGTAGGACTGTGCTTCCCGGATTCCGTGGATGGAAAAGGCACTTCTCCCTATCACAGACCTGGGCAGGTTTCTTAGGATAACACCTGGGGGTAAAGTGAGACGTTTCCCTGTTTCAGCACAGCTTGACAAGTTTATTCCATGGTTTTGCTTTCCTGTTATTTTCCCCCGTAGTTTCACATCACTCAGTGAGTTTTGCATCCTTCTTCCATATCTGCCATCGCTGCACTCCAAGAGCTTCAAGCACCTCCTTTATCTTCTAAAATTTGGAGGGATCCCAATTTTTATTCCTTTCCTGGTGTTTATAGGGAGTCAAGAGTCTTCCTCTCCCAAAGCCTATAGGGAGTCCTGAGAGCTTCCAGAGGGAGCATCCCCATGGTGGGCAGGAGAAGTTCACAAGCTCACGGATTCAACGGCAGCAAGAGATCCATCTTGGGTGTCTTTTTGGGTCTCTGCACCAGAGGGATTTTGCTCATTTTTCCCAGGAAAACAGCTCTGCCCATATCCCAGTGCTGCCAGGCAGAGCCTCACAGTGCCCAGACCTTCCTGGTTTCCTACAGCAGCCCGGCCTCAGCTTTCACTGGGTATTTTCCTCCAAAGAAACAAGCAAAACCCCATAAATCTTCATTTTTTGCCAAAATCTCCACGTGGTGGTGTGATGGAGATGACAAGGAGAACAAATATTCTTGGAAACTACTGTTATTTAGTAATGTTGTGGATTCAAGAGAGAACAGATTGTTTAGGGAAAAAATACCCTTCCTCCCTGACATGCCAGGTCCTGCAGCAAGCTGCTGAGGATCGCGGGGAGAAGGTGGTCAAGGAGAGGAATTAGGCAGCGATTCCAAACGGATCCGGAAGGTGCTGAGAGATACCAATAAAGACAGAGCAGGTTCGGAGCAGGTCAGGGCAGCGGGAATTTCTCCCAGTAAACAAATGCGTCTGGCTGCTCCCCCGATGAGCTCATGGAGCTACAGGATCCTCCGTTAATGCTTTGCAGACCTCGGGTATTGTTATCCTACCCTGAGCCTGAAACCCACCGGGAAAACCACCGGAGGAGGGAGGTGAGGAGCACCCATGTGATGGTGGGGCTGGGATGTCTGTGTGGTGGGATTGGATGCTCATGGGGGAGGGATTGGGATGATCGTGGTGGAAGGATTGGGATACCCAGGGTGGTGGGATTGGGATGATCGTGGTGGAGGGATTGGGATACCCAGGGTGGTGGGATTGGGATGATCGTGGTGGAGGGATTGGGATACCCAGGGTGGTGGGATTGGGATGATCGTGGTGGAGGGATTGGGATGCTCATGGTGGAGGGATTGGGATGATCGTGGTGGAGGGATTGGGATACCCAGGGTGGTGGGGTTGGGATGATCGTGGTGGAGGGATTGGGATACCCAGGGTGGTGGGATTGGGATGATTGTGGTGGAGGGAGGGAGACACCCAGGATGGCAGTATTGGGATGCTCAAGACAGTGGGAGGGAGATTGCCAAGGTGGTGGGATAGAGATGACCATTGTGGTGGGATGCAGATGCCAGGGCAGTGGGATGGAAATGCCCGTGGTGGTGAGATTGGAATGCTCATGGTGCTGGGATGGAGATGTCCATGGTGGTGGGATGGAGACACCCATTGCAGTGGGATGGAGATGCTGTGGTGTTGGGATGGAGATGCTTGAGGCTGTGGGATGGAGATGCCCGAGGCAGTGGGATGGAGATGCCTGAGGCTGTGGGATGGAAATGCTGTGGTGATGGGATGGAGATGCCCGAGGCAGTGGGATGGAGATGCCCGAGGCAGTGGGGTGAGCACATCCCCCGCTCCCGGACCGAGAGGTGGCGCTGGCAGACTGCCGTGCACACACGCGCGTTATCAGCTCCGCCAGCAGAGCACAGACCCAAGGCAGGCGCGTTTTTATCTCTTATCTCGGTGCGCTCCGGGTGGGTGACGCTTTCTCAGCTGCTAATCTTGTGTCTGTCCCAAGCCCCTGAGGAGCCAGGGGAGCCGCCAGGCTTGGGAGCTCCCCCGGCATGTGGCCCTCATCTTGCAGGTCTGAAGGCCACGGTCAAAGGCAGCTCTAATTGAATTAAATGAGAGAACTGAATTTTCCTGGTAAAGAAAAACGATTGCTTTGTGGAACAGGAGGCTCGAGGGGCAAAGAGAAGGTGAAAAGTTCTGGCTGTGCCCAGCAGGAGATGCAGATTATTTCCTGGCCCATCTTGACCCAGTTTTTTTCTCCTTCGGGGTGTGCAGGATGCAGAGGTTTACGGAGAGGCAAAGCTCAGAGTTCTGGGACATCAGGAGTCACTTTTGGCTGGGTGTGTTGCACAGCAGCCGGGGCTTTCACAGCCACGTCCGTGGTGCGCTTGACGAAAAGCCACTTTTTTTCAGAGAAAAACCAAAAACCTCTACCCTGGCTGCCAGGCCTGTGTGATAAGCAGGTGGCTGCAGGTAAAACCCAGCCCTGCACACTCAGGCTCCCCTTTCCTCAACATCCTCAGCATTTCTGACACAGATGAGTCACTGGAAATCCCCTGTCTGGTGACACTCTTGCTCTTCCTCCGGGGCTCTTCTCTCAAGCACCATTTGATGCCACTTTGAGAGTCACACCACAGAGTCCCTGCTTAGCTTTTCCTGCACCAGAATGCTGGAAACTTTGGGGGATAAGCGGAAGAAAGGTAAAGAGGGCACCTATTTTAGGCAGGGCAGGTTTGCAGAGAGCCCATCTTCCAAAAAACGCCCTTTACACCTTCCTGGTATGGATACGAATATCCCGGGCTGTGTTTGCAGTTAGGAGTTGCTGATACCTTTCCTCAGGAGCCAGCTTGGGAGAAAGTGGTGGATGCGTTTCACGTGGGCATCTGGACAGGGTTAAAATCCCTGTGGTTCCCAAAAGTTTGGAAGAGATCAGAAGCTGAGCTGGAAACAGGAGGCTCACAGGGCACTGTGCAGCAATAACCACATGGAAAGGGAGATAAGTGTGGTGTCTTCTGGGGCTGGACATGCCGTGGAAAACACAGCTCCTTGAGAAGGTGCATTTCCAGCAAAAGGAGCACCTCCTCTGCTGTGACCAACCAGGTCCAGCAGTTTAAATCCATCAATGAAAAATCCATTCTAGATTTGATTCTGAATTCTCACTGTTGATGGATAAGAGTTAAAGTATCAGAGATGCATTTTGAACAAAGGCATCAGAAAGATGGTTGAGAGGGCAAAATTGTGAATCAACACATCTGTGTTGGAAATAGTTGGAAATGAGTGCTCCTGTGCTTCAAAGACCTTGGGGAATGTTCAAGCTGCAGGAAATTTGGAGAAAGCAGCAGCACATACAGCGGGTGTACAGAGCAGAAAACCCAAATGCTGCTGGTGCCACACACGGAGAAGCAGATAACGAGTCAAGAAACTCCTTGGTCATGAGGAGAGCACAGCCCCCAACATCCAGAAAGATACAGGAAGGAAAATTCTGGTGGCAGAGTCAGGTTATAGCTCTGGGGGTTGATTTGCACCCCTTGCGCTATTTTTCTGACCCAGCAGCATCGGCTTCTGTGAACAGAGACCCAACTCTGAGAGATTTCTGCTAAAAAACCCCCAAGTTTCTGCTGGAAGACCCAGGAGGGTTGTCCTGGACCCTGGGATGGGTGGGGAGGGCAATTCCCAGCTGGAGAGTTTGGATCATCATTTAGGGACAGCAGGTACTTGATAAATTTTTCCATCACCCTGTGGTGATTCAGGATCCTGGATCGGCATCATTAAAGGATACAGGAGAAGGTGGAGGAATCCTGGGGAGCCTTTGGGGTGGGGAGAAGCAAAGGGGCCACTCTTTGAGGAGAAAAAGGGACTAAAAGGTTGTCCTGGAATGATAAACTCGGCTTCAGGACAGACATTAGCGGGAACTGTGGACTCTCCTTCCCCAGCACCAGCCTAATGGGTACAAATCTGCCAATTAGGGACAAATCTGCCAATTAAGGACCAATTAAGGTTCATCTTTAAATCCGTTCTCCCTGCTCAGCAAAGCCCTGGCACGCATTTAACGATCAGCAATAGGTCAAGGTCCTTGTCCCTTTCATCTGAGGATCTCGCAGCCCTTGATGAGGCTCGGCTGCCTCTCACTGTGGTAGGTAAAGGCTGTAATGTTATTTTAATATCATGAGCCTCATTTATAAGGATAAATTACAGTGGGAGATAAAGAGCACATGGACCCATGTGGATAAAAATAAAAGTCCATATTGCCCCATTATCTGGCATTGGTTAAGCTTCTGCTTGTCGAAGTTTTTTGGCTAATTTCTCCCCTTTATTTTTTTTAATGAAATGCTATTTATTTATAGCTAAACGCCAACTTTGAAGCCTGAGCCAAGCATTTGGGAGCTGCTCCGATAGGGCCCTTGAAAAGGAGAATTATGTGCGTTTCAGATGTTTCCAGAAGTTATTGTTTCAAGGCAGCGAGGACTGTGACATTGCTCCCGAGGAGCTCTCCCTCCCCTCGGCATTTCCAGAGGACACGGGCAGAGCAGATGTCTCCGAGCTGGGAGAAGGGGTGGTGACAAGTGTGTGGGGGGGAAAGGCACCGGGGAGGGGAGCAGATGAAAGGGGAATTTAGACAGGAAAAGCCCTGAAGGTCCAGGGTTGGAGGAGAGTGCTCCGGGATGCCCCACACAAGCCTCACCCTGCTGCTCACCAGGGCGTGGGACACGAATGTGGGAGGTCATCACTGAATCCTGGAATGGTTTGCCATGGAAAGGACCTTAAAGACCTCCTCATTCCAGGGGCAGGGACATCTTTCACTGTCCCAGGTTGCTCCAAGCCGTGTCCAACCTGGCCTTAGACACTCCCAGGGATGGGGTAGCCACAGCTTCTCTGGGAAATGTGGTCAAGGATCTGAGCACCTCCTTCAACACTGATACCATCGTGGGCTTCAAGCCCAAGAGCTTCCTGCCATGGAGTTCTCGCCAGGACAAGGCACAGGAGGGTCCTCACACAGCCTCTGGCACCACTGGGCTGGGTTACATTTCCAGAGGCCTTTTTGCTCTATCTGGACACTTCCCTTTGCAATGGAAATGTTCCCTACGCTTCTCCCAAGGGGATCACTCAAGGCTTCAGGTTGGTTGCAAGGGGTTGGACCAAATGATCCTTGAAGGTCCCTTCCAACCCAGCCTATTCCATGACTCTATGACAATCCAAAAGTGATCCAAGCACATGCCATTCCAGGGAAACCCAGGGCCTTTTCCCACCCCTGGTGCATGGGATTGTCCCATCTCAGTGCCCTTTGTGCTTCCAGGCACCAAGAGGGAGGCTGCTCCTGGCCACTTCTCCAGCAGTGAGACCTTCTGAATGGCCATGGGAAGTGTTTTGCAGGGAACAGATGGATTTCCACAGGGAGACAAGAGGATCATGGAAACACGTGACTTTTCTGTGGCTCCTGCTTTGGTGGCGGAGTGACCTCACCCCCTCCCTGCTGGCAGCAGGACAGAGAGGCTTTGATGGCATGGAGGGGACCTGGCCCAGTGCCCAGGATGATGCTGGGGGGCACCCTCAGCACCACCGTCGCCCTGCAATTCCTGCGGGATGATATCACTTCCTCCAGGCTGACACGGACACAGCCTGGGGCTCCATCCCGGAGAGCAGCGCTTGTGTGAGGAAGGGGAGAGGGGAAGAGCAGCAGGATCATCCCCCAGCGATGTGTGTGGAGCAGCGTGGACTATTTCCTGGGAAATGAGGAGTTTTGCTGCCTCTTTATGGATTCTCCGTCCTTAACTTATTCTGTGCTGCCCCTACAAGTACGAAACCAAATCCCACGGCAGGGTTTTCCCCAAAGCTTTAGAGAAGACCAGCCCTTTGGACAACTAAGTCCTTCAGAGGTACAGGCAAGTAAAAGGTTGGATTTAGGGAAAAGGTTCTTCCCCCAGAGGGTGCTGGGCACTGCCCAGGCTCCCCAGGGAATGGGCACGGCCCTGAGGCTGCCAGAGCTCCAGGAGCGTTTGGACAGCGCTGCCAGGGATGCCCAGGGTGGGATTGTTGGGGTGTCTGTGCAGGGCCAGGGGCTGCACTGGATGATCCCTGTGCTCAGGATGCACAGTGTTCCTGTGATCTTGTATTTGCACCATTGTCCTCCAACTCCGCTGCTTTCAGGTTCTTTGGGAGCCTGTGCCTGGAGCTCGGCAGCTCAGGCTCTCTGATCCATCAAGACTGGAGGAAGGCACTGCCTCAGGAACTGCCATTTTCTTGGGATTTCTGCAGGATCACGTCAACCTCAGGCCAAAACTGGCCCAGAGTTTCTGCAATATTACACCTGATGTCATCCTATTCCCTGCGCTGACCTTCCCATAAGTGGTCCCTACTCATTTAGGGTAAGGACGCCACCTCAGCATCCCTGGAGCATCTTTCCCCAGCCTGCTGTTGGGCATTTGGGGTTTGCCAAGAGCTTGAGAGCCCAGCCCAGGAGGGGAGCAGTGTGCTGGGCACACGGGAAGTGCCTCGGCGTTGATTTAAAGGGAGGTTTCAAGTTGTTCCAGCCAGGAATCCACTCCAGGAGCCCACCTGGCTCTGCGACAGCTGGTTTCCAGAATGGCAGGGGCAGATGGAGTTCTCCCATGACAGGTCCTTCTCCAGCCCCTCTTTTGGAGCAGGAGAGATGTCCGAGCTCAGCAGCCTGTCCTGGCTCTGTTCCCATCCTCTGGCAGGGCAGGATCCTTCAGGTCCTACCTGAGAACCTCCCTTGGAGATCTCAGAGCAGCATCAGCTTGTCTGCCACCCCTGGGTGACCCAGGTGGTGTTTTCTGACAGATTTCATGAGTTTAGGAGCTTGGGGAGTTTTAGGTTCAGAGTTAAAGCCTTCAGGAGACCCAAAACTTTGAGTTGAGTTGAGTTGAGTTGAGTTGAGTTGAGTTGAGTTGAGTTGAGTTGAGTTACCTGCAGCACCCCGAATTCCACTTCCCAACCCTTGGAAGTTAGAGCAGAGTCCCTGACAAGCAAGAAACTCTCTCCTAAATAATGGAACACTCCCTTTTGGCCCCTCCTGGAAGCACTTCTCCTCCCAAGTCTTCCTTAGAGAGGGAAAGGGCATTTTCTGCCTTATATTGGAGCCCCTGTGCTCTGGAGCCAGGCTGGGAGAGCTGGGGGTGCTCACCTGGAGAGGAGAAGGCTCCAGGGACACCTCAGAGCCCCTTGCAGGGCCTAAAGGGGCTCCAGGAGAGCTGGAGAGGGACTGGGGACAAGGCATGGAGGGCCAGGACACAGGGAATGGCTTCCCAGTGCCAGAGGGCAGGGCTGGATGGGATCTTGGGAAGGAATTGTTCCCTGGGAGGGTGGGCAGGCCCTGGCACAGGGTGCCCAGAGCAGCTGTGGCTGCCCCTGGATCCCTGGCAGTGCCCAAGGCCAGGCTGGACATTGGGGCTTGGAGCATCCTAAGACAGTGGGAGGTGTCCCTGCCCATGGCAGGGGTGGCACTGGATGAGCTTTAAGGTCCCTTCCAACCCAAACTAATCCATGATTCTGCGTAGACCCCAACCACCCGTCTCCATCCCCTGCAGAGATGGTCTCAGCATGCCTCTCATGGGCACTGGGATCCAGGGATTCAGGGATGCTTTTATTCTTTGCAACTCCACAGGGGAAAGTTTCCAAACTGGGGTTGCACTGTCTGTAAACAGCTGAGTCAGCAAAACACACCAAAATCCCAGCTTTTCATCCCAGAGCCGTGATGCCACCATGGGCAAAGGGAGGGATAGAGGAGTTCAGGCCTGTTTGAAGTGCAAATGCCAGCTCCCCCTTCACTCTGGAGCCACCAGCAATGTGTCCATGCGCCAGAGATCTCCCGTTGTCCCCCTGGAAATCTGAAAGCCATCAGCACGCTCAGGAAAGGGAGGAAAAGGAAAATGTGTTCGCCAGTTGCAGCAGATGTGAGGGCAGTGTCCTGGACAGCTTTTATTATTCTATAAATACCGGGGGCAGGAGGTTGTTATTAACCACCAGTAATTAATACAATGTGCACTGTCCAATTAACGGTGTCCTGCCCTCCTGTGCACGTGGGGAATTCCCAGATGTGGCACAAAGCCGGCAGAAATTGGTATCAGGCAGGAGTATCCCTGAATCCAGCCCCCCTGAGCGTGGAGGACAAGCTGAGCAGAAAGCAGATGATGGTGAATGCTGCAGACATCAAAGCACATCCCTGCACGTCTTCCAGGCGCACGCAGGGAACGCCGGGTGCCAGCACCCAACCCGGGGAGCCCAGCATGGAAAGGTGGAGAAGGGAACAAATGCCAGAGCTGCAGTTGCTCCCTGCACGTTAATTAGCACAGTTAATTAGCTCCAGAACATCTGCATATCCAAGGACACTGCCTGGCTCCGAGGAAAGCCTGCCCTGCGCAGCACAAGGTGTGGGAATGTCTGGCTGACTCCTCTGGATGCTGCCGGAAAAGCCTGGAGAGCATTTCATTAATGGATGCTCTTGCTCCTCTTCCAGAGGAGTGCAGTTTGCAGCAGTGCTCTGGGAAGTCAGGATTGATGGATTTGCAAAACAAGCCAAGGAGATATCTGGGGTGCAAAGGTGGATGGGCTGTGCTGAGCCCCGGTGAGCTGGCTTAGTGCAGGGGCACAGGGACCTCCCGCTGTGTGAAGGGAAGAAGCTCAAATGTGATGTGGTGGAAAATGGGAGAGTATCTGGTGCTGATGTGGGAAATCAGGAGCTCTCAGAACTGGTGTGTGGACCAGGATCAGTTTATTGCACGTTGGGTTTGCCCACGGCAGCAAGGGCAGCACTCAGCACCCCACCACAGCCCCTGGCTGCTTGTATCCTCTGAGCCATCAGGACCAAAGAAATGATTTTGGGAAAACTGGGAGTCATTTTCCACTGCAGCCACATAATGCCAGGGCATCAAGTCCTGGGAGCCCTGGCAGCACTGCCAGGCCCCACGGGGAATTTGCTCCTCTGCTCATTGATGGAAGTGCGTGAGGACGTGCCCTGAGGTGACCTGTCAGTGCTGGCCCTCAGTTCAGCTCCTGAGCTGGGTTTGTGAGCCCCAATACTCACAATGCTGGGTTTGTGCTCCTTCCCCGAGGGGCCTGGAGCATCCCTTGGGGACAGCGGGCCAGGCTGCAGGGTGGGAGGTCTCAGAGCAAGCAAACAGCAAACCTGGCCTGCCTGCTGCTTTCCAACCCAACTGCCAACAAATGGGAGCCAATAAATGGGATCCGAACTAACTTTGGGAAGGGACCAGCTCTGCTCCCTCAGTGTCTCTGCCCTGACCCTCCTGGGTGTTCCTGGATGGAGGGGGGGCCCCCAAGCATCAGGAGCACTTGGAAGCACTTGGAAACCTCTGCCCTTATCATCCCTGACAAGCCCAGGGTTTGTAACTCTGGAAAGGCGCTTGTTTGGATTCCCACCAGCAAATTTTGGCCAAGCACTTTGAGATGGCTCCCTGAGGGCTGCCCATGGAGGGAGGGAGAAGCCAGGCCTGGGTATGTGCCTGGTATTATCCTCTTTAGGCTCAGTCTGGAGTTCAAATGCATCCCTAAAGCTGGCTTGGAATTTAGTTCTGAGGACGTTATCCAAGCATCTTTCCTAAGCAACCTCCCGCTTGTAACGTCACCTTCACCTTCCCCAGCCCCTCGGCATGCTCAGCTCAGGGTGATTTAACATCAATCAAGAGCAGGGGAGGAGCACAGGGGGGTTGTAGCAAAGGGGTTATAAAGCCCCTCCCCTTGGAGGCACAAATCCCCCACCCAGCCCATGGCTGAGCCTCCCACGGCCACGGGATTTTGGCTGCAGGCTCCTGGTGCTGAGGTGTGAGGGAGAACGAGTTGCACTGCGAGTACCTCCAGTGATTTATTTTATTGCCTGTGTGCAAAAGAGTCTTGGCACTCCGAGGGGAGGTCGCTGCCAGCTCCAGGCCAGCCGGGCTATCCCTGGTGGAAAATGAAACGGATGAACAGGAACATTTTTCCATCATAGCAGAGTGAGGGAAACAAAGATCCTCCTTGAACATCCATCTCTAATTCCCTGACCTCAGAGCAGTCTGGCAGCCCGGATGAGGAGAGCTGATAAAACTCCTCGCCAAGCCCTTGCTCCCAGCTCCGCCTGGACTATCCAGCAGGGAGAACTTGCATCCCCTCAAAGCCATCTAAGGGCCATTTCCAAGCCATTCCCATGTCCTGCATTGAGGACAATTCCTCTGGGATAGGACCAAGGCAGGTGCCACCACCTCAACTGCTGGGGCTGGGAGGAGGATGAAGCCCCCAATGTGATCCATGTGCTGAAGAATTCCTGGCATCTTTCCTGCCTCGCTGGGAACTCAGCTCAACTCAGCTCAACTCAACTCAACTCAACTCAAAGTTTTGGGTCTCCTGAAGACTTTAACTCTGAACCTAAAACTCCTAAACTCATGAAATCTGTCAGAAAACACCACCTGGGTCACCCAGGGGTGGCAGATGAGCACAAAAGGTGTGCAAATGGGAAAATATCCATGGAAAAATATCCATGTGCAAGGAGGGAAATACCCATGGCAGGTCTTTGCCTCAAAAATCAGAGGTGTCAGCCCTGCCTGGGCTGTTCCTCCAATGCCACAGCAGATGCTCTCAGAACACCCTGATTCTTCCCCTCCTCTTGGTTAAATATTCCAGGCTGTTACCATGTCCTCAGGTATTCCCTACACCGACAAACTGAGGGATGGAGGGGCAAAAGGCTGCTGGGAATTGGGATTTATCCATCTCAGCTGAGGAGCTCAAGGAAATGGAGGGGTTCCCAAGGCTTTGGGGGAATTGTGTTGCTTCTCGTTCCTGTTTGCCCAGGATTTATGGTGGGAAGCTTTTAGTCCATACCTGGGAGATGCTGGGCTGAGAGATAATTAATAGATAATTAATAGATAGTTAATATCCTCTTTGTTATTCAGGCTCATCTCATGTCCCTGAGCCCACCAAAGGACCATTTTTCCCCCTGCAAAGCAGAGTGGGGCACTGCTGTGAGCCCTTCCCTGCCTCTCCTCTATCTCAGAGGGCATTTCCTCAAGGACAGGGGGACAAATCCTGCAAATTCCATCCAAGAGGGCAGGATCCAGCCCGTACTGCCAAGAACTGGGCACAGAGACAGCTCTGAGATGGCATTCCCAGCCCTCACCAACCTGCTGCTCCCAGTGTGGAGCCCTCCTGTCCCTCCAGGACTCTGGTGTGGTGTTACCCCAGGCCAGGCTCCAGGGAGAGCTTTTCCTTCTCGGTCGGTGTCCGCGGCCGGAGCTGGGAGCAGCAGAAGGATCCGGAGCAGGCCTGGGAGCAGGATGGAGCTGGGATATGCTGGGGTTATCTCTTTAACAGGTTTCTCCTGTCCCTGAACATATGTGCAGGAACACATCCCTGGAAAAATATGTGAGTGGGTGAGCTTGGCCCCGGCTCTCTCCCAGATGGGACATTCCAGAGCCCACATCACAAAGCCATCAGCCGGGCTTTGACAGAGCTGCCAGCACCTCCATGCTCTATCAGAGCCCAAAAATGTCCATATGATCCCTGCTCTCCCCAAAAACTCCTTCTTGCTCTCATTTACAAGCAGGAAATGTTGGAAAAAGGGGAAAAGTGGGGAAAATAAAAGAAATGAGAGGGAAGAACAAAGCTTCCGGAGGAAAACGTGGAAGAGGTGAGACATGAGGTGCAATATTGCAGAAAGCTGGCGCCCCAAGGGGCACAGATACCAACATTCACCCCAGGGTGCCCAAACCCAGCTGGTTTGGGCCCATTTTTCAGCAACCCCTGCAGGTTTGTCCCACAGCATCTCCTGGTCCCATCCTGTCACTTCCAGGGCACAGGAAGGTGCTCCCAGGCTGCTCAGCCCTTACAAGCTGTAGCAGCACCTCTCCCACTGAGGGGACTTTTGGCTTTAAGCAGCACCAACCCCACACTTTTAGGGCTGGTGCTGAATGTGGAGCGCTCCCAGCCCGGTCCCGTTTCCATCTGCAGAGAGGGGTGGTTTTGCTGAGGCGGGGGTGACATCCCCCAGCTGGGATGCATTTCAGCAGCTCCAGAGATTGTTCCAGGCTAAAGAGCTGTTTCCCTGCACACAGCCGAGTGTAATTCCCAGGAAAACCAGCTGAGCCCTTGGCCTGAGCTCAAAACACATTAGGAAATCAAAAACATTTATTTTATCCAATTTTTCTCCCGAGCTTTGCTCGATACTCCCCAGAACAAGGAGCTTTAATAGACTTTGGTTTGTGACTGCAGACACCTTGCATAGCTTGGCTCTTTCATCACGTGGGAACTGGGATATCCATCATCTGGAATCCGCTTAGTGCCGTGTTCTCCTTCCCTGCTCCTGGATTTGCATTTTGTCCACTGGTGCCTAATGAATTTAGAGTGTCAGGGCTTATAAATCATTGGATCCAGCAACTCTTCGCATCCCATTTTCTACCAAGAATCCCTAAGAGCCACAAAGATGTTTAAAACCTCTCGGGGTCAATGCTATGGGGATAATCTCCAATCTGAAGGTTTGCTGTGCTCAAATTTGCTAAAACGTGGCAGATTTGGAGGAGGTGCAAGAAGGAAACTGCTCGGCAGCTCAGATTGAACCTAAAATTTTGAACAAATTTGGCAAAAATGTCCAGACAAACCATTCTCCTCCTTGTCGTTGCCCAGAAGAATGTTAGGTGTAGGGTTTTTATAAAATTTTTATGGATATTTTAGTTTTAAAAGCAGCCAGCACAGCAGGGTTTACTCCTCACCCAAAAAACTCCTCTTGAATGTCAAAAGAACCATTTGCTTCTTCCAAAAATAAATTAATTTGGCACCAAATCCCTTTGCTTTGACCTGGCCTGAACTTCCCTTGGCTCCTTGTGGCTGCTTTCACTCCTGTGCCTTGGCCCAAAATCCAGGGATGGCTGCAAACACCTCGGGCTCAGCTGCCTTGGGATCACATCGCTGACATCCAGGTTTGGAATGGCAGCCGGGAGCACCCAGATTTGAGGTGGGTGGAAAATCCTGGCGTGTTCCCAGCGATCCAAAGGCACCTGGGGCTGGAGCATCCCAGAGCTGCTCCCAGGAGGAAAAGCACTGGCAGCTTGGGCAGCCCGGTGTTCAATCCCTCCAAACCTGCTCCTTCCTATTTCCTTAAAATCAATATTCCATTGCTTTCCAAGGATAAAGCCAGCTCCCTCTGCTCACCAGGACCTGCAGGGAGTAGATGATGTTATTATTGGGTTTTTCCCGCATAAACCTGGATCCCTGGAGTATCAATGGTCAACCACACACGTGACCCAGCCAGGCTGGAAGTTTTTCCTGTATTTTGATCCACCATACTCCTGGTTGCTTCCCAAAGCCAGCAGCTCCATTTCAACACCCAGAAATCCAAACCCCCCAGGCTTGGAATTGGAACTGGCCTCACCCAGATCCCTGAAGCACACTCTGGGGTGGTGGCAGTGTTTTCCCCCATTCTTTCTGAAAATCCTTATTCTTTAACAAACTTGTTGCCAGCCAAAACACAAATTTTCTTTGAATGTCAAAACAGGATGTTTTCGACAATCTCAGGACATTCAAAGAGTGTTTTTTTGTTTTCTTTTTGAAACAGGAAACTCGTCTGAGAGCCCTTTCCTGCAAATGGTTTCAGTTGTGACAAAACTGCCACTCTCTGACAGCGCTTGGGGTATTTTTTTACATAAAAAGATGCCACATGTAAAAATTTTTGAAAAACCCATCCAGGTTACACAGTCCCAAAGGTGGGTGTGGATTTTTCTCCTAAAAAAGCTCATTAAAGGGGAATATGTTGAGATTGAGCTGTGGAGCAGGTGGGAATAAGAATGTTTGTCGTGGATATTTGGAAACTGAGGCCACTGAAGTGGATCCATTCATGGCATTGCAATCCAGGTGTCTCTGCTGCATCCCCAAATCCTGGTGGCACCTCTTTGGGCACAAGGGGATGGAGGATGCTGGAGGAGCATCAGTGAAACGGCGCTGCTGAGATGCTCAATTCTCAACAAGGAACCGAAATGAGATTTGCAAGTCAAATTCTCTGCCCCTCTTTGCACCCAGAGGGAAACGGGGCTCCAGCAGCTCCAGGGGGCTGCAAAGGGGGTGGGGAGCTCATGGTGGGTGACAGGGGAGGAGCTGCTGGGGTCTGGATGGTGGGAAATGCTTTGGAAAATCCTGGGTGTTCTCCACTGCCTGTCAATGTCTGCGTCCTGCAGAGAACCTCCGCGCTGCTCCTTGAGTCCTGCCCTTCCCAGGTGTTGAACCTGAGCTCTGGATGGGGTTGCAGCAGGAGGAAATCCAAGCCCTATCACCACTACCTGAGGCTCTGGATCCCTGGATCTCACCACGTGAACCTGAATACACTAACGAAGCCATTCCCAGAGCTCTCACCCTCTCTTAGCCTGGCTTTGACTCCCTCCAACACAGGAATGGGAAAAACAGTCTGGTTTCCACTCAGGCACGGATATGCCAAGACTTTGTCTTTTATTTTCTTAGAGATGGGATCAACTCATCCCAACCTGGCTTCACACCATCACCTCCTTGTGGGACCAGCTCATCCCAGCCTGGCTTCACACCATCACCTCCTTGTGGGATCAACTCATCCCAGCCTGGCTTCACACCATCACCTCCTTGGCCGGGTCTCATCTGGTCCTCGGCAGGAGGATCACCCTGCGCTCCAAATGTCAGAAGAACGGGTGCTGGGTTGAGATGGCTCCTCCAGAGGCTTCTAAACATGCCCTGGGCATTGCATGGCAAAGCTCTGGGATGTCTCCATGGGATCCCAGCTCTGCCAAAGCTCAGAGAGCACCAAAGAGCCTGGTGGGGACAGCAGGACCTCAAACAGGGTGGGAAAGGTGAACTCACCATCGAGTCCCATCTGGTTTCTGTATTGTTGGGTGGTCTGGAAGTTCTGGGATTAACGGGATCCATCCACAGTTCTTTGTGTTCCTCCTCTCTGTTTTGGCCAGGCTTCTGTGGGGACTTGCAGGAGAAGTCAACAGCAGAAGGAATGTAAGGAAATATTCATTCCCTCTGTCAAGGAAACCCAGAGAAAGGCAGGAGGAATGAACCAAATGTGAGATCAGGGCAGGAAGTTGTGTCCTGCTCATTCCATTTGTGTTTCTGTCACCCAGGGCAGGGAGAGCAGGGATTTGGCTCCCCATCATTGTGCTGATACAAGCAAAGAGCAATAGCAGGACAAGGGCTCTGACAGGAGACCAAAATCTCCTGCTTGATCTGCAAGGAAGAGAAGAGCAGCTTTATCGGAATTTCAGCACTGCAGTGAGAAATGTCTTGATTTTTTCTCGTGCAGCCCAGATCAACAGCAGTGCTGGAAATGAGGTTCTCCTGCATCCCTTTCCCTTGGACCGTGCGGTGCCCGCATGGCAGTGCCGGGATGGAGCAGTGTCCCAGCACTGCCCGTCAGAAGTGTCCCACAGGAGTGCAAAGCACCAATAAAATCATTCCCCAGATGGGATTTGCAGACTCGTCTTCCATCTAATTTGGCTCATTTCCTGTTCTCCCTGTGATCCCGCTGTTCAATCCCAGGTTTGTGGTGTCCTGACTGGGATCAGTCGGTGACAGGAGGGAGCTTCGACCCCAGCCTGGCTCAGGGGCTTCACGTCCTCTGAGTCCCCCAAAGTCCATCTCTGCACCTCAGTGTCAGGAGATCAGGGAATCCCAGAATCCCAGGATGGTTTGGTTTGGAAGGGACCTTAAAGCTCATCCAGTGCCACCCCTGCCATGGGCAGGGACACCTCCCACTATCCCAGGTTTCTCCAAGCCCTGTCCAGCCTGGCCTTGGGCACTGCCAGGGATGCAGAGGCAGCCACAGCTTCTCTGGAAATTCCATCCCAGACCCTCCCCACCCTCCCAGGGAAGAATTCCTTCCCAATATCCCATCTATCCCTGCCCTCTGTCCATGGGCAGCCCTTCCCTGTCCTGTCCCCATCTCTTTATGAGGTGGTCCAAGGGACCACCATGAGCAGGCTGGGGGCTCCTGAGCCACTCCAGAGCATCTCAGGGTCTTGGAGCTGCAGGTTCTGGGCAGCGCCAGGCCTGCTGTGCTTGTGCACAGGAACGTCCTGGAGAGATCCCAGATTTGCTCCTGTTGCCTTCTGGGGGTCCCAGCTTTGCCCCGCTCCTGCCATGACGGGATGGGAAGCAGGGCTGTGCGCTCCCAGCCCCATTATCTGCTCTGACCTCTTTAAACAATGCTAAGCCTCCAAAAATAAATCCTCTGGAAGAGCTTGGCTTTGTTCAGCTCCTCACCTGGCAGCGCTCCTAAAACATCCGGGAGTTTTCACGGAGCTCTTTAGGATAATATTTGACACTTCCATCACTCCTTTCATCCTCAAGTGCTTTTCCAACCTGAGAACACAGCTGCAGTCAAACTGCTCACAGAATAGTGGGGTTTTTCCCTAAAAACCAAATCCTGTGTCATCCTGGGAGCCCAGCGCATCCTCCACTCCCCTGGAATCAGTGAGGGCTCAGCACACTGTGCATCCATGAGGGGATTATTGGGATGATGCTACTGCAAAGGGAGCACTGGGAAGTGGTGCTGCTTTGGGAAGAAGTGGTGTCTTGGGGAAAAAAATACATAAAAAATACATGTACAGAACACAGAGGACACTGAATTTGGCCCCAAGCACCTGCTGGAGCATCAGCTGCTGTTGGTAACACCCAAAGCAGGACAAGCACCTTCCAGAGGGAATTCCTACACATCCCTACCTTCAGGACCACTCTGGATCCAGACAGAGCGACGCTTTCCAGGCCTTGGGAACAGTTTTAAGGGTGAAGGAGCTCCCACCTCGCAGTGTGCCCCAGCACAGCATGCAGGGACGGGCTGAGGGCAGCACAGCATCTCACTCACCTCCTGCAGGGGACAAATTTACCCTGGACTGGGATTTTCCATCTGTCTGCCCTTGGCCAGACCCCAAACACTTAAACCCATCTTTCTGCCCTGCTGTGGGGAAGATGGAGACACTCAGCCCATTCTAACAGGGTTAACTCTCCCTTTTATTGAGAAGCTGATAACAAACACCTGGGATAAAATCCACCCCTGAGCCCCCAGCTAAACCCAGCACTGGACAAACCCTGGTGTGAAACCAGGACATTGCTGGGTCACAGCAGCCACAAAAAGAGGGTTCAGCACCAAAGGCCCCATTCAGATGCTGCCCTTGGACTTTATCCTTCCAGGCAGGAATTTAATGCGCTGTCTTCCCTAAAATTTGCTAAAATACAGCAGATTTGGAGGAGGTGCAAGAAGGGAACTGTTCACCAGCTCATATTGAACATAAAATTTTGAACAAATTTGGCAAAAAATGTCCAAAAGTAACCATTCTCACAAAGAGGTTATTGGCCCCCAAATCCTTGTTCTCCTCGGTGCTGGACTCCAGGAATGTTTTTGGGGTGAGAGGTGGGAGAAGATGCTTTTGGCTCCAGCAGCCCAGGAGTTTGTGCTGCTGATGGAGGAGGCTCTGGAGGTCAGTTTCCAGGAAGGCTCCAGAGGAGCATCCATGTAAATTTGAGGCAGGATTGCCAGAAAAAATGGAGACAAATTTGGAAAAAATTAGCCTGGAGCTTGTTGCAGGAGCTCTCCTCCCTCTCCCACACATGCAGGTGTTGCCTGGCCCTGGAGGATGTCAGGAGTGCGGCAGTGGGGTGTGGCTGGTGTGACACAGGACAGGAGCGGTGGCCTTGGTTGGAAAAATGCAAATGGGATTGAAATGGAGATGAGTGTGGGAGGCTGGGGGGAGCAGGACAGGGTGACGAGGCCCTGGCACGGGGTACCCAGGGAAGCTGTGGCTGCCTCATCCCTGGAAATGTTCAAGGCCAGGCTGGACAGGGCTTGGAGCAAATGGGACAGTGGAAAGTGTCCCTGCCCATGGCAGGGACATGGAATGAGATGGGCTCTAAGGAGCCTTCCAAGCCAAGCCAGTCTGGGATTCTGGGATTCTATGGCATTAATTCATCCATTGCTGAGCCCAGCAACCCCTCTGCTCCCCAAAATCTGCCCCTGCCTCATCAGGTCGAGTGCTGGAAGAGAGAGCAGGGTCTTGGCAGGGTGGTCAGAGATGGAAAGGTGCTGGAGAAGGATGGATGGCAATCAGGGAAGGATGGCAGCTGGAGAAGGAGGGCACTTGGAGAAGGATGGAATGATGGGGAAGGATGGAATGATGGGGAAGGGTCGAAAGTTGGAGAAGGATGGAATGATGGGGAAGGATGGCATGATGGAGAAGGAGAGCATTTGGAGAAGGATGGAATGATGGGGAAGGATGGCATGATGGAGAAGGAGAGCATTTGGAGAAGGATGGAATGATGGAGAAGGATGGAACATTGGAGAAGGATGGAATGATGGAGAAGGATGGAATGATGGGGAAGGATGGAATGATGGGGAAGGATGGAATGATGGGGAAGGAGAGCATTTGGAGAAGGATGGCATCTCCCCCTACTGCGGCTGGTGACGGGAATGCACAGCGCCGGGAGCTGCTGGGGTCGGAGTTAAAGGGGAGGAAATTACCTGATTGCTGCCTAATGAAGGACAATTGAAATGGATAAGCTGTGCTTGGAAAAATCAAAGGAGTTTCTAGGGAGACCAAACCGCCGTGATCTCAGCTGGAGGGGGGGAAAGGGAGGCTGCAGGTCCCTGCCGAGCCAGGTCGGGGAGGACGATCCCATTCTGTCTCACGATCCCCAAATCTGACCCATCCCGGAGCCATCCCACAGGATGAGCTCATCCCACAAACCCAGCTAAAGCGAAGCAACAGAGGGAAGACAAATCGCATTTGCTGCCCCAGACCCCCCGGTGATTCCTTCTCCCCCGCGGCACGGGGCGTTTTCCAGCCGCCGCGGCTTCCAGCGCGTCTCGCAGTGCCTGGGCAGAGCTGGAAAATTATGTTTAATGTGTCTGCCTGGGAAGGAGGTGATTAATTTGTCTGGGGGCATGGAAGTGCTGGTCGTGTTTGAGGCCCTGGGGCTGCTTTCATCCAGGGAGGTGCAGGAGAAGCTGTGGACACGCAGGAGTTGGGGCAGCTATTTATTTGCTTTATTGAATAAATACATTTAACCCTCAAGCCTTGGCTGACCTCCTGCATGAATGGGTGCCCTGTTGGGAAAAACCATCCCGCCCAAAGCAGGGCAGCGGGTGGGAAAGCTGTGCCAAGGGGAAGGGCAGGGCACCGGGATCTTGGCACAACAAGAAACGCCGGGATGGAGGAAGGCCTGCGGAGATTATTCCTCCCAGCACACAGCTGGGGTATTTCTGCTGCCGCCAGATAAAAGGCTGGAAGTTTATCCAGGCCGGGTGCAGCAGGGATATGTTTCCTGCAGACAGGTGAAACGCACAGCACGGGATTGAACCGAGAGGAGACGGCGTTTGGGGATGTCCCGTCCCCGTTCGCGAGCGAGGCCAGAGCCGCTGCAGCCCCGCGGTCCCCCGGCACGGGCGCAGACGGGAGGGGTCGCGCCGGGCCGATAACAGCCCCGGAAACCCATCAGAGACACCCGGCCGGCCTCTGCCTCTCGTCACAACTCCCTGCCAAGGAGGCTCCGCGCCAGCCCTGCACCTTGTCAGCCTCCTGGTAATGGGAACCAGCTGCCTGTGGGGGATGGAGCCGCGGGGGCGAGGGGAGCGGGGGAAGGGACCGCTCATAATTCCTGCTCCTTGACCAAAGCTCCGGCGGGAGGCACCCGAAAAACCTGGCAGTGAGGATGCTGAGGATGCTGAGGATGCTGAGGATGCTGAGGATGCTCGGGCCCCAGAGCCAGCTCTCGGGACCGGCTCCCCGGTGGGTGCAGCCGACGCTGTGCTGGGCTCTTTCTCCAGCTCGGCGGGGTTTCCCTTTCCCCAGGGCAGGTGTGGTGTTCCTGCCTGCATCCCCCCTGTCCCAGAGGAAACCTTTGTACAGAGGGAATTCCGTTTATACCCCAGAGTTGAGCTCAAGGCTCCAGCTCATACCCAAGAGACAAGCTGATGTTTTATCCCAAAATACCCATTTCACCCCTCAAACTGCGGCAGAGCTCAAACTGCTGCTGTGCACAGAGCACAGAGCTCCCAGGAGAAGTGGTCCCATGGAGACGATTGTTCTTGGGATGTGACAGCATCCTCCTTGCCTGTGCTCCCGCGTTCCAAAGTCATGCAACGCCCCAAATTTTACACTTTCCTTTCAGGATTTTCACCCTCTGCAGTGCTGGCAATAGGAGCAGAGTGAGGATTTACACCCGTGTCCAGGCTGGGCTTCTGGGGAGAGCAGCATCTCCAAGGAACCGGCTCCATAATTGGGTTAGCCACACTCATTTGCAGGAACAGGTTGCTGTTAACGAGTTTTAATTAAAACCATCTTCACGGTGTCAGCAAGTTGAAACCAAGGGCAGCGTTTCATATCCACAGTAATTTTCCCAGCTGGATCACAGGCAGGGTAGGACTGGGTGTCTGCCAGCATTCCAATTTTGGGGCAAAAAAAGCTGAATTTGCCAACCCAAGTGGGTCAAGCCCTGCTTGGACCCCGCACACGAAGCCCAAGGGCAGCTCAGCCTCTTCCAGCAGCACGGACGCTTCTCCTTCCTCCACCTCCCAAACTTTGTCCGGGCTAATTTTAGCAATCAGCCCCTCCAGAAGTTTTCTCCGGGGCTTAATCCCACTTGTGGAGGGGGAAAGGAAGAGTTTTCCTGCAGTGGAGTTACTCTCTGCTCTTTTCTTGCCACGAAATTCAGGTTTTGGCCCTTTGGAACCTCTGGAAGAGATTTTCCCCTGCTTTTTCCCAGCCCTGGCTCTGCCCGGAGATTTCACAGCTCGTTGCAGCCACACTTTGAGTCGTCTTGAGAGCTTTAAAGGCTCTTTTGTGCTCTCTCCAGCTCTCAGCGCTTGAGGGAGACAGGATCAGGGAGGGACACGGGATCTCGGTGCTTTTGGATGCGCTGCTGCTGGAATGAGGCAGGATCCAGGCTGGGTTCGGGCTCCTGAAATCCCGGGATGCAGGACAGGATCAAGGAATGCAACCGTGGCACAGCCGCCTGCCTTTTGCAGCTCTGCCTGTTGGATCAGATTCCTGGGCTGCTCAGAAAAGGGATTTAATTCACCAAGAGACAAAATTCCACTTCAATCCATCAGTGGAAAATGAGCATTGAATTCCAGGGCCTGTTTGGGTCCATTTCCCTGCTCAACCCCCAACACAAGAAGGGCTAAACCCTGTGCTTCTCATCACAGAAATGCAACATTTTCCCTTTCCCCCCCCACCAAAAACAGGTCTCCAACCCAAATCTGTGGCTGCTCTTGGCTTTTTGTCTCCCTCTTGTGCCAGGCCTGGAAAAGATTTCCAGGGAGGAGGTGGGAGGGTGCCTTTGGCACGTCAGGTCTCAGCTCCCCGCTGAGCTCGAAGGGTTGTTGGGACATGGGGCAGGAACTAAAGGCAGCCCAAAGGTGTGGGATTGATTGTCCCTGAGGAATTCCAAAGGCACAAATCCTGCACGGACACGAGCATCGCTCATCCACCACACAGCCCAAGGACCAGCACTGGAGAAAAGCTGAAGTTTTTGGGAATCTCAACCCTTTCTTAGCTGGACTAAAAAGACCTGGATTCCTGTTAAATAAAGGGGAAATCCTGCTGGAGTGGGAATTTTTAACCCGGCTGCCTCAGAGCAGGCGCAGGGTGGGTTTTGTCCCAAATCCCGGCTTTTCCCAGGGAAGCAGATGTGGGAGGGGGCAGCCGAGGGGCCGATCCCGGCCAGCAGCTCCGGGCTCCCGGCACTCCCGGGGCCATCCCGGAGCCCTCCCGGCAGACGGGATCCCAACCCAAAGCAGATGGGAAGGGAGGGAGGCTTTTTCCAGGGACCTGGCGAGATAAAGTGATTAAAACAAAGAGAGCAGAGCTGCCCCAGGGAGGGGGGATAAAATTTGGGATTAAGCCTTGGGTTCCACATGGGAAAAAATATAAGGAGAAGTCCTGGCTGCCTCAGCTCTGGGGAAAATTTGGGGATTTCTTTAGCTGGGATGGGAGGCAGTGCCTGTGTGATCCCCACAGCTCTGTTTGAACCCACAGGAAAGGATTCTGGGATGGGTTTTGGGACTTTTCCAGGAATGCCAGGTCTCCATCTCTCTGTCTCCCAGAGAAGTCCCTTCCCATCCCATGAAGCATGGCAAAATTCCCTCTTTTTCCGTCTGAGCTCAGAGAAAGCAGAGGAAACAGGGTGGATGTGGCATTGCAATGGGTGATCTCTGCCTCCAGCACAGATTTCATGGACATTTGTGGGAAAAGCTGCTGTTTTTTTGGGGGAATGAGGGGGCGGCAGCACAAGGCCAAATCTGACCTGCAGTGAAAATCCAGGGAAAAAAGACTTTATCCAGAGGTTTTTTGCTGACATCCTCCCTGCAGAGTGTCCTGGGCAGAAAAAAGACCAATCCAAAGCCCTTTTCTTCTGCCTTCGTGGGACTGGGACTCTGCACTCCCGAATTCCTGCTGTTCCCTTTCCAGCCCGGCCTTGGAGAAGAATAACTCCATGGAATGGGCCAAGTTAATCAGGTGAGCTCCTGACGCACCTCATTTATCTTCCCTCAGCCCGGGAGACCAAAAAAATGGGATTAAGAGCAGCGATAAACAAAAGATCCCAGACGGCCGAGAGATTTGTGGATTTTCCCCTGATCTGAACTCTGGGCCCAACATTTGGTTTTTATTTGGGAATAATAGGAAATGACGGAATTGGGCTTTTTCTGCTGCATTTTGCGACCAATAAAATTATCCTGGAGGAGGTGGGAGGAAAGTCTGGGAAGGGAATAGACGGTGGGATCCACTAATTTACCTTTTTTTGGGAATTAATGGAGGGTCTTCCCCACCTTGTTATTGCAGAGGGATGGCAGCTCCCACCTCCCCTCTCCTGGTGCTTCCCTGGATGTCCCTGTCCACAGGGGAACAGGAGCTCATTCCTGGGTTATGGAGAGTGCAAGGGTTGGGATGAAAACACTCCCAAAACATTCCCAGCCTCCTGGGCCGCCTCCATCCATCACCCTGCATCCAGCCCCGAACGATCCATCACCTCCAGGAGCCCTCTCTGCATCCCCCTGATGCCTTGCAGACCCACAGCAAATCCCCTTCCTCCCCTCCAACCCCTCAGCCAGCCCCGCTCTCCCTCAGATCCAACAGAAATCCCATTTTCCGTGTGAAAAACTCCTTTCCTTACAAGCATTGCCACCACCCAGCTCTGTCTTCACTGGGGAATTTTGGGTGCTACGGAGCTGCTGCTTCCGCTGGACAGCAGAGGCTCCGTGCCTGGAGCATATCCCAGCACAAGGAAGTGCATCCCTAGACCTTTTTTGGGGATAAATGGAAGTCCTTTCCTAGGATTTATAAGAAATACAGGCATGGGGGAGGTCCAAAGGCCTAGAAATGGAAATTTTCCAGCAGTTTTCACCTTTCCCAGTTGCCCTTTCTGCCCTGGATGAATTATGTTCCTTCATTTGGGATTTCCTGAGAGGAGCGCAGAAATCCATCACCAAGGTCTGAAAAATCATCGCTGATCTCTTCAGTTCTGAATTTTTAAGGAAAACCATTTTTTGGGTTTTTTTCCCAGAAGATTTTAAAGGTTTCATTAAAAAAAAAAAAAAAAGCAAAAAGCATTTTTGCTCTTCCACGAGCTCTTCTAAGAGCTGCAGCCTTATTCCTGATTCCTGGCGCTCCTAAATCAGGATCATTGGCAAACTCTGGATTTAAAGGATGCATCTTTACAGGAAGGGGGTTGGGTTGTTTTAATTTAATGAAAAACAACCCTGGAAGGAAAAAAATCCAGCACAGGGTGGTGGAAACTGCCCCTTTTTTGCTGTTTAGGATGCCCTAAAAGCAGTGAGGGCTGGGCAGGTGGTGAAGAGGGAATGCTCTGATCTGGACATGAAACTGCAGGGAAAACTCAGCCACCCCAGGATTTTAAGGAGTTATCCAAGTGGGAATTTAGTTTCTTCCAGAATTTGTCTACAGGTGGGTGGAGGTGGGTGAGAACAAAAGAGGTGCTTCCCAAAAATCAATGTTTCCACCCCAGATTCCAGGTGCACCGCAGTTTAACCTCGTGGGTCACCTGGAAACATCTTCCTGGGATCCCGTGGGCCAAGAGAGACGGAGTTTCCCTTTTCCCCGAGGCTCTTCATCATTTGGGGTTTGGGTTTCCCACTTTCAGCATCCCAAAGCTTCCCAAAGGAGGCAGGAGCAGCAGGAGGAGGGGCCCTGACCCCAATCCCAAAGGACGAAGCAGCTCTGTCCCAATTGCCACAGGATGGTGCCGAGAGAAGGCGGAACAGGGTGGGAATCTGGGGGCATCCAGGGCCCCAAAGCCGCGGGGATGGGGCTGCGGGGCATCACTGCAGATTGTACAGCCCCCTGCAAATCTGGGATGGGGAAGGGCTGGATTTGAGAAGCACCTCTTAGCTGGGATTCAAATGTAAGCAAAGCCCCTCTGGCTTCGTTCCAGTGAGTGCTGGAAGCTGGGATGAGCTGTAAAAGCTGAGGGAATTCTCTCCAAATCTGTCACCCTGCTGGATGTTCCCACCAGTGCCAGGTCCCCTGAGCTGTTCCTGAGGCTCCCACTCCTCACATTTCTCCCAAAAGCCCCAAATCCCATCATTACAGATGAATCTCAACTTCTTTTCCTTTTAATTGAGGAGGTTTCCAGACCTCACTCCATCCCAAAAACCTGACCTGGGGCATCTTGGGGGCTTGGAAAATCCCTGCCCATCCCCAGCGGGTGCACAAAAAACCCAGGAACTTTGAGATCCTCTCCAAACCGGAGCAGGGAAAAGCGGGGTGGGATGAGGTGGACTCAGTGCACACGGAAAGGCTTCAGTTTTAAACTGGGGCAGGAAAAGGGCAGAAAAAGCATCCAGGGCATTGAGTTTTCCATGGTCCAGCATCTCCTGGGCAGTATGGAAGGTGAGGGAGTTGTGTCACGGAGATGATGGGATCCACACAGCCGCACACGGGGCTTTCCCGGGGAAACTGAGGGTGGGAGGGTTTGGCTGGATGGGGAATCTGGAATGGGGTTGAGAACCTTTGATCCAGGTTCCCATCCTGACAGGTGAGGAAGTGCTGCCGGGGGTATGGGATGTCCCAGGACTTGCTGGGACATAAACAGAGCTGGATCCATGGCATGGGGGCATGTTCCCCGCCCTTCCCATCCCTCTCCTTTCCCTCTGACATTCCCAGGATTTGCTTTCTTCACTCTGAGTCCTCGGGCCTGGAACGGGGACACAAACCCACAATTTGGTAGTTTCTTCTCATTTTTTCCCTCCTTTATCCTGCAATCCATGGGGAGGGAAGAGCAACATGTTTGGAGATTAAAACCCTCCCGAACTCTCCCACCAAGCTGAGGGAAACCCTCCGGGAAACTCCTTTTTGTCACTGATTTTTGGATGTGCCTCAGCACGGAGCAGCCACCCTTCTTTAACCTTCCATCCCTGGTGTCCAGGAGCTTCCTCTCTTCTAAAATCCAATAAAAAACGAGATTGGAAGCAAAAGTGAGGGGGAATCCCCCTCTTTTCCTGATCAGAGCATCTCCCGTGGCCACAGTCTCCATGCCGGGGAGCAGCTGGGCCGTGTGGGAGCCGTGTGGGAGCCCTGTCCCGCCTGTCCTGGCTGTGCTATTGTGAGTGTCATGTTACAAATCCCCTTTCCATGCCCAGATCCCGGTGGGAAAATAAACGGGGCAAGGTCAGGACCCTGCCAATAAACAGGAGCCCAGCCCTGGCAGGGCCTCCAGCAGCGGCTGGAGCGCTGCTGACGGGATTTGCCGGCCTGGTCCTGCAGATCCTGGCTCTGAGGGGGTCATTGTCCATCCCCATCCCGCCAGGACACGCAAATCCCCTTGGAAAAGCAGCCACAACCCCCTGCAGGTCGATCTATAACTGATCATCTTGCAGAGACAAGAATTGTTGGATTTTCCCCATAAATAATGTCTTTGGCCAGCATCCTTCATTTTCCAGGGAATATTCCTTGGTGAATATTCGTCCACGCTCAGGAGGGCAAAAATTCCTTCAATCAGAGTAAAGCCTGGAAGGAAACTCAAGGCTGGAGCTGTGGATCTGTTCCTGGCACTCCCCACAGTGGATTTGCAAAGGGTTTTTGGCATCTGCTGAGGCAAAGGGAATTTTGGGAGCATCCCAGTGGCAGCCAGGGCTCTTGAGCAGTGGCAGGGAAAGGGTTAACATGGATATTCCCACAGGAGACAATCCCATCCCATCCCGTTGGAGTCACAGGAGCCCATGAGGGCAATATCAGGAGCGGTGTCACCTTCAAACTCCTCTTGTCCCCACCTTCCCCAGCCCTGGATGAGCCTCCCGACGATTTCCCTCCCTAATTAAGGAGGTCTCCTGGGAATGCGTGGATTTGTTTTGCTGTGCAGGGTGGGAAAAGGCCAGAGAAGCAAAAATCCCCCCAGAGGGCACTGAACCTCGAGCTCTCCTGATTTCCTGTCCCTTTCCCACAGCTCCCTCCAGCCCCTTCTGCCTTCCACGGTTTGGGATGAGGGCCCTGGGTAAATATTTGCAGAATGGGGGAGAATTTAAAAAACAACAAAAAAAAAAGGAATTTGTTCACCATGAGGACAGAAATGAAATTATAATAAAGCAATAAAACCCAGATATTGGAAAGACAGTGGGGTTCAAAGCATTGGGTTTTCCATGGGATGAGGGGGGTGAGGTTGGATGGATCCCTGGAAGTGTCCCAGGCCAGGCTGGACAGGGCTTGGAGCAACCTGGGAGGGTGGAATTTGTCTCTGCCATTATCAGGGATGATATTTAAGGTCCCTCCCAGCCCTAAGCGTTCTGGGATGCCATAATTCCATGATTCCAGGTGATTTCAGAGCATGACCCTCACTCCAGTGCAGGTCCCATCACAGATGCCACCACAGGAGAGTTCAGGGCCCAGGCCCAGGAGATTTTGGGTGGTGCCCCTGAAACCCCCACGCCCAAAGAGCCGCTGGGTGCCCTGGGACTGAAATAGGGACTGGCCATGCCTGGGACCTGCCACCCCAAAAGCAGCTGGCAGGGGCTGGTGATGGGGGAAAACGAGAGCAGGAGAGCAAAAGAGGAAAAGAGGGGAAGGGAAGGGCTCAGCTGCATGAAGCTGCTCAGGCCAAGGAGCATCTGGAGCTGGTTTTAGGTTCAGATTGGAGCAAACTTTGAACAAAGTCTGCTTAAACCCAGACTTTCATCACTGCAAACCGAAACTTTGCTGCGCCTTCAGGAGTGAACAAAGAACCCACATTTGGTGTCACGTTCATATCATATTTCACATCTTCAGGAGCCAATAAAGGACACAAATTTCATATCATATTTATCTCAGAGTTTGCATTGTCAGGAGTCAATAAAGGCCCCACATTTTACATCCTATTTGTATCACTTTTTGCATCTTTGTGAGTCAATAAATGCCCCACATTTTATATCCTATTTGTATCACTTTTTGCATCTTTGTGAGTCAATAAAAGCCCCACATTTTATGTCCTATTTGTATCATTTTTTGCATCATCAGGAGTCAATAAAGGCCCCACATTTTATATCCTATTTTTATCACTTCTTGCATCTTTGGGAGTCAATAAAGGCCCCACATTTTATATCCTATTTGTATCACTTTTTGCATTGTCAGGAGTCAATAAAGGCCCCACATTTTATATCATATTTGTATCATTTTTTGCATCATCAGGAGCCAATAAAAGCCCCACATATCATATTTGTATCACTTTTTGCATTGTCAGGAGCCAATAAAGGCCCCACATTTTGTATCATATTCACATCATATTTCGTATCTTAAAGAGCCCATAGAGGACCCCCATTTTGGATCATTTTGGATCATACTTCACAGCTTCAGGAGTCACTAAAGGATCAACATTTTGTGTCATATTTGTGCCATATTTCAGATCTTCAGGAGCCAACAAAGGCCCCACATTTCGGGCCATATTTGGCCGCGTTGTCAGAGAGGCCCAGGAGGTTTTAGGGCGAGATGCACCCGGCCACGTGAGCGGTTCCAAACCTCTCTCTCTGCTGCACCTCTCCAAAAAGCAAACGCTGCAGATGCAGAGGAGAGATTTCTGTGGGTCCTGCCGTGCTGAGCTCTGAGTGTTGCCAAGGGCACCCAAAACCCCGAGCAAACAGCGGTGACTCAGAGCCCCAGGTGACACCGGCTTTGGGTGGATGTGGCAGAACTGCCCTCTCACTTCTGCCACGGGTCAGCTCGGTAGCAGCTCCTGGTTTAAAGGCACAAATGTGGGTTTTTTTGAGTTTTTCGGGGTTTGGTTTGCAGCTGCTTTGCCCAGGAGCAGAGTGAAACTCTCGAGATCAAGATAAAGGTTGCGTAGCAACCGAGCACCCTGTGATGGGTGAAATATGATACAAACACAGTCTGAAACGTGGGGGGTTTGTTGGCTCCTGAAGATATAAAATATGACACAAATACGATCTGAAACGTGGTCCTTTATTGACTCCTGAAGATGCAGTGAAGTTTCAGTTTGCAGTGATGGAAGTCTGGGTTTAAGCAGACGTTGTCTGCTCAGAGTTCGCTCCAATCTGGACCTAAAACCAGCTCCAGATGCTCCTTGGCCTGAGCAGTTCATGCAGCTGAGCCCTTCCCTTCCCCTCTTTTCCTCTTTTTCTCTCATTCCAGGAGGAGGAAGCACAGGAGGTGGAACCACAGGGGCCAGTACGGGGGGAGGGGTTGGACTGGGGCTCCGACTCCTGTCGAAAGTGGAGAACCTGGGTTGGTGCTGCTGCTCCAGCTCCCGAGGGTGGAGAAACCTCTGGGATGATGCAGCTGGAGGGGAAAGTGATTTATGAGCTCCAAGTCCTCCAGATTTGCTCCTTAGAGAATCCTAATGGTTGGACTTGATGATCTTCGAGGCCTTTTCCAGCCTAAAGGATGCTGTGGTTCCGTGATCATCCCATAAAAACTCAGAGATCGCTGGAAATCCACTGGAAGAGGAGGTTGGAGGTGAAAACTCCAAAGCTCCTGGCCCAGAGGCTGGAATAAACTTTATTTTGGAGGATTTTATCTCTTTGCAGAATGACATCATTTCTTCAGAGGAGGGCAGCAAAGAAAACCCCTGTTTGGAAAAATAGGGAAACTGAGGCACAGCACAGGACTTGGGAAACCCTGGCCAGCTCCAATATTCCACATTTATTGGAGGATTTATTGGAGCTCGTTTCTTGGCAGAATAAACCAGGGGCTGGTGATAAACCAGTAAGAAAATAATCCTGTGTCCAGGGAAACCTGGACTGCCGGAATCAGCAGAGGGAATCATGCTGGAAAGGTCAAGTCCAGCTCCAAAAATCAACCCCTTGTTTAGAGAGACTCCCCCTTTTCTGGAGGCAGAGGAGATTTTCCCATGGAAAGGCGTGTTTTGCTCATTAAGAGGAGAAGCTGCCCTGCCTGTTCAAATATCCCAATAAATTCTGGATTAATAAATCCTGAAGGATCTATTTAATAAACAATATTTTTAGGTCCCTTCTGCCCCTCGGCGGAATTCAGAGGATGCCCAGCAGCAGCAGGAATTTCAGAGGAAAATAAATTCTCCCCTTCCTCACCATTCCCTTTCCCTCCCAACCCAGGGGCTTCTTTAGGAACCTCCAGGATCAGAAATATTCCAATTTTCCAGCTTTCCTTTTATGGGAAGGCTGGGAAGGAAGCATCTGCTCCCACGGACAATTTGCATTTTGTAAAATCCCGATTTTCCACGGATCCGTTCATTTTTATTGTGATCCGCCACGAGTCCTTCCCCTCCATAAGGAAATGTTTTAAAGGTCTCAGAAGGAGATTTTTGGGCCCAATTCCACTTAATACCAACAAAAATGCAAAGAGCCCTCACTTTTCTCTCCTGTTTTCCAGGCAGGGAAGGGCTGGAGCATCCTGGGCACTTTGCCTGGATCCCCTCTTTGCCCGTTTTCACATGGAAAAGTGGTTTATTAACGAAGCCTGGTGGAATTATATCCCCTCCACAGGCTCCTGTAAAATTCCCCAGGCTCCAAATGAATGGAATTTTGGTGCGTTTGATCCCCATTTTCCCTCTCACTCCTTCCCCCCCCCGCTCCAAATTTCCTCTTGCCCACCTCATAAAAGGATTTGCTCCCCAAGAAATGCTGTTCCTGCTTCTCTGATGGGGTCAGGACCTTTCTTTTTTCGGTTTTTTTTTCCCTTTTTTAATCCATTTTATTGCCCCCTGGGAGGGAGGTTTTCCATCTGGGAGCTGTGTAATGCAATCCAAAAATAACAGCACGGCTGCTCCCTCCCTGTGCCCCCGGAGCCCCGGGAAGGGACCACCACCATCCCTCTGGAATGACGGAGAGATGGGGAAAACCCTGCCCCAGGTCCTCATTTACATAAATATATTATACATATTCTGTATATTGGGTATAATGTGCATTATATGTATTATATATCTTATAGAATTATAAATATCATATCATGTATAAATAATAGGAATATAATATAATATGAAATAATGACAAATTTTCCTTAATGGGAATATTTTAATATAGAAATATATATGATATAAATATTATTATAGATATAGATATAGATATAGATAGAAACATAAATATAAATATAAATATAAATATAAATAGAAAAATAAATATACATATACATATAAATATACATAAAAATATACATAAAACCAAATATAAATATAAATATAAATATAAGCATAAATATAAATATAATATAGATGATATAGTATAAATTATATATTTATACTATATAATAATAGTATATATATTATATATATAAAATATATAATAATTAATGTATAGAATAAATAATAAATAAGATTAATAATAAATAATAATTAGTTATATAACGTAAATTATACTATGGATACAATATATATGTATTTTTTTCTATAAATATAAAAATGGATTTTTATATGTAAAAATTTATTCAATATTTATTCAAAAGTGTTTTTAGATATTGAATAAGTAGTGGATATATATTGAATAAATATATATTCAATAATTATAAATTTTCTTTAATAGGAATATTTATATATGTATAAAATATATATTGAATGAATATATATTAAATAAATACTAATAAATAATAAATAAAGAACAAATAATCTTATCTATAGACCCCGTTCCTGATGATCACCTCCTTAAAGAAACCCTTGGATCGTTTCAAAATTTGAGCAGGTGAGACTGGGAGCACCACAGAGATCCTGGCAACCTCTGGACTTGGGCTCTTTTCCCAAAAAATCTCTGCTCCTGTGGAGATGCTGAGCCAGAGGCACAGCTGAGCCGGGCAGCGTTTCCTTGGAAAAATGGGGGGAAAGAGGAAAAAACTCGTTTGTTTTCATGTCAGCCTGTGCCCCACCCCAGAGCCTGGGCTGCGTCCAGCTGTGGGGGCAGATGGGGAGAATTCTCCTGAAAATGGAGAAATCCATACATTTTTTTCCATTTTTATCCAACTTCTGAGCTTCTCGCTGTGCCGCAGATCCCAGCAGGAATCCCAGGTCCCTGCAGGGAGCAGATCCCAGCTGGGAGCCTCCCAGATTCCCACACGCAGGGAGGAGGTGCAGGACAGCAGCTCCATCCTCACACTCAGCGCTGGAATTCTGACTCAGCCCCCAGTTCCAGCCAGCAGGAAGCAGGAATGCTTTATCCCAAAAAGTGGGGCTGTTGGCAATCCCCCTCCTGCTCCAGCTCCTGCTTCCCAGGATCCCAGCTCCTGTATCTCCTCTTCCATTTTGCTCAGTCTCCCCTCCCCACCTCCTGCCGTGTCCTCCAGAAACGGGAAAATCCATAAAAATCTGGGTGTCTTCTGCTGCATCCCCCAGCTCCTGCCATCCTGGGAATTATCCTGGGAATGCACCTGGAAATGCAGCACCATCACCCACCCCCTGCGTGGCCACGGAATCCTGGAAAAACGGGATTCTCTGGGCTGGAAACGAACATGAAATGCTGAGCTGGGACATCTTCAGCTGGATTGGGTTGTTCAGAACCGGCTCCATTGTGGCCTTGGATGTTTCCAGGGAATGGTGCTCAGCACAGCCCAGGACATTCCAAAGGGTTCAGCTGGGGGATGCTGGATTGAGGATTCCCTGTGCAGAGCCCTTTGGATCATGGCACTGGTGTGCACCCCTTGGAAAAATACATTTTGAACCCAAACCTTCCCAAATCCCTCAACTCTGCCGCTTAAATATCTCCCAAAACAACCCAAGGACAGCCTTGGCTTTGGGAAGCTCGGATTTGGATCCAGCCTGGGATCTCAGCCCCACAACCCTGTCCCAGGATTAGGGAGTGCCTTGAATCCTTCCCAATCCACAAAGAGGGGGAAAACAGGGAGGCTTGGAACGGAGAAAACAGAATCACAGAATTCCAGGATGGTTTGGGTTGGGAGGGACGTCAAAGCTCATCCAGTGAGAGGGTGGGAAAAGGATGGGAGAGGGATTTTAGGCTGGTAATTCCATATGGCATGAAGGACTTTTTTGGAAAGCCACTCTGAGGATGGACTGTAGATCTCCATGAGAGTTATTCCCTTGGATATCCAACAAAATGCCCCTGGATCCCCTTCTCCTACCCCCTGCCCAAGGCTGTGGAGATGCCAGAAAGGAACAGGCACAGAAACCCCCAACAAATCCTTTCCCAGCCCACACTAAAAATGCAGCCTCTGCTCTGCAACCCCTAGAAGCAGCTATTTTTGGGGGGGAAAATGCCATCCTTATCAGAACTGGGTGTTTTCCATGAAAAACTGGGATAGGAGAGAATGGCCAGCGTGGTAGAGGGGGAATATTTTTATTATCTATTTATATATCAACTTTACATAGATATTTAATATCTATCATTTATTTTATGTAGCTCATCTATTTAATATCTATCATCTATTTAACTCCCAAATCTCCAAGGAAGGTGTTTTCCAAGTCACCTTTTCCCACCCTCCCCTTTGTTAAACCGGTTGCAGCTTCCAGGCAGGAAATAAAACTCAAATCTTTTGCCCCTTTCAGCCAAACTCAACTTTTGTTTATTTTAGAAACATGGCTTGGAAAGAAACTCATAAATCCCTCATCCCTCGGAGCTTCCAAAGCTCCCGGGAACATCATTTTCCTTTGAAGTGGGAAGTGGGGAAAGTAAAGGTTGGGAAAAGGGGCCAGTCCTGCATAGCCCAGCTTTCCCTCCCGCTGCATCTCTCCTCCTTCAGCTTTTCCAAAGGGTTTTTTTCAGTTTTAAAATGAGTTTCACTCCCTGGTTTTGGTCCAAAAAGTGCAGGAAAAAGATCCCAGCCTGTCGGATTCACAGCTCTCCCGTGCTTTAAGAAAAGAAGGGAAAAGGAGCCATTTGGCCTTTTTTCTTTTTATCCTTATTTGAGGGAAGATAGATTTGAGGCAAGTGTTAAAGCCGGGATTTGGGGGGTTATTTTGGGAAGCAGAGCTGACCCTCAGCACAGCCAGCACCGCTAGAGGGCCCAGGAAGTGCTTCAAGCAATGCTGGTGCTTTCCTTGCTGAGCTTATCACGATACCCAGTGCCCTAAAAATCTCTTGTGCATCCCCCAATCTCTTGCAAAATAATAATAATTAAAAAAAAAAAGAAGTCCCACTGGTTATTTGGGAGGATTTTTATGTAGAGGCTCCTCCAAGTCTCCTACAACCGCAAATCTCACACATTTCAGCTCATTTGCACCTGCCAACAGCATTATTTTATTTACAGTCCATATTTTGGGCACATTTGTACCTGTGTGAAGTTATTTGGGATCAATACAACTCGTATGGATGTCATTCCCCTTCCCAGGCTGGAATTCAGCTCTCAGTGACCCTCCTGCCATGGATAATTCCCGGGGGCTGCAGGACCCTCCTGGCAGCTGGGGCTGAACAGGGATAATCCTTTCTCCTGGGATTTTTTAAACTGTTTTTCCATGAAATGAGGAAGGGAGCAGCATTTCCTGCCGTTCTTCTCTTGGATATTTGGGTTTCAGCTTAGCAAACAGGGAGGGAAGGCCATCCAGGAGTGGGCTGGGGGTGCTCCAGACCCCAGAACAGGGCTGTTTCCGAGGAGGGATGTCGGGAGATGTTATCCCAGCCATTATCTGTCACTCCCGAGTGATGTCTGTGCCTGCGGCAGCCTCTGCCCCTCCCGAGCCGTCCCTGGGCATTCCCAGGGGACAGCACTAAGAGCTCAGGCGTCTCCTTGGGGACATCATTAAGGATTGGAGATGGGAAATGGGATATTTATGGGAGCAGTGACGGGGGGAGGGCAAATCCAGAGAGCAGAACAAACCCCAGCCCTGTTTCTGACCTAAATTTGGGGATTGCCAGGGCCAAATTCACGGAGGTCCCTGCACTGCTCCCAGCGATGCTCCAACCACGTCACACCCAGGGTTAAGGAGCCCTTCCAGCCGGAGTGCGAATCCCAGGGGATGCTGACACTCCCGGAGTGGGAAATCCACGCACACGCAGGAATTCCAGCCACGGGAGGCAGCTCGCAGCGGAGCAGCTTCCTGAGCATCCCCGTGCCGGGACCGTGCCGGGCCGGGCTCCCTTCCAGAGCCAGCCCGATGCTCCCGAGCAGCCAAGATGTTTCCTGGAATTCTTGCTGGCCCTGACCTGGTTATCGAGGTGCTGCTGCTGGGCTATCGCTGGCCTTCCCCCCGAGCCCGGGCTGCAGCGTTCCCCTGTCTGGGGTTTATCTGTCCCTGGATTTTGCTTCCTTTGACGTCTTTGGATCAGCACAGAGCAGAGGTGGCTCCGGGGGCTGGAGGAGGCAGCGGGGGAGCATCGCAGCTTCCCGTGTCCATAATGGGCTCAGATAATCCCATGGGATGCTTGGGAAAAGAAAAGTCCATTTGGGAAGAGCAAATTCCATTGTCCACCTCATCCATGAGCAGCTCCCAAACCCCTCTACTGATGTAAGGTCCTAGAGAATCCAGGAATGGTTCGAGTTGGAGCGACCTCAAAGCCCATCCAGTGCCACCCCTGCCATGGCCAGGGACACCTCCCACTGTCCCAGGCTGCTCCAAGCCCCATCCAGCCTGGCCTTGGGCACTCCCAGGAATGGAGATCCTGGATAAATTTAGGGTGTCCCTGTGAAGTGCTGGGAGGCTCAGGGTGGAGCAGGAGGTGTGACCCTTCCTCCCCAGCCCGTTGGGATGTTCAGAGTTAAACCTTGGTGGGATCTTAAACCCAGCCGGGCACTAGGGCCCCTGAGCCCCTTCCACAGCAAACCAGCATCCATGGATGGATGCAGCCCTTTCTGGGGAGTGGGAACCCCAAATCTGGCAGCAGGGAGATGCAACTGCCAAACTCCCAGCTCACACCAACCCTACGGAGAGCCCAGCCTTTAAAGGGCCCTTCCAACCCAAACTATTCCAGGATTCCATGATTTTTTGGGGATTCACCATGTGGTTTGGGAACACCATCAGCCCACAAGGCCCAGCACCCTTCAGGGACCAGCTGCACCCCCAAACCCCCGAGGCTGAGCCACGTCACCGCCCGACAGGGTGGCCTTGGCCCTGTGCTCGTCCCCTCCAGCCTTTTCCACCCTCCCTCTCCCCATTGTTCCCGCAGCCCGGCCCTGACCCCGGGTATTTATAATCCCCCTTTCCGGGCCGGCATTGTGTGCCGGAGCCCTGGATGAGCCGGGCTCTGCTCCTCGCTTCCGCGCTTTCCTGTTTACGGCGCTCGGGCGGAGCCAGGCCCGGCCCCTCCTCAGAGACCTCCACACGATTCTGCTTCTCCTTCCAGCGGGGACACAGACGGTGGCTTGGGATGGGTCCAGCGAATCCATAAAGCCCCTGAAGTTTGGGAATAGTTGGTTAACCCAGGATGAGCTGTAAGGTGCCCTATCGCTATTGCCACCGAGTCAGGTTCAAACCCTGCGGAGTTTGTCCTGGAACTGCTCAGGCAATAAAATCTGGGCTGTCTCAAGTTCTTCTACCTCCCTGAAACACTTTGTGACCCTAAAACAACGTCCAGGCTCAGATATGGGCCCCAAATGGATTTTTTTGTCTCCTAGAACAGGCAGTGTTGTTGCTCAGCAGGCCATGGCCATGCCTTGGCACAGGCAAGTCTTGGACGTGTTTAATATTTTCAAAAGTGGAAAAAACTCTCCATTCTGTGCTGATCCTGTGTGTGGAATTCCAGCAGCAGGGACCTTTTTCCCAGATAGTTTTTTTTTGTTGGGGGAGGTAAATCAGTGCTGGCAAAGGGCAGAGCTGGGGCTGCCAAGAGCTCATGGTGACCTTTGTGACAGAGCTGGGCCACAACAGGATGGGCTTTGGGCTCCTCTCTGCTGCAGGGCTTCAGCTCAGGCTGACAAAAAAGAACTCGGTGTTTAATGGGAAAAGGTGTGGCAAGAAAATCAGACCCGACCCCGGTTCCAGTTGCTCTGGCTCGGGCGGGTTCCCCAGCCCTCACTGTGGTGCTGTCCCGGCAGAGGGAGAGCCAAGGCAGAGGGAAAAGGTGTTTTCCTCTTGCCAGAAAGAGGAAAAATTGCACCAAGGAGGCAAACCCACTCCTGGGGTTTTTCTGAACAGGGTGTGACCTGCAGGGTGGGCAGAAAAAGGGTAAAATTGCAAAAAACAGGCAAACCAACCCCTGGATTTTCTCTGTGCAGGGTGTGACCAGCAGGGTGGGGAGAAGGGTGGCCCATCCCCACCCTCGTCCTCGCTGCACTGCACAGGTGATGACTGATTCCCGTTTTCCCACTTTTTTGCTGAGCAGAGCCATCATTAACCCCTCAGTCTGCAGAGGTTACCCCAGGCCAAACCCTACCCCGTGCCACCGCCCTGGGCAGCCCCCAGAGCGCGGAGCCAGCGCTGCCCCGGGAGTTGAGCAAAGGCAAACACGAGCCCTGCCAGCCTTCATCTCCCCTTGCACGAGCCGGGTGGAGCCAGCCCTGCAGGAAACCCCCAGTGCAGGCCATTCATTAATCCAAACTGGATAAATCATTAGCTCTGCCTCCTGTCCCCAGCCCTCAGCCCCCGCTCCAGGTGGGGACGTCACTCGTGGCCTCGATCCATCCCTGGAGGAACTCGAGGCGCGTTTTCCCCTCGGACGTGCAAACAAACAATGGCCCTGACTCACGGAGCTGCAAGGTTTGTGGGGGTTTTTCCTGCTCCCAGCCTGTCCAGGGAGAATTCCCCCCAAATCCCACCTGCAGCCCTGGCAGATGTGCAGAGCCCGCGGCTGCCACTCCGCATTTATCCTTTATCTGCCCCTGACAGGCCAGGCAAACAGAATTCCAGATGTTTCCTAGCCCGGAGCCCAGCCCAAGGTTTTGGGGTTTTTCAGTGTTGTTTTGGGTTGTTCAGTGTTTGCTGGGCTCTCCTGGCACTGGGACATCTGGAGACAGCAGCTGCCCGCAAATGTTGATTTTTTTTCCCCAAAATAGGAAAAAAATTTTTTTTAATTTCCATGCTGCTCCTGTTAGTCAATATTTAATATAAAAATAAAATCCCATGTGCTGTCTAATTTATTAAGTCACTGATAACATTATTTATGGGCAGAGGGATGGATAACAGGAATAATCCCATGTAAAAGAGGCGGTGAGATCGCACCAGCCTTCATGTAAGGATCTGAATTCCCTTTGCTGGGAAGGGCACCAGGATGGAAACCCAGCTGAAGGCTGGTGCATGCACTCCACAGGTTTCCCTGATCCCTGGGAGGGATGGATCAAACAGCTCCTGGAATAGTTTTGGATGTGTTGGTTTTGGCAGAACGAGAACTCCTAAGAAAAACAAATATTAAAAAAAATAAAAAAGAGATTTTAGTTTTCACTTTTTAATTTTATTTTAACTCTGAAGCAAAATATTTTCCATGGAAAGCCCACGTCTGGCTGTCACTGTCTGTGAAGTGGAGCTGGTGAACCCCATCCAAACATCCCACCCACGGCCTGTGCCAGCATGGGCTGGAGCTCCTCGGGGCTGGGATTCAGAGCTGCTCCAGGCGCTGCAAACTGAGCTCTGCCAGCACAAATCCCACCCTGCATCACCTCCATGCCCCCATCCAAGCTTTGTGAGGAACACCTGCCCAGCCCCAGCCTCCCCCCATTTGGCCCTGCAACTCCTGCTCCCTGAGAGCACCAATTTGTTTTAAACATCAATTATGAATGCTTAGGATCGTGCTCCAGCACTTGCAAAGGTGTCTTCAGCAAGAAACACCTGGAGAATCCACGACAGATGTTTCCAGACGGCTCCACAGAATGTTTCCAGGACCAGTGATTTCTTTTCCCCATGGTAGGCGAAGAGGGATCATTTATGGGATGGTTTTTCTTCCTATAAAAAGGTCCCGAACTCAGCTCTGCTGCCCTCCAAGCCAGGATGAAGTTCCAGGGTAAACAGGATCGCTGCAGGGATTTCATGGGAAAAGGGATTTAGAGGCGATCAGCTTCTGCAGGGGTTTTCTGAGGGGTGATTTTTACCCATGATAGGGAAGGATGTGTCATTTACAGGATGGGTTTTCCTTCTTGCCAAGGGATTGAGAGGAGCAGGAGAGATCTGAGCACATGGGATGAGGACAAACAGGAGAACTGAACAGCAAAGAGGGGAGGAAGCCAGGGACGTGGATTTGTGGACATTTCAAAGCTGGGATATTGGTGGATAAATCCCACAAGTACCCATCCATGGTTTTCCCCTGTAAGATTCCTTTTTCCATTCCTCAGCTGGAAGCCGCTCTGGACCAAAAGCAGCTCAGCATTCCAAGATTCCCATAAAATATCCTTCATTCCACCCCAAAGGAGAGGTGGTGGTGGCTCCCTGTGCCTGGGATGGGGGAAGGAAGAGCAAGAAGAGTTGGAAGAGGGAAAGGGGTCCCTGGTATTGGCTGGGATGGGACGAGGAGGATTTGTGGAACTCCAAAGCTGCCGAACAAGGCTGCAAAGCCTGGGCGCTCAGGGGCTCCCTGCAACGGGGGAATTTGGGCAGAAATTTACAGTTAGGGATTAAAAACAAAAAAAATTCCTTTTTTTTTCTTAATTGGTGAGGAAGGAAACAAGTCCCCTGGAAATCTCTGAGATTCCAGAGAAAATCCCTCCTCAGATTTCCCAAACCCTCTCATTTCCAGTGATGTTGGAACGTCCCTCTCCCCACACTGAGAAAATCCAAGCCCTTTCCTCACCAGCTCTCTCAGGAAGTTCCCCAAGCCCTGAGCCTTTCCCCCTTTATTCCCTCTGGGATCATCCAGGCGCTGAGGAACCAGAACGTTGTTGGGATGGGAGGAGGGGATGCACACAGGGGAGTGGCATCTCCCCATTATCCACAGGGAGCAGGGACATCGAGCCCTTGGTGGCTCTGGGCAGGTTGGAAAAAGTCCGGCTTAAGGCTGTGGAATTCCAGCTGCTCCTGCAAAACCTGGCTCTGGAGATGTTCAGCTTAAATCCAGCGTCCTTGGGAGCACATCCCTCATATCTCGGTGCCACCAGGCATGAGGAGCATGCACAGAGCTTGTCCCATTCCTGCCTCCATTTCCCCATCAATTCCATTGGGATTAAGGATCTTGTCCACCCTGGAAGAGTGAGCAGCTGCGTGGCACAAGGGAGACATTTCCTCAATGCCACTTTTAATACAATTCTGGCTTTTTCGAGCTTAATCCTCGTAAGAAGGGGCCAGCAGGGGGGTCTGCACTGGGAGCCATCAGAAATCCAGCACAAAGCTCTTTTTAGGGAACAGGCATGGAAAGAAGGGGGTCTTGGGTTATTTTCCATCTTTTCCTTGTGTTTTCCATCTTTGCTGGATATAAAGATCCCCAAGATTTTCCCCTGGTGCTGTTAATCCCTCTCCACCCATGCTCTGAGCAGAAAAGGGTGGAGAAGGACCAGCACCAACCAGGAGGGGACGTGAGCTGCCAGTATTGATACACCATAAAAAACAGCCAAAGGGGCTTTGGAAAAGGAAGAAATTCCAGAGAAATTCTGGAGTAAAGCAGGAGAGAGCTGGGATAAAGCCTTGGTGGGTTCCCCATCCTCTGCAGCCCTCGGGGCAGGACCAGGAGCTCTCTGTGCTCAGCCCAGACACAAAGAAGAGGATAATTTGGGAAGTGCAGGATGGATTTCCTCCCCAGGACCCTTTGGATTGTCTCACCAGTGCCTTACATCCTCCAAAGCTTATAAATCAATTAACTCAGGCCTGCTCAGCTAATTAGAGCTGCTTACACTTCCAGCTAATAAAATATTTGTCATTTCTGGGGCACATGGGAGTTTTTCTTCAGCTTAACCCAATCACCCTGACAATTCCTGCAACTGAAGACATTCCCAGAAGCATTTTTTGCCAGAGGTAAGAAAAATCTGATTAGGTAAGATGATAAAAAGGTGCATTCCTGTAGTTTTCCCTGCTGGAGTGGGGATGGATGGAAATGCAGCGTGGCTGCATCGCTCCAGCATCCCTCCCGTTGGTAACCCAGCAGTGGGGATGGAATTCAGAGGAAATGTTGGGATTAAGGGTGCAGAGATCTGTTGGACACTTGGGTTCAAGGGAATTCATCATTTTGGCTTCATGCTTAAGCCAAGCTTTGCTGATCTTGGGCAGATTCAAGCTCACCTGCCTGGTTTTTGGTGTTTATTCATCTCCACATGTTTAATTCAGCAAAGGAAAAAGAAACTCTTTGAATGTGCTGCTGCATCCAAACGGGTTTTTTTTGCCCCCTTCTATCTTCCCTTATTTTTTAATGGACTTAATAAAGAAGGAAACGTATCAGCCAAGTCCAGCCCATGTGGCTTTAATAACTCAATTTAATTAACATCTCCCAAACTGTCTTATTAAAACTAAATTAAATCCTGGTTTGAGAGGTTTAATAGATCACCCAGACCTTGCACAGAGACAACTGCAGCTGTGGGAGTGCCAGGAGAAGGAGCTGAGCTTTTCCCTGCTCACCTTTGTGGGGCCAGAGCTGCTCCATCCCCCATTCCCAGGCTGCAATCCGGGTCTCCTGCCGGGATAAATCAGTGTTCATTCACTGGGGCTGGAGACAGGCAGGGGGTGGAAATAGGCAGGAGCTCCCTGATTCCTGACTTTATCCTGGAAGACAGAAAAAACTGGCAACACAGAAAATTATGCAGAATATACAACCCTTTCCATGACTTTTTTTAAGCCATTTACCTAAAGCACATTTTTGTAAAATTATTTTTGGACTTAAAAAGCAAAACAAGATGCTCAGATTAAATAAGAATTATCCTACAAAGGGCCCTGTTTACTACACGTGCTCTGTGGGGAAGGAGTTTGGCTTTGGGGTTAGATGGAAACTCATCATTTTTGGAAGGGAAACAGGGAAGATCATGAAAACACTGATTTATTTCGGAAGTTTTTGCTCCCAACAAGGAAAGTGCTGCTCCATTGGCCTGTTTTGTGGAGGAGCTGGTGCCTCATCCTGGTGCCTCATCCCCACCATTCCGTGCTCTTCTCTCTCTATTTCCCTTTCCCCGTCTGCTTCCCTCCTGCTTCCTGGGGGTTCTGCCTTCCCCCTCTCCTCTCCAGCTTCCATGGATGCTCTCCCACCACAAAACCTCCAGGAGCTGCTTCTGATCCTGCTTTTCCCAGCAGGCCAGAACCAGAGAGCTGATGAGGGCGGCATCTGCTTTCCATCACCCCTGCCAGGCTGGGCTTAGCTCTGCTCCAGCCTAATCCCTGCCGAGGCATTAAACACAACCCCCAGATCAAATCTCTATTCCCACACCGTGGCTCCGGGGGGTTGGAATTCCAGGGAGCTCCTCAGGGCGAGGTTGAGCAGCCCAAAGCTGCTGCTGGGGACACCTTGGAGCTCCTGGATGGGTGGGCAGGGCTGGAGCTGCTCCCAGGGGCCGTTCCTTGGCTCTGCCGAGGTGGGGTCAAACACACGGATGAGCTCTGGGGAGGGCCTTTGGTAGCAGGGTCAGGGGATCTGCCCATTCCTGGGGCACCCGGCATGGTGGGAGTGGTGGGAGTGGTGGGAATGGTGGGAATGGTGGGAATGGCCATTCCCAGGGATAATGTCAGCCTGGAAAAGGTCTCTGCTAAACACAGGAGACACCGCCCCAAAGAGCGCGGGCAGAGGCCGTGGGGCCTGGCGGGAGTCGAGCTCAAATCCCTTAAGTCCAGCTGGCCACGAGGTCAGTGCTCCGAGGAGCGGGAGGTCCGGTGGGTGTAGGAGCCTGTTTCCCCTGGGAAGTCTGGGATTCCTTCATCTGTGAGCCCAAAAGGTGCCCCTGCCCATCCAAACCAGCCCCGTAGGGACGGCTGCCAGGATGGCTCAGACGCCGGTGCTCGGGCAAATAAAAAGGTTTTAAAGCCAGATTTAAACCACATTAATTAGTTAAAAAGCCATTGTTTCATCATTCGGTAGTAAAACAGAGACTTTAAACCAGCAGCTGCTCGTTTTGCAACTCTATTGACGAGGATTTTCCATCCTCGTGTCCATCCCTGCTGACGCTGGTGGAGTTAAATCACCTGGAAATCTTCTCCCAGCGTGCGTGGAGCAGCGTTGTTTACTGAAGAGTTTTAATCCTCCATTTACAGCCCCTCTGCTGCAAATCTGCTCTGAAATCAGGAAAGGCATCAGCAGAAACAAACCCAAAAAACCCCTTTGTGAGCGGAAGGGAAGGAGATTTGAATCATCGAGTGCTGGAAAACTTCTCTCATCTATTTATTCCTGGGCCTGACATCTCCGAGAAAAAAAACACCCAACCACTTTCCAAACTCCAAGAGGGGTCTGGAAAGGTTAATCCTGGCACAATTTTACCATCAGCTGTTCTGGAAGCTGCTTCCCCATGGAAAATGTTATCTTGGGTTGGGCTGGGGTGTCCCTGGGTGCTGTAGGGCAGGACGGGGATTAGCCCCGAGCTGTGTTTGCTCCGGAACTCCCGGCAATGGTGGGAGATAAGGATCGTGTGATAATTGCTGGGAGCAGGGAAGGAGAAATATTCCCGGTTACAGCTCCAGCCTTGGGGAGAAACTCTATTTTCCCTAAAAAGAACTGGGGGAAAACTCCCCTTTCCCTAAAAGGCATTGGGCGAAAACTCCTTGTTCCCTAAAAAGCATTAAAAAGTCGGCAGAAGACAATCACTGAGCTTTTTTCTGGCACCTTCCAGAGGCAGCCGGGACTTTTCCCAAAGAGGATTTTCGGGAGTTTTGTCCCCACCCGTGGGTTGCAGTTGGTGGGGCGGTGGCTTCACCAAAAGGTGGCATCTCCGCCAGGTTTGTCCTGGTGACCCTGAGCGTTTTGGGGGAACTGGGGGCTGTTTCAAAGCCAGAGTTAGAAATGTCACTTCAAACCTGAGCTCTGTGCAGTTTAAAGTTATTTTCTCTCTATAAAGGGCCCTTAGAGGCTTTTACTTCTTGGTATCAATAATCTGCTTTTCCCTTTCCTGGGAATTCGCTTCAACAGCTCCTTGGAAAAGTCACGTGTTGCCTTCCAGCCTCCCAAAGAAGGTGGGTGCTGTAATTGAGGACACAGAGATTCAGGTAAAAGAGGAATGAACAAAAACACAGAAATCATTTTTCTCACTTTTTCCAAACCCTTTTCCCCTCTTTGCCACCTCTGCCTTCTCCAGCTCTTCCCTTTCCTCTCCTGGAGCAGTTGGTTGTGAGTGTGGTTCAACTTTCCATTATCAAATTAAACTTGTCTTTTAGAACTAAAAACTTTCAGTTAAAAAAAAAAATATTGGGAAAATGGCTCGGTAGAAATGATAAATTTTGTTTCAAGTGAAAATTGATGCTAAAACCCAAAGACCTTTTTAGCAGTGTGAGCATTGTGGAGGTGGAGTCCCCTCCTGGGGGGTCCTGGAGCTTCTCCCTCTCCCCCACAGCAATGGGATAACCTGAACCTCCCAGGGCAAACATCAAAGCCAGGGGGACTCCTGGTGCTCCAAAGGGGGCTCCGTTTGGGATTCCAGGATTTCAGGCAGCAAAATCATCCCTGTGAATCTCCAGCTGGAAGCAGAGAGGTTGCTGCGGCCCTTTGGAAATGGGAGCAGGGATCAGACACGTGGAGAGGGGAGAGGGGGAGGGACCCAACTCTGCTTTTGATCCCTCTCGGCGTTCCCCCGAAGCCCCCATGTGCCCAGCACCTGAGAAAGGCTATTTATAAACCTGCAGGAAGAACAGGGAGCCCATAAATCTTCTGGGCTTCCTTTTCTCTCCAGAGCAGGAGGAAAATTAAAACCACGCGTTGGATTTCCCAGGGATGCTCCATTCTCCTGCCTGAGCCTGGAGGTGCCTGCGGGGACCTGATTGTCCTGACCTGGGCATCCTCAACAAGTCAGGAGGTGAACTCCACACACTGGACAAGGGGGAAGAAGTTTTCCTGACATTTTGGGGTGGTTTCATGTAAAAACCCCAAAGCTCCGGGGCCATGAACTTTGCTGCTGCTGAATCTCCATCCCCACGGCTCCTTTGAGGAGCAGATTCCCTTATCCTGCTGCCAAAACCATTTTATTGGAAAGAGGAAACCTGATCACTCTTAACAGGAAGCCAAACCCTGCATTTTACGGGAAAAGATCCATAGAGTTTCCTACGGGCTCCTGGAAGCTGCCGTGGAGATTCTCTGATGGCTTTTTAGGGGCTGAGCTCGTGCTGCAGCCCGACATCTCCACACTCAGGATCAATTTGGCTGCTGGACTCCAAATTCCTGGAGGAAAGGTGGATGCCACCAGGCTCAGCCAAGCACTGGAGTGATGATGCCTCACTCACACTGATGGGCAAAGCCGCTTTCTTTGGGATCTTTGGGATCAATGGATCAAAGGTCACCAAATGTGCCCCCGTGGGGGCTGGGAATTCATCCTGACACCAAAACTCCTCATGGGAGCGTCGGGGCAGCAATGGGGGAACGGGAGGGGAGGCTGCTCCCTGTCCCTGCTGCCCAGGTGAAAGGGGAGCAGCGCCACTGACCCAAAGGGAGGAGCGGGAATGGGAAACAGAAGCTCCCGGTGTTGGGGCGCTGCCTGCAGGAAATGACCCCGGGGAAGATGCATTGTCCCTGAAAGTCCTTAACAGGACATGGGGCTGAGTGACTGGGGGCAGCAGCTGCTAAAAATACCGGGAGGGACAAGAACGGGCTCCTCCTGGCCCTGCAAATTTGGGAATTTGCTGCGCTGTTCACACGGCCACGGAAAAAACTGTCCCTGCTTTTGTTGGCAGTTTTTTCCCCATTCCTCCATCCTTTCCACTGGTGCTGTTCATCTCTGAGGCCTGGACCTGAAATGAAGGACATGGGGATCCCCTCTGCCAAAAAAAAAACCCCACTGGAAAGCTATTAGTGATATAATTTTTAAGGTGGGGAAACTGAGGCACGGAGCAGGGGTGGGTTCTGCCTTCCCCCTCGTGCCCTGGGAATGAGACAGGAATTTCATGGAAGTTTTCACGCAATCCTGGCCAAAATCAAAGCTGCTGCCCATGGACACACGGGCTGCTCTCCACATGGAGCAAGGCTGCCCCACTCACTTTGCATCCACTGAAGGGAAAATAAATCAAACAAACCGAGTCCAAAACTCCTCCTAAAAGTTCTCACGGTCAGCAGTGACCGGAGCCTCCCTGCAGAGCTTTCCTTGGAAAAACCTGTGATTTTTTATCCATGTGGGATAACTGGGGCAAAATGGGCTTATTTCCAAGCCATGAGGAGAGAGAAGTGACAGAGAAAGGAATTCAAGGTAGTGAGAGGGAGGTGCTTGGCTGCACATCTGGGATCAAACCTGTGAAAATCAGGAAGAATCCGAGAAAACCACATTTTTGGGATGGAGCTGGGCATAAAATTGGGAAAAGCAGCAAAAGACAAAAAAAAGATAGAATCTCCTCCAGCACCGTCCGAGTGTTTCCTATACCCCCGGGCTGGGCTGTGCACAGCCATAATTCAGGACGTTGGGATTGGGAGCACTGGGAAAAGCAGCATCTGAAGTTTCCACAAAGGTCCTTCAGCACCTGTGGAATATTTTCTCTCGCTGCCTGCCCCTAATTGCATCCATCTGGGATGGAGGATCTCTTTCAACGCCACCGTGCGTGGGCAGAAATTGTTGGGTTTTGCCCCATTTTTCCTCTCAGATCCCAGATAAACACGGCCCCGTCCCTGGAGAGGCTCTGGGATGCTGGGATAAGGCAAACACACGAGGTTGTGCTTTCAGGGTGGCTTTAAGAATGAAGCTCTGATTAAACAGATGATTTTCATCCTCTTTTTGTCATATTCTTGGGAAAAAGAGGGCGATGATGAAGGCAAAAAGAGGGGAAATCCCTCTTCCTTTTTTCCCCGGGAGCATCACTGGGAATATGGGCACTGTGAGCCTCAGTTTCCCTGTTTATCTTCGGGACATGCTAAAACTTTCTGCCCAGATGAGCAGGCAGGGGAATTTCTGAGAACAAAAATCCCAATGTTTAAGGTAACATCTCCATGCGCCACCCCCACGTGTGATGTCCAAGCAGCAGGAATGTAAAGGAAAAAGGGAAAATGCCCCCACTCCACATGGAAAACTCCTCCAGGAGGAGGGACCAGGTTGTTTGGAGCCGGTTGGAGTTCAGCATCCCCCAGAGAGAAGCCTGAGGCTGCAGCAGGGGCTGGGATTGTCATCACGTTATTAAACAGTTCTATAAAACATCCAAGTTTTCTTCTGGTGGGAAAAAGCTGCAGGAGGGAGGATGGGGGAGCTGGGGTAGATTTTTTTTTCCCTGACTGCCATTTTCTTTGGCTGGATGTCAAGCCCTGGTGCTCCAAAACATCCCAGTGACTCCGAATGATTCTGGACACAGATTTGAAAAAAACCCTTTCACTTTTTGGCACCATCCAATAAAATTCTGGAGAGATTTCTCTCCCCATCATCTTCCAACCAATTCCTAGCGAGAGGGGAGAGGAGATAATTAAATGAAACCTCATTAAGTGTTTTGAGAATCCTTCTCTCCTAGGTTTTCCTGTGATCCCTGCACTTGTAGCAATCTTTACCTGAGCTCATCCCACCTGACACAGCTGGAGAAGTGGGAGAAGTCCAAATGTGAAGAGCCCAGGGATGGAGAAGGGTCAGGAGCAAGGATTTAGACCCAGTCCTGTTGCCCTGGGTGACATCTCTGCTTCTCCTGACAAAATGGTTGGGATGAGATGTTTGTTCACCTGAAATCACAGGATCATGGAAAAACTTTGGTTGGAAAAGACCTCCAAGGTCATCGAGTCCAACCATAAATCACAGTGGGACTCCCTGAAGTCTTGTAGGGTGGTTTGGCTCTGACACCACCCAACCCCCTTTGATCCCCAGAGCCATGAAACCCCTCCTCAGCTGGATCAGAAGAGGCTTTTCGTGGAATCATGGAATTCCAGAATGGTTTGGGTGGGAAGGGACCTTAAAGCTCATCCAGTCCCACCCCCTGCCATGGGCAGGGACACCTTCCCCTATCCCAGGTAGCTCCAAGCCCTGTCCCACCTGTCCTTTTCTCCTCCCTGCTCCCACCATCCCAGTTGAACTTTGTGTGGGGAGTGGGAAGTGGAATCCAGGGAGGTGAAAAGGGGTGGTAGAGGAGGAAGAGGAGGAAGGTTCAGGCCCAGCAGCTCACTGAGGGTTTTGTTGTTGCTGTTTTTATTTTTACTCTCTTTATGTTTTTCCAATTTTGAACTTCCACACCATTAAAAAAAAAAAAAAGTCAAAGCCCTGCCTGGAATTTCTTTCCCTGCCCGTTCTCAGCCTGTGAATTTCCCAACGCCTCGGCAGGGGCTGCCTGGACTCAGTGGGCCCAGAGCCAGCTCTGGTTTCTATTACAGTGATTGATGCCAGGGACCACGCTCAGATCCCAGGCCTTCCATGCTGCTCAGGGATTTGGGGAATTTTGGTACCAGCTCTGGCGAAGCCCTTCATTCCTGCGGGGCAGCTGGGGTCACGTTTCCAGCAGGAGTTTGGAAGTCGGTTCTCCAGGAGCTTGGGAGCAGGGCAGGGCAGAGCAGAGCCTTCCTCCATGCTCAAGTCTGGTTTTCCCTGCTCTCTGCTGAGGATTTCTCCATGCTCAGGTTCCAGGTTCTTCCGTGGGAAACCCCCTGCTGGGATAGGGGGAGGGCTGGGAGTGAGAGGTTTGTGATGGCAAAGGCAAAGCAAAGCGGGTCAGAGCATTTTCCTCCTTCCCCGTGTGCCGATAAAATCCTGGAGACATCCCAGGAAGCCACCACCAGGACCAGCATCTTCCTCACTCCCAGTGATTCCCAGCTGACTTCAATTCCTTCCCGGGAAAAGCATCACTAAATACAACTCTACTTTATTCCTTATACTTTTATTTGCTTTCCTTCATTCCCATTGCAAAGACCACAGCTGGCTGCTCCCAAATCCTGGGTGATGGGGGATTTCAGGAGGAATCAGGAAAGCTGGAATGAAAGCAATCCAAGCCAAAGCTCCCCTGGGAAGGCTAAACCCTCCACCACCCTCACTAAAGGCACCCTAGAGCCACCCCACAGTTATCCTGGTTGTGCTCACAGTTTTCCCAGTGCTGGATTCATTGGATCGGCCCCAGGAGGAAATGCCCAGGCTCCCCAAACTTCTCCTCCCCAAACTCCTTCTCCAACAGATGTTGCAACAACAGCACATTAAAAAGGAAGTTTCCTCCTCCAGGTAGCTCCAGCTGTCAGCGATCCAGAGGTGAAATTTATCCTTTGCTCTTGTCCCTATAAATCCTTTCCCGGGCTCTGGGCCAAGGCAGCTGCTGCTGAGGGGCTGAGGGATGCTCAGGGAGTTCGTTCCTGCTGCCTTCACCCCAGCCAGGAAAAGCCTCCAAGTGCCTTAGGATCCCATGGGATTGCCCTGCTTGCAGCTCCTGGAAACAGGATTTCTCCTTGTCCACAGAAACAAGGTGGCCCTGGAAGTGCATGGATTACTTGGGATGTGCTGATGGCCCCGCCCTGCTCCACCAAGACCTGGTCAGGTTGGTTGGGTCTCCCCTCTCTTCCCAGGGAGATCCATCCATCCCTCCATCCATCCATCCATCCATCCATCCATCCATCCATCCCTCCATCCATCCATCCATCCATCCCTCCATCCATCCCTCCATCCCTCCATCCCTCCATCCATCTCCATCCATCCATCCATCCATCCATCCATCCATCCATCCATCCATCCCTCCATCCATCCCTCCATCCATCCATCCATCCATCCCTCCATCCCTCCATCCCTCCATCCCTCCATCCATCCCTCCATCCCTCCATCCCTCCATCCCTCCATCCATCCCTCCATCCCTCCATCCCTCCATCCATCCCTCCATCCATCCCTCTGGGTGTCTCCAGAGCCCTTGTGCCGCGCTGCTCAATCTCCTTGAGTTACAGACTCCAATATCAGCTGCCTTTGGGAGAAAAAGATCCTGGAATTCTTCGGAGAGTTGATCAAAACGTGGTTTGATTTCATTTGTTTTCTCTCCACCCCCAGAAAATTGATATTTTCAGCTGAAAGCAGAACTCTCCCCCTTTACTCCCACACAGTTTGTATTTCTGTTCTAATTCCTTCCCCTCTTTTGTGATGCCAATCACATGGCATTTCCATGGAAAGCAGCTTATCAGGAATCCCATTCTGCACCTGGAAAATTCTCTAATTAAGGGATTATTGCCTTTTCCAGGAAGGATTTTTTTCAGGCTTTCCTTTCATGTGGCAGCTCATGTGCCCCAGGGGCTGCCAGAGCTGTGGCATTCCCAGGGCACACATCCCACAGCTCCCAGCATCCGGCTGGGAAGAGGAGAACAAGCTGGGGCTGCCTTGGCCTGTTCAGCCCTGCTGGAAGTCATGGTCCCTCACGTTCATCCTCATTCCTGGAAAGCACATGGATATTATTTTCCCCATCCTGGATTCCATGCCAGGCTTTGGCTTCCCAGCCCACCCCACACTTCCGTGTCTGGAGCCTGAGCAACCAAGTGGATCCCAGCTTTGTCCCTCTGGTGACGGCGACGCAGAGGCAGCATTCCCTCCTCGGAACCACATTCCTGAATAACCCCACACCCTCCGTGTGCTTCCCGCTGGCTTCGGCGAGACCTCTTGTCTGCTTCCCGCCGTGTCCTTCCCGGGGAGAGGGAAAGTGCTGGGAAAGTTCTTTCCCAGGGCACCCAGCTGGCTGCAGCAGCGGCCTCGGCCTTGGAACAATGCTTGGAAGGGAGGATGGGGAAAAAACAGCCCAGGATGACGGTGTACGGACTCGTCCAAGCAGCAGCAGCGCATAGTTTGTGGTGGAAATGTCCTGGAGTTATTTCCTATGGAAATCTGGATTGGGTTAGGCAGCCCCGCTGGCAGGCTGGGATCTTCCCAGCTCAGAGGCCCAGTGCTGGACTCGCATTCATTGGTCACCAGCTTTCCTGCTCCAGGCTTTGCTTTTCCCGAGGATCTATTGGTCTCCTCCCCGGCTGGTTTTCTGAGGGATGTTCTCAAAAACTCATTTACTGGAGGTTGAGATTCCATTCCCCACTGTGGGACTCCTCATCTGGACACCCAGGGCTGAAGTCCCCCAAGATCCATCCCATCCCGGTGTTGGGGCTTCAGGATCGAGTCAGAGACCATGCCAGTGATTTTGGTGGCTACACATGGGTGAGATGGAGCTCCTGGACAGGGTTTGTCCCGCAAAAACCAGGACACGCCTGGGTTGGACCTGTCCATGTCATCAGAGCATGACAAGGAAAGCAAACGGGAACTGAGCGATCTCCAGTGACTCCCAGTGTTCTGTGGGGCAAGCAGGAAAGGCAAAACTGAGCTCGTGTTTGTCAGCCCTCCTGATCTCTCTTAGGATGTGAATTATCCCGACTTGGTGCTTTTGGAACAAATCCACCCTTGCAGAAAACCTTCATCAACCACAAGGAAAGACCATGGAACACCAGAATTCCTTCCCATTGCAACTTCACATTGCCAAGCCCACCCCCACTCTCCACAGCTCCATCAGCTCCTGCTCCTAAAGCCAGTCTGGGAATTTTGGGACCCTACTGGCTGGCTTTAAGCAGCCCAGCTTTTCCCAGGCCACGTCACCGCTGCTCTCCCCAAAGCTGACCCTTCCGGAGCATCTGGAAGCCGAGTGCACAGAAGTCGGGCAGCAAAAACCACACAGCATTTTTATCCCCCAGCAGAACCTCCTGTGTTTATTTCTGGAGTCACAGCAACCCCAAACGAGGAGTGTTAGGGCTGGGAAGGAATGTCTGAGAAAATTGTCAGCGGGGCTGGGAGGCTGGGTGGGATGGGCTCTCCGGAGGGAGGGATGTGGGTGCTCTCAAAATGCAGGGCTGGAGGACAATCACCTGCTCTGTGCTGGTTTCTGTCCTGTGCCACCTCATTTTGGTCATGGCCAAGGCATGACTTGGGGCTAAATCCTTCAAATTCTTCTTGTACCGAGATCCCTGAGCTAATCCAGCCCTTATCTCCAAGGCATCATCTCCATCTCCACTCTGGGGAGGGACACCCCTCTGGCAGATCTGTGCAAGCCCTGGGCGAGCACAAACCAGCCCCCAAGTGATTCCTCTCAGCTTTTCTTGTATGGTTAAACAAGTCTGAATCACAACTCAAATTGTTTATTAAACCAATTTCACTCAAATGTGCCACTTCTGGAAGCAGCCTGCGCTCCAGTTTCCCCCTCTCCCGCAGTCCTGAAGCTCATGGAGAGGGAATCCAGCGCTGCAGCTGCCGAGATTTCTAAATCCACCCATCAAACCTGGATTTGTTCTGTTTCTGTTTATCATTTCCATAAACCACCCCAGCAGGAATTGCACATTCCTCGTTGCTAATTTTATCGGAGAAGGGCTGACATCAGGAATGCTCCTATGGAAAGAGCATCGTGTTTTCCTGCCAGTGTTGTGCGTACACGGAGTGGCTCTTCCTGAGAGGAACTGCAGATGGATTTTTGTTGAGCTGTTGGGTTTGTTTGGAGTTTTTCCCTCCTTGCTGGTGGCTGAGCAAGCAGCTGGCACAGCCCCACCGCCGATGATTCACCGTGACCAGGCAAAGACGGATCCAGCTCTTCCCGGCCTGTCTGGTTGTGACGGGAATTTTGGGTTTAGGTTGGGAGGTTTTGGAGATGGGGACCAGATTTGGGTTGGGTTGGTGCAGCATGAGGTGGTTGGGAAGGGAAACACTCAAAATCCCATTTTGCTACTGCTACAATGTGGAAATCCTGGGATTAGGAAGGGGTCATGGAATCTGAGTGATTTGGGTTGGAAGGGACCTTAAAGCTCAGCTCATTCCAGTGGGACACCTCCCACTGTCCCAGGCTGCTCCAAGCCCCAATGTCCAGCCTGGCCTTGGGCACTGCCAGGGATCCAGGGGCAGCCCCAGCTGCTCTGGGCACCCTGTGCCAGGGCCTGCCCACCCTCCCAGGCAACAATTCCTGCCCAATCTCCCATCCAGCCCTGCCCCTCCATGCCTTGTCCCAGTCCCTCTGCAGCTCTCCTGGAGCCCCTTTAGGCCCTGCAAGGGACTCTGAGCTCTCCCTGGAGCCTTCTCCTCTCCAGGTGAGCACCCCCAGCTCTCCCAGCCTGGCTCCAGAGCAGAGGGGCTCCAGCCCAGGGAGCATCTCCATGGCCTCTCTGGACTCTCTCCAGCAGCTCCACATCTGATGTTGGGCTCCTGAGCCGGACACAGCACTCCAGGATGGATTTGCCGTTGGCACCGAGGTACATTTCCAGCTCAAAATGAGGTTCAGCTGCAGAAACTCTCTGAAAATTTGTGCGAAAATCCCAGGGTTGTTATCAGCACCTCAGCCTTGGCATCCAGACGGGATCCCTGCAAGGAGCTGCTGTGTCCCTGCTGCAAGGAATGATTTCTTTGGGCTACAGAACACATTTGGGGGGGTGAGGAGCAAAAACGAGCCCCAGGCTCCATATAACCCACAGCATTCCTGAGCAAACCCTTCCAGAGGTTAACGAACCTCACCAATTAACACCTTCCTCGTTGCTACTCTCTATTTGTGATCAGTTTTCGCCTCTCAACCCTCCACGGCCAAATTCCCCTTCCCTGTGGAGGAAGGGATCCTGTGAGTTGGATAAATCCTTTCCGACACACAGGGAGAGAAGTGGAGCTCCCAGAGCCTCATTCCAATAATTTTCCTCGCTCTCTCCTGAACTGCTGCCAATTTTTACAGCTCCTCCACTTGGGCTGTAAATATTGGTGCTGTTGGAGCCCAAAAGCTGTCACAGCTCTGGGATGCTCCTGCTGCTCCCGGTTCACATTCCCTGCTTTTTCACCCCAGAATCAGACTCATATCAGCAGAGCTGTGAGACCAGGCACCATTTTTTGGTGATTATCCCTGTTTTACTGGGGAGATAAGGATGCATGGTTTAATAACCCCCAGAAGTGTCCAAGGCCAGGTTGGACAGGGTTTGGAGCAACCTGGGCTAGTGGAAGGTGCAGGGGGTGGAATGGGGTGAGCTTCAAGGTCCCTCCCAACCCAAACTCTCAAGGATTCCATGACAGATCTTCCCAAAACCTGGCAAACCCCAGGGCAGCACCAAACAGAACCTCACCTCTCTCATCCTACCCTTTGGAAAGACACCTGTGGGTGCCGGGGGTCCCAGGGGACCTTGGGAAGCTGCTGGCATCCCACAGACACCACAACAGCCCCGACACCGTGGGATCCAAACCCTTGGGCACATCCCAGACCCGAGTTTGGCACTGCCTTTAAATAGCTCAGCAGTGACAGAGATTTCCAAATCCGGCTGGGAAAGGGGCTGGAGGGTTTGGATTCACGCTGGAGGGCATAAATCCACTGCTTCACACCAGCAAAGGGGTTTTCCCCTGCGTCACCCGAGGATGGTGACAAAATCATTCCATTTGATCCTTTTTCCTGTGTTGATTCCACCCAGCCAGAAGCTCCTTGGATCCTCAAATCCTCCTGCAGCTCCACAAGTGCCACTCACTCACTTTTCTCCATTTATCTGGCATTTCATCCCCTCTTTCTCCTCTTTCCCTCACTGGCAGGAAGCCCTTGCCTTCTATTTTTATCGTCGGGAATTGGCTCTGCCTTGAAAGTGGGACCTCACAGGAGCAACCCCAGGATCCCAAAAAGGGGAGAGGGAAAAATAAACATCCAAAAAGGGGAGAAAATAAACATCCATCTCACCCTACGCCAGCAGCTGGGCCAGGGCTGGATCTCGTGGAGGAGGGAAAAGCCAAACCAGGGCTTTGCCAGCTTCGTGCTGAGTGTGAGATTTCCCCCACTTGCTATTTTTTGGGGGGGATTTCGCGATGAAAACCCATCAAGGTGATGCAGGTCCCTGTGATTTATGAGGAGTTCTCCTCCAGCGAGGACTTTCCACTTGGCCAGACTGGGGAGTGCCGAGGGAAGAGGAGCTGGCAGGGAATTGGGAACAGATGCTGCAAAACACCTTCAACCCAGGCCCGAAAGGGTCACTTTATCCCAGGGTTTGGGGCACGGGATGGGGACACGGTGCCTCCAGGTGCCTTCACTGTCCCCAAAGTGCAGCCACTGTCACCAACCCCATTTCCAGCATCCCTGAGCTCCAACCCGAAAGAGCAGGATGGATCCAGCTGGAAGAGGCTCTGCAGAGTTTTGCACCTCATTAAGGTCCAAGATGAGCCAGGTTAATTTTTAATCCTCTGTGTTGATGTCTCAGCTGTTCCCCATGTTCCTAGGAAAGCACTTGGGATGTGTTTGGGAACACAGAACCGCTTGCAGGGGCGGCTCACAGGACACAAATGTCCTGGGCTGTTTGGGCAGAGCATCCAACCAGGCTTCCCACAGGATCCTGGTCCCCATGGGGACGGTCCCAGCTCCCAGGTTTTGGGTGTGGTGTCACTGGGGAAACCCCAAATAACATCCCCCAGTGTCCCCCATCCCACTTTCCAGGAAGGTATTTGGGGTGGAGATGGGGATCCCCAGGAAACCACAAACCTTGTCCCCCCGTGTTCCCCATCCCACTTTCCGGGAAAATATCTGGGATGGAGGTGGGGAAATGTGGCAGCAAGGTAGGAATGGGTTTATTCTGGCGTGCTGGGTTGATCCAGGCTGAGGATTCAGGGGATTGGAAAAATGAAACATCACAGTGGTGGTGGGGCTGGAAGGAGCAGCCATGCCATGCCATGCCATCCCATTCCATCCCATGCCATGCCATCCCATGCCATCCCATGCCATGGCATTCCATCTCATCCCATCCCATCCCATCCCATCCCATCCCATCCCATCCCATCCCACTCCCAAGCAGGGACCCCCAATGTTCGTGTGTTTAAGGCAGGCAGGGAAGGTTTGGGATCTGGGATTGCACTTGGGGAAACTGAGGCAAAGATGGTGAAAGAGGCCAAACTTCCCAAGAGCTCCCCAAGTCACAGATCCTGAATCCCAAACCTCCTCTGGGGGATCCCTGCCAGCCCCTCCTGCCCTTCAGACAGGAAGCAAAACCTTTTCCTGCTGCCAGATCCCCCTGGAGCAGAGCCCCCAGCGCGAGGACAGCAATGCCAGCACCAGCTGGGAATTCTGCAGGAGCAACCAGGCCAGGGAAGGGGAGAAACATAAAAACCCCAAAGAAAAACCTCAACGTGGGGATTTTAGTTTTCATTTTCCTTGGAGTGGACGATTCCCTGCTCCAAAAGAAACCCCTTCTCTGGCAGGGTTGGAGCTGAGCAGACTCTGCTCTCCCCTCCAGCCTTCCCAGCCTGTTCCCAGCTCCCTCCAAGCCCCTGGATTTGGGCTCGGAGCCGCGGGCTTGCCGGAGGTCTGTGGTGGGCACATTGGTGGTCTGCCCCAAGCCAAGGCCGTGCGTGGCTCCGGCTTCACCTCGAGCTTTCCAGCTGGGAAATCGGAGCTGAGAATCCACGGCACCGTTCCTGCCATGCCTTTGCCACTGTGCCGGAGCTGGAGCAGGAGGATGTGGGATGGAGGGTGCCAGGGATGAGCCTGGGAGGAGGGTGGGGGGTTTGGGATGGCGGGAGGGGTGGAGGAGAAGGGGAATGTGGGAAGGCAGTTAAGGACTGGGCATGGAGGAGGAGGGAGAGGCTCTCCTCGGTCCATCAAGGGCAAGTCATGCCCAGGGAATGGGAAATTGGGAAATTTACCCCATGGAAAGACAGCCCTGTCTTAAGGAAAGATAAGCTCAGTTCAGCATGACCGTGCCAGGAGTGCCCTGTTCCCTTCCCAAAAGGATGCTGCGGGCAGGAGGGGGATGCAGCATCTGGGGAGCATCCCCACCTCAGGGATACAGAATTTTGGGGAGTATCCTCACCCAGGGATGCATCAGCTCAGGGAGTATCCTAACCCCAAGGATGAAGATTTTGGGGAGCATTCTCACCCCAAGGATGCAGCATTTTGGGGAGTACCCCCACCGCAGGGATGCAGAATTTTAGGAAGCATCCTTCTTTGATGGATGCAGAATTTTGGGGAAAATTCTCACCCCAGGAATGCAGCACCTTTGGGAGTACCCTCACTCCAGGAATGAAGTTTTTGGGGACCATCCCTCTTTGATGGATGCAGAATTTTGGGGAGCATCCCAGGGACTCTTGGGAACCATCCTCTTGCCACGCTTTGGGGAGCATCCCCACCCAGGGATGCAGAGTTTGGGGCAGCACCCCTGGGCTCCCCACGAGGCTCTCAGCCCCCGCCGCAGCCTTCTTGGCCCCGTGTCCCGGCAATCCCGAATTCCTGCCCTCCGGAGCAGCCTGGCACAAAGGCGCATTGTGGGAGCGCCTTTCAAGCGAGGCCAGGGAGCGGCCGCGCTCCCGGCAGCGGGGAAAGGCCGCTGGAAGAGACGGAAAGTTGCTATTGGACGAGGTTCAGAGGCCGGGGCTCGGCGGGAGGGGGAGGAAAGCAAACAGCGGAAAGTGCTGACTCCGAAAGGCATCCCCGGCATCCCAGCCCGGGAGGGGGAACGGGCACCGAAAGTGTCCCGGTGCCTCCCGCCAGCCCTAAATCTCCGTTTTCTTGGTGTAAGGTGCTCGCTGTGCCCGGGAGCCATCAGCGGGATGTGTGGAAGGGTGTGCGCATCCCACATGGAATCGCGGAATGGTTTGGCTTGGAAGGGATCTTAAAGATCATCCAGAAAATATCACCCAGGAAGGAGCCGAGCTCCTTCCAATCACCTGCTGCTGCTCAGCACCTCATCCTCCTCCTTCCGCCCCTGCATCCCTCTACTGCCTGCCCTTAAATTCATCCTTCTCCTCTTTCACCGCCTCCTTCCACCTCCATGGGGTCTCAGGGATTTCCAGAGAGCCCTTCCCTCAGTTCAGCCTTCAGTGATTCCCGTTCCTGTTTCGACCTCAATTTCCCTCAAACACCAGTTTCAATGTCTCATTTCAAGACACCGACCTGGAGAAGTCCCTTTTCCTCGCTGGTCTCTCCTTGGAGCAGCAGCTCATGGTGTTTCCAGCAGGTTTTGAGCACAGAACCCCCCTCCACCCCGCAGGCATCCCTCGGGATACGCTGCCTCCTGCTCCACGGCACTGCTGGATGTGTGCATCCCTGGCAAATCACATGCTGGAGCCTGGGAAATCCCTTCTGTCTCCTCTGGCTCTGTTCAATCCCACACCTGAGCAGCCACACAGCAGCACCCGGGGCCGACACACCGGGAAAATCCTCCTGCAGGTGCAATTCCCAACACGGGCAGGATTTTCCTGCTGGGGAGGACATCGCTCCCAGCAAACCCCTTCCTCTCAGCTCAATTCCATCATGGAGCTCATTTATTCCATGATTTTCTACAAAACGGTTGGACTCAGGGATCTCGGAGCTGCCTGAATTCCAACCTGGGTAATTACGTTCTGTGATTCCAGATTCCCATGGATTTTTATTACCAACTTAGTTGCAGGATGCTGCAAAGGGGATGGATTTTGGGGGTGCAGAGCTGTGGCTGGGATGGTTTTTTCCATGGGAAAATCTCTGGCTCCATTCCCAAACTCCATTTCCCCATCCCAAATCTTACTCTGACTGCTGGTGGCACGGACACCCTCGGGACAAGGAAGTGTGGGGACAGGGCAGGGGCAACAAGGGGGGCAAATGTGCCCCCCTGTGCCTCCTCTGGGGAGCAGGGCGGTTAATGGGATTAATAATTAACGCGGGGCCGTTAATGGGCGTCACTTCCCGTGGAGCTCCAGGTGCGCGGGTGTTTCTAGTGGGAGTGTTCCACAGGCTGCAATCCCTGGGGAATGCGGGATCCGGGCTGCGGGGACCTGCGGCATCCTCAGGTTCTGCAAGGAGCGAAAACCCCCGAGAGCCGGGGCACCTTCAGCCCTCTGGGGTTTGGCTGCTCCCCCCCAGCCAGAGCCGGAGCCCTTGGAAGCGGCGCTGGGAAAGGAGCGGAAAGGAGCCGAAAGGAGCCGCTGGATGTTTATTTTCCCGGGATAGCCGAGCACGAGCCCCGGCGGCTCCCGCTGCGATGAAAAAGCCTCGGCAGGATCAAGGGCCCGCGGCCGCTCCAGCGGAGAAGGAAAAGGCGAGTCCCGCTCCCGCTTGGAGCTCCGCTGCTCCAGGGAAAGGATGGAGCGGGCTGGGCGCTGTCCCCAGGGCTGTCCCCGCTTTGGGCCCCCCCAGCCTCTCTCTCCCTCGAGCTCAGGGATCGGCAGAGCCTCGGGAATGCAGCGATGGCCCGGGACCACGCTCCGGCTGCCCTGAGGACCGTCAGGGTTCTCCACCCTCATCCCTCAGCATCCCGGGATGTTGTTCCCTGCGTGGCTACGGGCTGCTGTAAATGGAGAGAATTCCTTGTCCTGGATCCACCCGTGACTTGTCCACTCTTCCTGGTATCCAACAAATCCCAGCATCACATTCCAGGACAACGGGTCTGATCCCCTTCGTGCTGACTCCGTCAATGCAGCGTCACTGGTGGTGTCCCGTGGGAATTTCCCATCACGCAAACTCCTATGGAAAAGCATCAGCTCCTGCTCCGTGGACTTCTCCCAGATGCCGGATTCATTAATCACCACTTCCAGAGCCTCGGGCTCCAGTCGAGCCCCATCCAGTTGGGCACAGCAGAGTTTTCCTCCTGGCTTGGTGAGGACAAGGACACACGAGAGCCAGCATAAAATTCCCTGGAAAAAACATCCTAACTCCCATGCAGGCCCAGGAACTGGACTCGTTCTGAGTCCTTCCAACTCAGGATATTCCACAACGGATTCAAATGTGCATTTTTCCAGGATCTGAAGCACAATGGCGAAGGATTTGGAGAGTGCAGAGGTGGATTTCTCCTCCTGATGGGCCACAGCCCAAGATCTCCAGGAGGAAAGAGAATTCCCAGCACATCTTCCTGCTGGTGGCCACGGGTTCTGGAAGTTGGCCACACCCATTCCCCAAGACCCTGCTGCTCTCAAAGTTCATTTGGGCTGCTGAACCACAGATACCCCATGCTCCCAGTGAGGATTTGGGATGAAAGAGGATTTGGAAAGCCTGGAATGTGGATCCACGATCCCAAAGTGAGAGGGAGCCATGGGGAGCATCACCCTGCCATGAGCTGCGATGTCGGGCAGGCCCTTCATTCCCATAAAACCCCAATTTCCATCATGGGAAAAACAGAGAAATTGCTGGAATTTCCACAGTTTTGCATTGTTTTCCCACTTTCCGCCCCAAATCTAAAGAGGAAAGGCAAGGAATAATCACGCGGACACCGAGGGTTAGGAATTATTCTTCTTTTAATTTCACATGGTTTAAAATACGATATGAAATAAGGCTACAGTATATAAAAAACTCTCCAGCAAAATGATGTGCCAGCATCAGCAATTAAAACAAAACCAATCCCCTCCTTCCCCAGGAATTCAATGGAGGAGGGATTTTTATTTTTTTATTTGAATCCTTTAAAAAAAACCAAACGGAACCAGACACAACACACGGACACACACACACGTCGCTACATCTCTAAGCTACCTCAGCTCAGTTTTTTTTTTAAAAAGCACCTGCTTTTTCCTTGGTTTTTTTTTTTTGTTTTTTTTTTTTTAAATCTCACTTTTAAACTTTTTTTTCCCCCCGCTTTTAAAAAATATAAATTATATGAAAATACACGTTGGAAAATAGTCGAACAGCACAATATAACAATCTCTTTTTTTTTCTTTTTTTACTTCTTCTAAGTTTATCAGCTTAAAAAAAATGTGTAAAACCAAAATAAACAAAAAAAGACTTCCTTTTTTTGTTGGTTTTTTTTGTTTGTTTGTTTTTTTTTTTTTTACTGAGGCAGTTAATTCCTGGAGATATTCCATTATAACATATATGTATACATAGATTTATCCTTTATTTAAACCTCTTTGGAATGTAGACAACAGCTCCTGGGTGTTACACAGACCTTACCAGGGAGCAGAGCACACCAAGGCATCCCAGTTTTCCAATGTCCACGAGGAACCAGCAATTAAATCCTAAAACCTCGGAGAAAACCCCTCCAAAAAAAGCAAAACTCAGAAGGTGGAGATATTTCCTGCAGCATCTGGATTTATTGGTGCTTTTTGGGACCGTTTTTTGGAGGAGGTGGTGGTTTGGGAAGACAGGAGAAAGTGAAATTTTACATTATTCTTTATTTTTTTGTCCTGTTTGGTTATTTCTCCCCCCAAACGGTCACATCTGGATCAGGATGGTGGGAATAACATGGATCTCCACTTGGACACACACCAGTGTCCAAGGATTATAGTGATTCCACATGTGGAGATGGAGAGGGACAGGCAGCAGGAAAGTGCTTGTGGTTTTTATCATTATTGGGGTGGTTTTTATCATTATTGGCATGGTTTTTATCGTTATTGGGGTTTTTTCCTTTATTTTTGAGGTCCCAAATATCAACTGTCAAGGCCCCCGAAGCTGTTTGCAAGTAGGGCTCAGGCTCTGCCAGAGGGGCCAAGGGGACACCAACCCACATGGAAACAGCAGAAAATGAGCAGGACAAAGAAAATATCCCAAAAAACTCACCCAGAGCACCTGAGAATTCCAAACCAAGACAAAACGACCCTGTTTCCAACAGGATCTGCGAGGAGGAATTCACTCCTGCCTGGAGAAAGCAGCACAGGAGGGAGTCCCAGCCCGGGCAGATCTCCATCATCCCTCTCAGATCCATCCTTCTGGGCCAGCAGGTGGGAATTCACCACATTTTCGTGGACCTGAAGGAGCTCAGAGGGTTTGGGTTGAGCTCGTCTGGCTCAGCACAGCCCTCGCCAAAGGCCAGTGATGAAAAGCAGAAGGAGAAAGGAACCAAAGCAAAAGAAACAAAGAGAAATCCACACATTTCCAGTGTATAAACAGCACCCATCTCTGGGATGGCCTCTAGAACGGGAATAAAAGCAAAGGAAAAGAGGAAATGATGGCACTGATGTGTCTGGGACTGCTCACAGGCTGCGAGCTGGGAGGGCAAAGGGCCAGGAGAAACGGTGGAGAAACTTCAGCCAGGGGCTACTTCCGAAAATCCAGAGCTGCTTCCCATGGCTCACCCTTCCTAACCTTTAAGCATCTCTCCAGAATCAGTGGGAATGCACAGGCCCAGCTTGGAAACCTGGAATAAGCCCAGTGGATGAGGGATTTAGCCTGGCAGGGGGAGGGGTTCTACCCAAACCTGCAATTCCTTCTGTTGTAGCGGAATTTCATCCCATTCTTTTCCTTTTTCAGCTGGAGCAGCCGAGCAAAGCAGGAGGGAGGTCCTGGGACACAGCCCATGCCAGGGGCAGGAGCTGGGATGTTTGGGAGCCCCTTTCTTAGGGTGGAAGGGGGATTTAAGTGACCCATGATGGGTGAGTTCAGGGCACTCTGCAGCAACCCTGAACATCCCACAAACCCCTCTGACTGCTGGAAATCCAACCCTTCCTGTTGGGATGCTCTTCAGCAGCTGCTCCCTGTGCTCTCTGTGCCCTCACACCTCTCTTGGCTCCCTGTCCAGCTGTCCAGCCTGAGGCTGGATCTGTCCCAGAGCCTCATCTGTGGGGCTCTCATCCACAATATCCCGATTTTCCTTTCCTCCCTCCAGCTTGGCCAGGCTGCCTCCATCCTTCTCCTCCCTGCCTGCCCGAGGAGATGAGCCCACGTTTCACTTCTCAGTGGGCAGCGTCCCTTTCCTCCTTTGGGGCTCTCTTCACCCTCCATTCATCCCCTCTTCCCTCCTTTCCATCCATCCCACCCTTCCCTTCAGACAACCCGCAGCCCCTGGGTCTAACAGCCTCCCTTCCTGGACCCCCTCTCTGCTTCCACTCCCTCCTGGCCTTCCCATTTCCCCTCCAACACCACCCCTTATAAGGACACAGCAGTTCTGGGGCTGACTTGCCCTGAAATGACCAATTTTAGGATACAGAGGTATGCAGAGGAAAGGAGGAGAGCCCAGCACCTCTGGGCACCTTTAGGATCGGGGTCCCCTCCAGCTCTGCCCCTCTGCAGGGGTGTTTGTGCCTGAATATTCTGGCTCTTTAACACAGATTCCTGTCCTGCCACCTGATCCATTGGGATAAGGCAGGAATCACCTCTGGAAAGGCTCTGCCCCCCTGACCCCAGTGCTATCCCACAGTGCCTCTGGAATGAACTCTGTGTCCCAAAGACACATGCAGAAGGGATTTTGGTAAAGTACAAAATGCTGCCTTTAAATGCAAACACCCAGGGGGGTGAAAGATTCCCTTGGGCAGCCAGATCTGCGGGGATCTGGCGCTGGCTGGGATTGTATCGAGACATGGGAACGCACCCCTGACCCTCCAACTCCCACCAAGCGCACCCCAAGGGCGGTGGGACATGGTCCTCAGCCTGCCCAGAGCATCCTGGCAGCACTGGGCACAGCAGGAGTGACCCCTCCAGAGAAAAGCGGCTGCAGGAAAGGTTTGGAGGCCAGAGGGAGCAGCTCCCCTGGGACTGATCCCAAAGGCACCCCCGGTGACACCAGCCGTGCTTCGTGTCACTCACACCCCGCCAGGATTGGTGGCAGCAGCTGCCCAGGAGCCATAAAGATCCCATTTGCAGGGACAATTTCCTTTCTGCTGTGCCCACACACGGCCATAAAGACAGAGCTGCTGGAAACAGGAAGGAAAAACCATTTCCCTTTGGGTTTTGAACTTTTTCCTGATTTTCCCCCTCAATTAACTTGCATATTTTCCATTTACCACATCAAAAATATGGGAATTTCTCCCCTTCCCCCCTCCCCCAAAAGCTTTTCTGTAAGCACCAAAGTGTTCCTTGAGCAAAAGAAGTGATTTGGAAAATGCGAAAAAAGCCATTTTCCATGGAAATTTTGAGAGGTTTTGTGCAGCCAGACATAAAAAAAATTAAAAAAGCAGGGATTTCAACCAGCATTATCAGCGCAGCGTGTGGGGCTGGAAACAAGAGTGGCACCCCCAGCCAGCATCACCAGGAGCCACTCTGGAGCTCATTTTCCTTCCCATCCCAGTCCCAGCATTCCAATTCTCCAGTGGGGTCTACATAAACTAATTCCTCTTTTTCTCTTCTTCCTCCCTGGGATAAAACTCTCTGCTGGCAGAACAGAAACAAACACACACAATATTGCAATACTGAGACCATCTTAGAGCTTAAGACTATTTAGGAAAAAAAAAAACAAATACTGGCACAAAATTTAATAAAATAAAACTTTAAAAAAAAAAATAAAAAAGAGTCTTGATCCCTCCTAGGAAAAATTCTGTCTCCTGAAGAAAAGACGACGATGGACAGAAAGGTGATGGGACAAGAACAACCATTCTTGGCTTTTCCCTGTATTGCCCCTCCCCGAAGCAAGAATATTCACCCATTTTGGTTTTCCAAAAGAAAAAGAGTTTAAATTCCTCAAATCCTCGGGAATATTGTCATTCCTGACCTGTCAGTTTGTGTGTGAGCAACCAAAGGGATCCATTCGATCGCATTTTTTCCTAAACAGCCAAGGGTGGGGAGGGGATTGTTGGTTTTTTTAAGTGAGCTACATTTTTCTGGCTTTCTTAAAACTCCAAATTTCCCCCCAGAAAAGCCTGTCTTGGAGCTTTCAGGAAATCACCAAAAAGCCCATCCTTCCCAAAAGTTTACCTCTTCCTCCCCCCTCTCCCCCGACATCCTCAAAGCCTCGAATCCGAGTGGCCCTCGAAAAAAAAATGAGCAGAAGAACAGCGAAAATCGATAAAAAAGAACCACCGAATGAGTCCCGCCGGCTCTCCCCGAGGACTGCGGTGTCGCCGCGTCCCTGTCACTCGTCGGCGTCGGGTTTGACGTCGAGCATGGCGTGCAGCTCCTCGGGGGTGTAGCCCAGCAGGCTCTGCAGGTCGCACACGAAGCGGTACACGTAGCGCTTGCCGGCCGTCTTGTGGATGATGTTCTTGTCGTAGTAATAGCGCAGCCCGCGGCTCAGCTTCTCGTAGTTCATCTTGGGCTTGTTTTTCCTCTTGCCCCATCGCCGGGCCACCTGTGGGGAGCGGGGAGAGGGAGGGAAAGTCAGCCTGGCTCGGTTGGGATGTCCGTGTGGAGGAGTCTCTTTGTCGCTAAGGTGGACACAAGAATTGGCGCTGGGGAAAAGCAGCCTCTGTGCAGAGGCAGAACATGGCAGAGTGTTCCATGAGGATTTACCTGGATAACCCCGTGTGCTACCTCTGATATATCCTCGTATCCCCAGTGCTTCACCCCTTTCCCAAGGTTCCTCCTCCACCTTCTGCCAGTTCGAAACCAGAGGACACCAACACGCAATGGCCCGGTGGCGGTCACTTCTGCACTTTGGAAGGCTCTGGTCACTCATGGAGTTATTTAGGTTGGAAAAGCCCTCCCATCATGGAGTCCAACTGTTCCCCAGCTCTGACCCATGTCTCCAAGTGCCACATCTACACTTCAGGGGTGGGGACTCCCTGGGCAGCTGGGCCAGGGCTTGACAGCCCTTCCCATGAAGAAATATTCCCTAATATCCAACCTGAACCTCCCCTCGTGCAACTTCCTCTTGTGCTGTCACTTGTACTTGGCAGGAGAGACTGACCCCACCTTCCAGCCAGGGAAGGGGACAAAGATCCCATCTGCTCCCCACACCAGGGACAGTCCCCCCTCGCCTGTACCTGGCCTTTCTGAAGAGCTTTACCAATTCTCCTCTCCCTACAGCGTCCCAGCCACTTCCCACCGACTTTGGGTACAAATCCTTGCTTCCAAGGGGTGACTGCATCCCAGTTTTTAGCAAATTTTCAGCCGGACTCGGATTTCTTGGTTCCCCACAACATATCCAAGACCAGAACAAAGCGGCTGCCCAAAGGGAGCAGGAGAGGCTTATTCCCACCAATATTTCTGAGGAATTTGGGTTGTGCACTTAATTCCAGGACACTTTACCTCGTCTGGGTCAGAAAGTTTGAATTCCCAGCCATCGCCTGTCCAGCTGATGAAGGATTGACAGGACTTGTCGGTGAGCAGTTCCAGCAGGAATTGCCACAGTTGGATGGGCCCACTGCCTAGAAAGACAAAGGAAACACAGGATATCAATGCCAGGAAAAGCACAGCTTCTTCTACCCCAGAGGGGGAAAAATTCCCATGCAAAAGGTGCTCACTGAATAAAATAAAGCCCTCTCCTGTCAAAAAGAGCCACCAGCAGCCACAGGGCAGGAGCTGAGCTGGGAGTTCAACCCTACAAGTAACAGAGCTTCCTATCTGCAGGAAGAGCTGGATATTCATGCCCTGGAATGCTTCATGCGGAGTTACATAAATAGGATTATTTTTCTGGCACACAGACAGGAGGAGTCACTGCCTTGGCACCGGAGCAGCACCAATCCCTCCGTGCCAAAGAGCCGCCAGCCACGGCTGAACTCCGGCAGACTCCGCTTCCCGACCTTGACTCTTTGCTCCGTGCTGTTGATCGAGATAAGGGGGACCCAGGTATGAGAATTCCTTGGCCTCTTTCCAGGGCGTGTCACTGCAGGAATGGGCTCTGCTGGCTCGTGGGGAGGGCGGGAGCACACAGAGCTCCCCAGCCCAGGATCTCCTCGCCACCACCTTGGCACAGCCTCAGCAAATCCATAAGGAACCCCCTGACCCAGCTGGGGAGGCACAAGGTGAGCTGGAGCATCCCATGCCATGGGCATTCCACCTCTCCTTCCACACCCGGTCTCCATCTTCCCTCCAATCGCTCATTTTGGCCATCAGGAATTTGTCCCAGTGCACCCAGCGAGAGCCTGCGGTTGGTTTTGGCTTCAGTCGTGGAGAAGTTTGGAAATATTTATCTCTTCCTTGGGCTTGTGTCCCAATCCAAGGTAGAGGAGAAGCCCTGGAGCCAAAATCTTTTTGATGAGCAACTTCCAAATGCAGCCACGGCCCAAATATTGCACTTAGCTGTGGGCAAGGTGTTTTGGGAGAGACCCTGGCGTGGTTTAAACCCACCTTGGAATAGATCACTAATAATGACAATAATTATAACAAGACAGCCTGGGGAGAGAGGAAATGATTTATCTCACAGGGAGTTGTACAGGCTGGATTAGGCTGGGGTAATCCCAGTGCTGACAGCCCTGAGCAAAGTTTCAAGCAGGGAAAAAATGAAAAGAGATGGAGCCCAGCCTGTTTCCAGGAATGACAATGGCTGCTGTCTGAGCTGTGGCTGCAGGATAACCCATGGAGGGGAGGGAAGGGAAGGCTGCTCTCCTTCTCCACAGAGTTTAAAATGACTCAAAAGCTGCTGGGGAGGAGGAAATGAGAGAGCTGGCTCCAGGACACGGGAATGGCCGTGTCCCATCCAGCCCTTCCCAAATTGTTTCCCTCCTGTTATCCCTGTGGAACTGCTCCAGGGCTTTGTCGGCGCCAGGCCTGGGGGTTATCACAGCCACAGGCAGGGCAAGGCAGGGAGCTCCCAGCTCACTCTGCTGGAAATGGGAAAGGACTCGGCAGGGAAAGGCTCCAGCCCGTCGCTCCTCTGGAGCTTGCCAAGATGTTGACTCCACAGCCGCACTCTGCAGTAGGGATGGAGCTGGATTATGCACTCCAAAATGAGGGAGGGAATTCAGATGACGCCTTTGCCTCTCATTGAAAGGGAAGAGCCAAAAGCTCGGCCTGAAATGCCACCACACCTCCAGGCTCAGGCCTATTTATAGCAGTGAGCTCTAAATGCAGAGAAAACCCTGGGAAAAAGGTTTTGGTGGCTGCCTGAGGTCTTGCAGAGGTGAATTCCCAAGGGGATGAGTCCTCTTGGCCCACCTGACCTTACACCAACTTCCCACACAGGACCAGGGAGCATCCAACACCCAGATCAGGTTAACAGAGACGCAGCCCAAGGAGTCCAAGGCCAAGTCCACCCCCTCCCATCGATTTCTCTCCTGCGCAGCTGAAGAATAAGGATTTTTAGTTGATTCCTTCCCCGAAATAAGACGGGTGCCAGGTTCTTGGGTGAGGAGCTGCCCTCAAAACACCCCTGGGCTATCCTGGCCCTACAGGATCTTTGGAGGTTCCAGCCTCACTAACCCTGAGCCAATGGCCGGTGCCATTCCCGTTTGGTTGCCAGCTGGCAGGGAGAGGTGTCGGGAAACACAGGAATTCTTGCCCTCTCTCTGGCAAGCAAGGTAGGGCTCCTGCCACCGCTCCCAGTGCCGCTCTGCTGGGTATTTTGGGATTTCCAAGGAAGAGGTGTCATCCTTGGAACAGGGATTCCCGAGGTCTATTCCGAGCTGCCTGCGGGACGCGCACGTAAAACCCCAAATTCCTCTCGCTGGACAGGCAATTATGTGAGGAATGTGTTTATGCAGGGCTCCAGGCATGTCCCAGCTCCTGTAAACGCCCCCTCCCTGCCCGAGGGGGAGGCAGCCGAGCCTGGCAGATGTGGCACTGCTCCGAGATGGCAGTGAGGTGGCAGGAGCCAAACCCCGGCACATGCCCGGGCCTGTGCCCCAAATCAGCGCTGGCAGGGAGGAGAACGGAGCAGGGAGCAGTGCTGGAGGTCAGGGCATCATCTGCTGCAGCTGTAATTAGTGCTGGAGGGCCATCTTCACAAATGAGCCGCTCTGCGGGCAGCAAGGAGCAGGGGATCTCTTCCCATGGGATTTCCAGGTGGCTCATGCAGCAAAGCCGCTCCCCTTGATGTCACAGGGCAAGCAGGAAGCTGCCAGGCTTGTCCCTGCACCCCAAACCTCCTCATCCACAGGAGCAGTGCCCATTTTCCATCCCTTCTGCTGCAACCCTTCCTCTCATCCCAGCCAGGGCTGGAAATCCCCACCAGGATGCCAGGCTGGGATCACTCCATGGTACAAGCACACACAGCCAGGCTGTCCCAAGGCCAGCGGGTGCATCCGCTGCCGTGGTTATCCCAAAACAACCACCTGTTCCCGCAGCCTGGACTGGGATGCAGCTCCGAGCGTGAGGTTTGGAGGGGCACAAGGCAGCTGTTATGGCATTGCTCCCTCCACACACATCCAGGGGCTTCCCAGAGCCATCCCAGCCCTGGCTGGGGATGGGGGCAGCCCCTGCTCCACAAGAGACAAGGGGAGGACTCAGAGGGGTGGGGGTGTCCTCCCGCCCCGCCGCCACCTCCGGCACCCGCAGGACAGCTAAAAATAGCGCCCACAATGGGGGCCCTGTCTGGCCTTGGTGGCACTGAACAGGGTCCTTCAGCAGGGACTGTCACACCACAGGAATTCTGCGGCGTCAGGGGGAAAATATTCCTCTTGAGCCGGATGGCAGTGGGAATAGTGGGAAAGCTGGGAACTGCTGGCCGAGTGGGGCTTCCTCAGCACCAGCCCCCGATGGTGTCCCCAGAGCGAAGGATTTGGTGCCACACCACCCCTGTGCCACCCTTCCTCAGTCAGGAATGGTCCCCCAGCCCATTCCCAACCACTGGGATACCAAACTCTGCCGGATGGGGCCGTTCCAGTGGCGCGGTGACGGTGGCACGGCCCAGCTGGGGCAGACAGGCACAACCCCGTCATCTCTCTCGGGAGGGTTTTACACATTCACCCCTCCCAACGGCCTCTGTTTTGTTTCCCTTCGTTCAAACAAGACAAGAAGACAAAAAAACCCCACCTACCCACCCCCCACCTTTGCCTGGCGTGCTGCGGTTTGTGGTTCCAACCCCACAGAACAATCGGCCCTGGCAACGTCTCCAAAACAGCCCCTGCCCTGCTCACCTGCCCACCCTGCCCACCCCTTTGATGGCACCACAGTCCCCAAATCCCCCAAAGTCAGCCCAGTTCCCACAGCTCCTCCCCAGCTCCTGCCCAGGCTGGCGGAGGAGTCAGACACTGCAAGGTGGTGGAGCTTGGATGGAGGCATCTCCAAAGAAAAAGCAGGAGAGGACCCAGGAAGGCCCTTCCTTAGGGACAACACGGCCATGATTGCAGGCAGGAGGGCCAATCCGGGCCAGAGCTGCTTCCCTGCTACAGCTCCTCTGCTCTCAGGAAGGAGGTGTTGGGAGGACTGATCTGGTAGAATTTCGTGAGTGGGAAGGGACCCACAGAGATCAACTCCAGCTCCTGGCCCTGCACGGGACAGCCCCAAGAATCCCACCCTGTGCCTGAGAGCGTTGTCCCTGAAGCCAGAGGCTGACTCCAGAGGCACCTGGGAAAGCTCCAGGGATTTTGTGAGCTCCACACCCCCTTGAGGGTGCTCCTGCTGTCCACGAGCTGCTGAGCAACACCAGCTGGGTGTCTGGAGGAGATACAGCCAGAGCTGCTGCCCCCCACCGCCCCCTCCCCGGGCTGGAGGAGCCCTGGGGAGAGCTGAGCTCTGCCACGGTTGGGCAGCGGCGCGTGGGGCTGGCTTTGCTCTCGTTTGCACGTCTGGCAGGTGGGGCAGGAGCCACTGAACCGGCCCCACTCCCACCCTCGAGTCGCCACCCTGGGGAGGCCAGAAGGGCCCTGAGCCCACTGGGCCCTGCCTGAGGCAAAAGCGGGCAGGAGCTGCTGGGTGGCCACCCTGAAGTCACCTGCAAGGGCAGGTGAAGGGCGTGACCCAGAAGGAGCAGGGTGACACCATCCCCTGCGTCCCAGCAGGGCCAGAGGGGTGCCTGCACTCCCACACTCCTGCTCCGTGGCTGCAGATGCCCACACGGACACTCTGCTCCAGCAGTGCAGGCACGCAGGATGCTGATGATCCCAGCAATGCTCGGGATGGCAAGGACAGCCAGACCACTGGAGTGCAGCGGGAGAGGGGACGGGAAGGGAGCTGCTGGAGGATTTTTGGGTGCCGATGAGCACAGCACAGGGGGGATGTCGCCTGTGGAGGCTTCAGAGCAGCAGCACAGCACCGGGGAAGGGGCAGCAGCACCTGGACTGTCCTGAAAGAGACCCACTTTCCTTGGCACCGCCTCGGCTTTCTTGCAAAACAGCAGCTGTGCTTTCACTGCCGGCTCACAGATAAGAATCGCTCACAAACAGAGGCTGGGGAGGCTTCGGGCTGTGCGAGGGAGGCCGCTCACACACAGCAGAGGGGCTGGGAGGCCCCCGGACACAGCCCTGTGAGCCCTGACAGCGAGGGGCAGGGCGGGCTCTGGCCTGGGCACAGAGAGGGCTCCGGGTGAGATAACATCTGTGAGAGGAGATAACGTCTGTGAGAGGAGATAACGTCTGTGAGCGTTCCTGCACTGCCTCCTGGATTCCTGATGGGCATCAGGATAACGAGGAGGAGGATGGCACCGCTCTGAGAGGGACACTCTGGTCATGGGCAACATCAGCTGGGAAGGGGCATTAACCCCTGGAGTGCTGGGACTGGCTTTGAAGGGATCAGCACCTCCCTAAGCAGGCCCAGAGGGGAGGACAGGCAGCAGCACCCACACCAACGCAGCCTGGCAGCTGCGGGATCAGCGCCTGGGGAGCACTCGCCTCTCCCATCCCTCCCTCCTCCCCTCCCCCGTGGAGCACGAGGGGATGGCCCTGCTGTGTGCTCAGTGGTGTGGAGCAGCGGCTCTGGGCTGTGGTAGCACCAACACCGTGGATGGAAAGCCCCGGGGTGTCGGTCCTGCCCACCACCGAGCAAACAAACGCCATAACTTGGCTACCAACCCACACAGCTGCTCAAGGGAACCCAAAACCAGCTCAGTGCTGAACAGCTACATCGAACCAGAGAGGTTTGAGCCTCCTGTGGCCCTGCAACACCAGGGGAGCGGCAGCACGGGCTGCAAACACCAACACAGGGCACAAAGCTCCAGCTGAGTTTATCTACCCGGTGCCAGGGCTCCTGCAGGATGCTTGGTGGCCGTGGGAAGCATCAGAGGCTGCAGGATCCAGCTATGGCACAGCCCCAGGGGATGTGGAGGCAGAGCTGAGCTCACTTTAGCCCAGCTGGGCTCAGGCATGGAGGGATCTCTGCCCACTCACACCAAGCACGGCTCTGCTGCTGAACCAGGGAGCTCAGAGTGAGCTCAGCTGAGCCAGCAGTGAGCACACATCCTGAGCCATCCCCTGCCTGGATACCATGGATGCACTGTCACGGCAAAGAAAATGTAAAATCTCAGAATCACAGAATCTCCTGAGCCAGGAAGGACCCACAGGATCATCCAGTGCAGCTCCTGGCCCTGCACAGACACCCCCAAATCCCACCCTGGGCATCCCTGGCAGCGCTGTCCAAACGCTCCTGGAGCTCTGGCAGCCTCGGGGCCAGGACCATTCCCTGGGGAGCCTGGGCAGTGCCCAGCACCCTCGGGGGGAAGAACCTTTTCCCAAAATCCAGCCTAACCCTCCCCTGACACAGGTCCAGCCATTTTTTCAGGTAAAATTCAAGCTGGCCAAGATTTGAGTGAGCTCCAAATCCAGGAGTCCAGGGCTGGCCCTCCCTGCAGCGATGGAAACTGAAGTTCACCAACTCCTGAGCAATTACATTTCTCCTTCAAAAAAAAAAAAAGATAAGAAAATTGCATCAACCTCTCTGTGAGCAACCATGGCAACTCGTTAAAATAGGTCAAGATGTGGGGGCAGATAAGGCAGCTCTGAAAGGCCGCTCGGAGCTGGGTGAAGAATACATCAAACGCAAACAGAGCTTCTCCAAAATGCACCTTCTCACCCCAGAACGTGCCTCTGGGGCAGATACCATCAGAGATGTGCTGGGGCCACCTCCCTGGGCAGCACGGAGGTAACAGAACCTGAACAGGACTCTCAGATCTTAAAGTCAGCAGAGAAAGTCCTGGGGATGAGGGATGTGACGTCCCTCTTCACCCTGCCAGATCTAGTGGGGCCACCTCAAGGTGCCTGGTGGGTGCTGGCTGTGTCCTCGGGGGGAAATGGAACCCCAAGGTCTGGGTGTTTTGGGCTCCTGGGCTGGCAGAGCCCTGCTCTGGTCCTTGGGAGGCTCCACCTCCTCGGCTGAGCCACAGGCAGAGCTCAGACTCTGAGTTCCCCTCCTCTGGCTGCCAGACAGCACTTCCTCCCCCGAGTAAAGCGAGAGTAAAGCACAGCAAAGCACAACAACGCCTGAGTTCTGCCTCAGTCCCCACTCAGAGCTCAGCTGGCCCAGGCCAGACCTCCAGCACTTCTCAGTGCACAGCCTGAGTGGGGCTTTTTGCACTGACACAAACCCAGAGAGTGGAGAGCGCCCAGTTCTGCTCCAGTTTGAAACCCAACACGTTCTACTCGCTCTTCCCAGGATCTGCTCTCACAGCGACCCAGCTCCGGCTCCCTTTGCTCAGAAAAGCCACTGCTGAAGGTCTGGGGGCTTTAAAAGGGCTCTGAGGACATCTCTGGGGTCACTGCCTGCCAGGATCACCTGTCCAGAGCCCATTCCCAATGGCAAAAGCTGCCTCTGCTGGCTTGAGCACTGAATGTTGCTCAGCAGCCTTTGGAGCGGGCAAACAGAGCTCCAGCTCAAGGATTTCCCAGTGATTCCAGATTTTCCTCTCCACATTTAAAGCCTCTCAAGTGAAGCAATGCAAAAATAAATAAAAAAAGCCAGGCGTTCCCGCTTATTGATCCCACCAAAGTGCCTGGGCCAAGGGATTCTCTTCCCAGCTCCAAGAGGGGTTGGAAATGAGGTGAGGGAAAATGTTATGCAGAGCAAAGTGTTTGGAATTGTGCTCTGGCATTGCGTGAACCCAAGTCTCCCCTTCCCAAAGGCACAGCTCCAAGGACAGCCTTTGGGGTGCTAATATTCCTTGGAAAAACACAGGGCCCGGCCGCTGGCTTCAGCTCCTCGCCTCTCTCCGGGGGTGGTTCTTTTGCGCTCTTTTCCACGAGCTACGTGGAGCAAACGTGGAGGGAAATATCCAGCTTAGGAAAGAATGCTCCTGGTTTTGCCAGCACCTCGGTGCCTCAGTTTCCCCAGCTGTTCAAACGCATCCCGGGCTCCTGGCCAGGCACTGCGTACCCAAAGCACTTCCAGGTGCTGAAGGGAAAGGCATTGTCAGGAGAAAATAGGAATGAAAATAGGAATGAAAAGAGCAAGTTGTGCTCAGTGGTTTCTTTTCTCAGGAACATCGATTTCCATGGCACAGCAGAGAATGAGCCCCCGGGCTGTGGTCCCTCCTCTCCCTCCCCAAGCCCCAATCCCTACAGGAATGCAGAGCACACTCCTGTTTTGTATGGACTTGGTGGAGTCTCACTCAGCAGGCAGGGCTGAGCTCTCTTTCTAACTAAAGCTATAGCAACAAACCACTTCCTTTTTTACACTCCTAAAATTATCTCCCCAGCTTTCCTCCCTCCTGCACCTCTCCCCACCCTCACAAAAGCTCGGTATCAGCCCCGAGATGAGATGAGATGAGCCGTGCGTGGGAGGACACTCAGGGACAGTCGCAGCTCAGGATCTGCTCTGAACCTGAGGATGATCTTTATCTGCACAAACTCTTTCCACCAGCTGCTCCCAGCTGGGGCAGGACAGACCCGAGTGTGCAGAGCCAGGGGAGCTGGCAGGAGGCTGCCCCAGAGTTTTCCTCAGAGCACAGGGAAAAGCCATGGCACGGAAGGGTTGGAAAGGATTAGCTCAGCTTTAGCTGGAAGCCCCATCCCACCAAGTTTCTCTCCTTGGAGATGCCAGATTGCTGAAGGGCTGTCACAAAGAGCCAGAGTTTCCATGGCCTATCACCTTCTCATCTCTCCCAGCACAAGGAATGGAAAACGTTTGGGATGGCTTTGGCAGCGCCCCGTCCCTGCCTCACACCGAGGTACGGAGCACAGCCAGGGCCTCCTCTTGCCAGAGGGGACAGGAGCAGTCCCCACGCACAGCAGGGCTGGGGATGTGGCTGCTCCTGCCCCAGATGGCCACCGGTCACCTGGCAGTGCCACAGGGGGCTGGGGGCTCTGCTGCACCTCGTGTACAGGAACCAAACCAGAGCCAGCTGAGGCCACAGCTGGAGGTCAGCCAGGTCCCTCATCCCCCATGAGGTGTGGGGTGTGTGGGATGGCCACACTCGAAGGAGATGCAGCCCTGGGCTGACCCCAGAGACACCCCAAAAACCTTCCCTGCACCAGCCACGCCGAGCTGGGGCAGCTCAGAGCACCCCGAGGCTCTGCCCCCGGGGATGGGGAGGTGCTCCCCGAGGTGCTGGGGGCCCCAGAGGGGTTCTCCAGGATCGAGGGTTCCCTACCTGTGTAGCCAGCCAGGGCAGCAGCAGGAATGACAGGCTTGTCCTTGTTCATGTCGGCCCGGTCCCGCACATAGTCCTTGAAGGTGCCCTTGGGCTTGTGGCTGGGCAGGGTGGCAGGGTAGTCCTCGGAGTCAAAGCTGTCGTAGGAGGGGACGCGCTGCAGGCTCTGGAAGGAGGACTGGCTGCTCCAGGACTGCGTCAGGCGGTCGCAGCTGTCGTAGCTCTCAATGCTCTCGAAGGAGTCCTGGCCTCCCAGCTTACCTGGAGGAGGCAGAGCTGGTGAGACGGGCCTGGCCAGCACAGGGTGCCTCCCCTGGCCAGCACAGGGTGCTTCACCTGGCCAGCACGGGGTGCCTCACCTGGCCAGCACAGGGTGCTTCACCTGGCCAGCACAGGGTGCTTCACTGGCCAGCACAGGGTGCCTCCCCTGGCCAGCACGGGGTGCCTCACCTGGCCAGCACAGGGTGCTTCACCTGGCCAGCACAGGGTGCTTCACTGGCCAGCACAGGGTGCCTCCCCTGGCCAGCACGGGGTGCCTCCCCTGGCCAGCACAGGGTGCCTCACCTGGCCAGCACGGGGTGCCTCCCCTGGCCAGCACGGGGTGCTTCACCTGGCCAGCACAGGGTGCCTCACCTGGCCAGCACGGGGTGCCTCCCCTGGCCAGCACGGGGTGCCTCCCCTGGCCAGCACGGGGTGCCTCCCCTGGCCAGCACGGGGTGCCTCACCTGGCCAGCACAGGGTGCCTCACCTGGCCAGCACAGGGTGCTTCACCTGGCCAGCACAGGGTGCTTCACCTGGCCAGCACGGGGTGCTTCACCTGGCCAGCACAGGGTGCTTCACCTGGCCAGCACAGGATGCCTCCCCTGGCCAGCACAGGGTGCCTCCCCTGGCCAGCACGGGGTGCCTCCCCTGGCCAGCACGGGGTGCCTCACCTGCGCACTGTGCAGGCTCAGGGAAACTGATGCTGTCCCTTTCCATCCCATCTCCAAAGTAAGCACAGCCCAGGCCTGGGATACTTTTACCTTTGTCATTCAGAGCAGGGCTGAGCCCTGGAAAACTTCAGGCAGAGAGAGACGGGGAAAAACCCAAATCTGGCCTTTTTACCCAAGACTGGTGCCTGGGGCTGACTGGAAGTGGTCCCTCATTTCCAAAAGGCAGTGTCAGAGACAGCGTTCACTTGAGATACCCAAGGCTGAGCTCAGGAGCCTAAACATGGGCACTCCAGGACCTCTTTATTCAGAGTGTGGGCAGGCCCTGGCACAGGGTGCCCAGAGCAGCTGTGGCTGCCCCTGGATCCCTGGCAGTGCCCAAGGCCAGGTTGGACTGGGCTTGGAGCAGCCTGGGACAGTGGGAGGTGTCCCTGCCCATGGCAGGGGGTGGAACCAACTTTAAGGTCCCTCCCAAGTCAAACCTTTCTATGATTCTCTGATTTCTGTGATTCTCTTGCTGCTGAAGGACATTGGGGGTCCCCAATAAATCCCCCATTACATCTGCCAGCCCTATTCAAACACTGCTTGGGCACACCCAGCTCCTTTAATTTGGATGTTGCCTCCCAAACTTTTTTTCCTGCCATCTGTTCCAGCCAGCCCCACATCCCCAAGCAGCAGCAGGTTTGATGGAGAAGGAGAGTGAATAGCTGAGAGCTCCAGCAGCTTTCTCCAGCCCTGGTGAGGTGAGCACAGCTGGCTTGTGTCAAAGTCGCTCTCTGGGGTATTTTTAGCCGAAGCCAGAACATGAGAGGCCAGATCCTCAGCAATGCTGATTTACACCCCCAGAGCCGGCCCGTGCAGCCTCTGCACTGGAACAGAGCTAAAAAAGGACCCAAAGAACAAACTGAAATTGCTGCCTCTGATCTCCCTACGCTGCCGATTGCTCAACATCTTTCCTGACAAGCTACGAGCGTAACAGGATCATTCAAGTTCACTGATTTCCCAAACCCGGCTAAAAACAGCTGCTGGGATTGTGCAAGAGCTCCTGGAGAAATTTCCATTGGCAGAGCTACCCACAGCCTGGGCCCAGAGAGCAAGTCCCGGGGGAAGGGGAACGTGGAAGGGCGCTGGCACACACCCCCAAATATTTGTTGTGTTGTAGCTTGAAGAGCACTTGCTGTGGAAAGGCTCAACTACTGCAGGCCCTGCCCTGACTGCTGGCCCGGAACCATTGGGAGTTGGGATCCATTGGCTTCATTCTGCTGGGACAACCCTGTTTCAAACTCTTTGTTCTTTTAGTTTGTTGAGGATTTCACACTCCCATCCTTCCCTGAGTGCTGTGAGGGGAACACAGCGCTGCTGTACATTAATTGGCATAACCAATTCCCTGAGCGGTCCTGCAGCACAGGCTCGTTCACAAAAGGAATTAAAACCTGACAGAGATGTGATTTGTGTCAATCCATTGAAAATTCACCCAAATTCTGCCTAGCTGGAACAATCACGCCCTGCACTTACTCAAGAGAAGCTGAAATGAGTTTGGCAGCTCCACTTCTCAACCTGACGCCCTTACTGACAGGGCAGAGGGAAACAGCTCCTGTGGGACCCCAAAATTCCCTCCTAAAGGCCCCAGACAAGGCGACTGTCTGGAAAACCTTCACCCTGAGGTGATGCTGAAGGGCTTGACTTTGTATCAGACTAACCTTGTAAGACAGGGCAAGGTAAAGAGGAACATAAATACAAATTAATTGGCCTCTGCTTCATATTAAAAATATTATATTATAAAATCTTATAAAATTATACTTTCCCCCCACCTCTGGGAGGATCTGTGTCCCCCCAGGGCTGAAATGCAGCACTGGTGTGAGCACAGCCTCTTGCAGGGTTCATGTCTTTGCTAACAGCAGCATCAAGGGCTCTCTCTTCCCTCCCCTGAAACCATTTTTAGGCTTGCCACTGAGAACAGGCTCGAGGCACAGTTGCGAAAGCCTTCCTGCACTATTGCACTGTGAGAATGATGAAATCACCTGTGCTAAAGAAAAGGTCATGAAAAGCGAAAGGCACTGCTGAAACAGAGGCAGAAAAACAACCCCAAAAGAAGAAGTTTGCCCCAAATTAAAACCCTGCTGCCCTTCTGGCTCAGGTCACCTCTCTCCGAGGGAGAGGCAATAACACAATTAATAACTTCCCTGTAATTAGCTTTCCCAGCTTGGAAAAAGAGTGAGAAAGTTCAGATGAGCTGCATGGGCGCTGGAAAGCAGCTCTGGCTTTCCCGGGAGGGCAGCTCATCCTCAGCTCTCCGGATCAATGGGTTTCACTGCTCCACATCAAACCTGGCTCACAGCAATGCGCCACCGAAACGCCTTCTGGGCCTGGGGACACCTGGCTTCTGCTCAGGGGGGATGGCACGAGGGTCACATCTCTTGCCCGTGCCTCGGGTTCCCTGCCTGGAATCAGGAGATAATGATGCTCTTTGTGAGGGGCTTTGAGCTCTGTGGATTAAACCTTTGCTTTGAGCGGAGGCAGAGCCACATCCGCAACCTGGCATCACTGATGTGATCACAGAGCACTCGGGCACGTGGGCCCCAGGTGTTCCCAAATTCATAACATTAATTGGGAAGGTATTTGGGCTCAGATCTTCCAAAGTGTTCAGGTGTTTAAATCCCACCATCCCAAACAGGAACCATGTCCCTACAACTCTTTGGAGAGGAGCACTTGGGGGTCCTTCAGCTCTGCTGCTGCCTCAGCCCCCGACACTGCCCCTCCTAACAGAGCTCAGGAATTGGCTACAGGAGAATATTTCGAACAAGCAGCCATCAAAATCCCTGGGGATAATGGACAAAGGCTTTGGATCACAGGGTGCAAACCTTGCATAGCAATTCCTGATGAGAACATGTGAAGAATTTGTGGGGCTTTGCCTGGGCTCCTACAAAATGGGATTTCTACAAGCACCCAGCAGTTTTTCCTCCCTGATGACACAAAAGCTCATTTCAATTCCACTCAGGTCCGACATCAAAGCACAGCACCAGAATTGCTACGTTTCTGCAGATGTGAAACAGGCAGTGGAGGAGAGGAAAGAAAGACCTTCCTCAAGTTTCCCCTGGAGAGAAAGGCAGGGAGGGCTCAAAGCCACCAGGGAATCCAGCGTGTGTTGGGAGAGGGCTGTGCTAGCACTGCACAGCTCCCTGGTGGCCTTGGGAGCACATTCCCACGGGAGGGAAGGTGAGAACAGCAGGAATCCACGCCCATCCCGGGTTTAAGCCCGGCTTTACCTCGGCTGGCACGGCCCATGCACATGTTGTCCGGCGTCACCACCTCCTGCTTGATGGAGAAGTAGTCGGTCTGCAGCGAGTCCTGCGCCGGCTCCCGCAGCAGCACCGAGGGGTAATCGCTCTCGTACTTGAGGGACAGCAGCTCCTCCGAGCTGATGGGGTGCAGGGTCTGGTAGGACTCAGTGATGAAGCTGGGCTCGGAGAACTCGGAGGGGGGCACGCACTGGGCGTGCTCGATGCCGTAACCTGGGGGCACAACGGGAGCGTCAGAGCCCACCCCAAAAGCAGCCCCAAGGGACCAGAGTATCCCCCATGCCCACCCTGAGGCTCTGGTTTGGGCAAGGGTTCCAAGAGCAGCAGAGATGGGGTCTGAAAAACGCAGCAATTCAGCCAAATTAGATACCCCCAAGCATCTTCAATGTGCGTTGCACCAAATTCATCCCAAGGGAGGGAAAAAGCTGGAAAATCCTGGGGAGTGGAGCCTCAGCAAAGGAGAAACAGGGCAAAAATGCTTCACTGCTGATTGGGAAAGGTGAGTCCCTGCTACAGCCACCTCTCCTCAGTGCTAGAGCCTGGCATCCCAATCCACAGAAGCACAGAATCAGGGAATCAGGAAATCAGGGAATCCCAGAAGGGTTTGGGTTGGAAGGGAGCCTAAAGCTCATCCAGTCCCACCCCCTGCCATGGGCAGGGACACCTTCCACTATCCCAGGCTGCTCCAAGCCCCATCCAGCCTGGCCTTGGGCACTGCCAGGGATCCAGGGGCAGCCACAGCTGCTCTGGGCACCCTGTGCCAGGGCCTGCCCACCCTCAGAGCAAAGGATTTCTCCCTCACACCTGATCTAAATCTCTCCTCTTCAGGTCAGTTTGGTTTTTTGCTGGTTCATGAAATATCTCCCAGATTTCCAATGCCCTTAAAGAATATCTCCAAAGCAGTGGCAATGGGAAGTGCAGGAGTGCAGATGGAGACTCATCCCTCTCCTTGCTAGGCTCCTCCCTGACAATCCAGAATTCAGCCTTCTTCCCCCATTCCTGCCCTTTTTAAACAAATTTTTCACAATTCCCAATACTCAGGTGTGCTGAGACTGCTTTCAAGGCCTGCTGAGCTACAGCTTCAGACAAATAGTGCTTGAAAAAATCAGATTTTGGCACACAAAGCAGCCACCAAAAAGTACAGGAGGCTTCCAAATAAACCCCAAACCCTTGGAAAAACAACATCTCCCTTTGCATGGTGCAGCCCTATTGTGGTGCAGACAAATCTCTGCTCAGAGGTGCTTCCAGGCATGACAATGGTGCTAATTGACCCTGCTAATTGAGACTTACTAATGAAGTAATCTGAGGTGTAGCGGGACTCGGGGTACGTGGTGTTCACTCCGTTTGCTGGGTACGGTTTCACCTCTTCTGCAAAGAGGAAAGGAAGGAAATGTCACCCATCCGAAGGCACACGGAGCTGTGCAAGGCTTGCTGTGACGCAGAGCACCCTGAACTTCCCAAAATCTCCTGCCTGGGTTAAACCAGGACGTTCTGAGCAGCAGGAATGAATTCAGAGCTGAAATCCCACAGAAACCTGCGGCTCACGGGGTACTTTGGGAATTCCTACTGCAGGTATGGCCAAATGTAAACAAAACCAACCCTACCCAAACAGCAGCACCTTTCTCAGTCAGGTCCCTGGGAGGCTCTGAGCTCCCAGCTGCATCATTTCCTCACTTGCCTCAGGCTTTGTCACCCCTTGTTCTCCTGGAGGTTGCTGAGCACACTTCCATGGGTGAGCTCCTGGAAAATTTCCCCACCCAGGGACAGTTGTTCTCCTGGAAAAGCTCTATTTTTAGACCAGCAGTAGGAGTGGGGACAACACCCCAAACCCAGCTCCGCTAACCCCAAATCTGTGCGAATTCCCAGCCAGTGCAGCCCCTGGTGCAGGCAGAACATTCCATGTTCAAAATCTCCACTGTCCCTGACCCCACTCCTGACACAGACTCCTCTGTGTATATATGGGCAAAATGCCAAATTTCAGCCTTTCCATGGGCATAACTCAAAATGGAGCCCACCAAAGCATGGATTCCCTGCTTCCCATGGCCTTCTCCAAGTGCTTTACTCCTCCTGGCTGGGCTGAATCTGCTTTCCCATGCAAAAGCCACCCTGCCCCTACCCTGAGCAGTTTTTCCAGGAACACCTGACTCATTCCAGCATGGCATTCTGGGCAGGGATACCAGGATGGGAGATTCTCTTCCCTTTAACCAAAGCAGCGCCCCCGGGCAGCTCGAGGCTGGGTTTGTTTCTGGGAGGCTCCGTTCGCCTTCGAGGAGCCTAAATCTGGCCCTCTCCCCTGGGGATTGCAGGCTGGAAAATATTCCCTAACAAAAGGAGGGGTTGTGCAAACACAGAGGACTAATGAGAAACGCTCTGCTCCTCTCCCCACGGTGCCTGCCAAGGGGCAGGGGGTGACCACAGAGCAGGGCAGAACCTCGGGTCGCGCTTACAGCCAGATGCAGGGCACTGCTGACTGCTGGTGACCGAGGAGGTTATTTTGGGAAGAAATTTGGAAAAATAAGCCTGAAAATACCCAAATCCATGCGGGGAAAAGGCGCCCATGTGCTGTTTTTAAACCCTGAGCAGCCTGTGGTACGTGAGTCACTCTGTGCTCACCGGGGACGGTGTCAGCGCAGGGGACAGCGGGGTCACAGCCTGTCCCGGCACGACCCCGGGCCAGCAGCACGGGTCAGGCCGGACACTTCAGGGTTAAGAACCAACAGCCCAGTGATGGTGGTGGGGAAGGTGGAGAGACAAGCTGGAGCCTGGAGACACCTGGATCTCTTCCCACCTCACATCCAGGCGCAGGGGGAGACCCCCAGCTCCTCCCACACAGGCAGGGACGTGGCAGGGACAGCTCTGTTCTGTCTGTACAGCAGCAGCACAGCCCAGCTCTGGTCAGGGCTGCAGATGAGCTCCCAGCTCAGCCCCAGGACTTACAGGGAACAGAAACCAGTCCTGGAGGAGGTTGGTTGTTCCTTGGAAGCTCTTTGTTACTCTCCAAATACTTCACTGGGAAATGTGTTCAGAGCCCACCAGAGGAGCCAGGGCCCAGCTTGTGCACGAATGACAAAGTCACCAGTGAAACCAGACAGGGAACGGAGACTTCTTGGTTCCCAGGGCAACACCAACAGTGTGAAGACACAGAAATTCAGCTGTATTCGTTTTCAACCTTTCTGAAGAAGAGTTGCAGCAGACACAAAGATTTCCAGCCTCTTTGTAAAAGCTCCTCCCTGTCCCAGACCTTTTGTGCCATCAGTGCTGCAGTGTCTGAGCACCCATGTGTGCCAGTGCTGCCTGAAATTACGATTCCTGCTCGGCAATAAATCTACGGCATCAAGTCCATCTCCACATGTGGGGCATCTGCAGGAAGGAGGTGCAAACCCAGCCCTGCTGCCTCAGCCAGTACCTGCAGCACATCCCACCCTCTCCAGTGGTGAGGAATACAGCCAAAATTATTCCTGTACAGCCCAAAAAAATCTCCGAATTACAGAATCTCAGGGTGGGTTGGGTTGGAAAGGACCTTGAATGTCACCTATTCCCATCCATGGGCAGGGACACCAAGGAAGAAGGGCTGTGGGAAGGTGCAAGCAATGGCTCATTGCAAGGAGAAACTGGGCTGACCACAAGGTTTGGCTTTGTTTGGTTAAACTGCTCGATGTTGATCCAAGCACTCCGTGGAAAATATGCAAAACAAAAGGGATGGACCAGATTTAGAGCCCAAGAGCAGGAAAACAGCCCAGAGCCCGGGAAGGGCTGTGTTTACCTTCTGCAAACCACAGGTAGCAGTAAAATTAGTAATGGGCAATTAACATCCATTTGTCAATGGTTTCCTGGAAGGAATAACTGTGCTCCCCCTCCCCTTCCTGCCACCAGGGTCAGTAGGACAGCACAGGGGACATTCCAGGAAAGCAAATAGCTCTGCAGGGAAAGGAGCTGCAAAAAGAGCCCAGGTGTGCTGCAGCTCCTGCTTGGGGCTCAGGTAGAGGTGCTCAGCTCCTCACCTGCTCCTCAGAAACCATCCCAGTGGTCCTGGACATCCAGACAGGGGAAATCAACACCCAAAATCAAAGTGCATGTCCCCAGCCACTAAAAGTTAATGCCTTCGGATGCTGTTGTGCAGGGAATGGCACAGATGGCTTCTCCTCCCAGAAACGCTGGTTTTGGGGACATGAAACACCCCTTTTTTGGACATGGAACAAAGCAAAGCAGCTTCCAATCGCCACTGGGAAATTTGGGTAAGATTTTGGCTGTATTCCTGTACCCAGCTCCAGTGGAGGAAATAGTAAAATTCACAACAGGAGCTGAACAGGCTGAGGAAAAACGCTTTGGAAAATCCCAGCATGGATTCCAGGCAGACAGCGCGTCCCTGCCCACGGGGGATCCCTGCCAAGCAGCTGGCACAAACACTCTGCCTCTTTGAGGCACTGCCAGGGTTCGCCTTGCCCACTGCCGTCGGGATGCCCGTTTGGAATCCTGCTGAAAAGCTGGGCTTTGGAAGATGCTTTTCCTGGGGTTAAAGCTCAAGGTGAATGGAAAGCCCCAAAACCAGATGGGCCAGGATGCCATGGATCGTTCAGCCAGGACACTCCAGGACTCACCTTTCTGCAGGATCTCCAGATGTTCCCAAAGGATGTCTCCCACAAAGTCAGGCGCCAGCTCCAGGAAGCACTCCTTGCCCAGGGCACAGAGGGCAGCTCCGTTCATGCAGAACTTCTGGAAATCCACTTCCTTCAGGCTGAACTCGTTCACTGCCCACATCACCCAGTCCCGCACGTGCGTCTCCGTCCACTGCTGGGGGTCTGCAGAGGGAGCTGGCAGTGAGCATCCACAGGCGGTTTTCCCAGGAAAACCAGACACAGAGAGTGCTCCAGCACTAGCACAGCCCCATCCATGGAGATTGGCAGCCCACTGGCACCAGGGTGTGAGGAACACCACGCCCAGTCTGGATCAGCCTTAACGCGGATGCATTTCATCCAAGGAACGAGCCTTGGATTTGTTTGGGACTTCTAAAAATCCCATCACTTCTCTCATCCCCTTCTCCCACCCTTTTCTCCAATTTTCTTGGCTTCTCCCTGTCACCAGCCTCTGCTAAAGGGTCCCTGCTGCTCCTCTGTTTAGTGGAGATGATTTCTCCACGTTTTTCCAGCTGAAGCTTCCCAGAAGCTTCAAGTGGTATTCCAAAGGCAATAGCACCTGAGGGGAACCAGCAGAGGAGATGGCAAACAGGGAGAATTCTGGGCAGCCTGGCAGGAGGATGCAATCCCTGTGGATGCTGTAGTCATGGGAAGTCATGTCTTACCTTTGGGAATCCCCAGCCGCTGCTGCTCCTTGGCAAAGCCACTGAACGTGGCTTTCAGTGCCTGGGACATCATTTCCTTGCTGCTGGGGGTTAGTAAAGGCACATCCGCACATTCCATGTCTGAAAGAAGCAGGGGAGAAACACGGCTGTGAGGACACGGGACTGGGAAAGATGGCAGGGAATGGCAGCCGAGTGCACGTGGCGTCCCCGTGCTCCTGGAATGTGCTGCTGGATGAGGATATCAAGGCCTTTCCAGACATCAGCCTGCTGGGCTCCAGCACTCCAGGTGTGTCTGGAGCTCTGGAGCCTGGGAAATGGCTCAGCAGCTCCAGGCACTGAGGAAGGCCAAGAGTCCCACACCAGGGTGAGCAAAGAAGAGGGAGAAAAGCATCCCTGAATTACCACTCTCTCATCCCAGTCCAAGGAAAAGCAAGGAGAAAATGAAAGAATCCTAGAAGATTCTTTATCCTAGGAAACTCTTCCCTCTGGGGGTGGGCAGGCCCTGGCACAGGGTGCCCAGAGAAGCTGTGGCTGCCCCTGGATCCCTGGAAGTGTCCAAGGCCAGGTTTGGAGCAACCTGGGACAGTGGAAGGTGTCTCTGCCCAGGGGGTGGAAAGGGATGGGCTTTAAGGTCCCTTCCATCCCAAACCATCCTGAGATTCTATGACCCCACGAAAAAGTGAGCTGACAGCAGGCTGAGAGAGGATGGGGAAGCGGCAGAAAACCCATTTGAGGGGGGAAGGAAAACAAAGAGCTGGAAAATCCCACATTAGTCCAGAGTTACGTCATGCACATCCATGGCACGGAGCGGCGGGTGAGTCACTGAAAACGCCAGCATCCCATGGGACAGAGAGGCCAAGCCAAGAGCCAGGCCTGGAGTCAATCCTGACGAGGAGCAAACCTCTTCCTTTCCTTTTTTTAATGCCTTTTTCTAATTTATTTGGAAGGAGGCGAATCTTTGTAGCCAAAGAGTCTCACAAATAAAAGCAACCATTTGAGGCAAAATATGTGAGTCAAGGTTTGGCTCTTTTTCCTGTACTTTCAGTATTCCTGAAAAACGTCTTTGATGGAGAAGGAAAGCCTTGAACAGCCACCATCCCAAAACCTGCACTTGGTCGGCCTCCCATGGAAACCTTCCACCTGAGCTTGGTTCAGCACTGCAACCTAGTGGAAATTTTCCATGAAAACTCAGTGGAAAAATGACCCCGTGGGCAAAGTCTTTGGTGTTCTCATGAATATCTGGATGCAGACATCAAAAATCAAAGAATTCCCTGTCTGGTGGAAACTCGGCCACCGTGGTTTCCCGTCGCTCCAAGTTCGTTAAGCTCCTGATTGAATAAACCTTTACACCTGCAAAATGCTGCTGAGGGCTTGTTCCAGGCAGCGCTGGTGTATTCCTGATAAAACCTGGAGTCAGGGATGGAAACAGCGCTGCAGCCACTGGGAACAGCCAGCCCAGCTGCTTCCCAGTCTGCCCCAGTCTGGAATTCCTGCTCCACTCAACTCCTCCCCAGCCAAGCTCATGGGCATCATTTAAAGGCCAAACAACCCAACACTGGGGTTTTTTTCCAAGAGGGAGTCTGGGGCTTGGGCCAGTAGAATTCCAGGGCAGTGGTGGAGTCACCATCCCTGGAAGTGTTTAAGAAACGTGTGGATGTGGCTCCTGGGGACATGGGTTGGTGGTGGCCTGGCAGTGCTGGGGAATGGTTGGACTCCATGATCTTGGAAGGCTTTTCCAACCTAAACAGTCCTGTGGTTCCATGGATAAAGCTCCACATGCAGCTCTGTAGCACAGGGTGAGGGTGACAATGCTGCAAAGCATCCCCAAATCATCTGCTGGATGCTCCCAATGCAATTCCACTGCTAAGCCAAACAGAGCAATGCCTCTGTCCCCACTTCTGCCCCTTCCACCCCTCAGCCCCTTCAAAAATTCCCCCTTCCCTTTGCATCTCCTCCAGCCAAGCCCCCAGGGCTCTCAAGAAATGATTTGCAGACCCTTGGCTCAGGTAGGAGCAGCAAAACTCCCAACATGGAATCTCTCGGGACACAATTCCTGCCCTCAGCCCACCACACAAATCCAGGGTTGCCTCCACAGTGGCAGGATCAGGAACTTCGAAAGCAAATCCCACCTCCGAGGGCTATTTGGCAAATTACACTTCATTATTTACTGGGTTTGGCTGGAGAGGGCACGGAAAATGAGCAGCCACCGTCGCTATCTCTGCTCTCCATCTGCTGCTTGAGATAACACCGGGAGAAAGTGGCTCCGTGCCCCTTTCCCTTCATCCTCAAGTTACATTTGAATGCTCTGCTCTCCCTGCTCTGTGGTCACAGGGACCACCCAGGAATCCGCTCCCTCCGCCTGCCTCAACGGCAGCTCCCGCCTGCTCTGGGAAGATGAGTCAGACCCAGGCTGAGAAAACGGTTCTAACCCCAGTTTTAACACTGCACCACCTGTGAAAACCCGTGTGGAGGTGCCCTCCTTAGGCCAGACACCAAGAGCGGGGTGAAAAATGGTATTTTTATCTCTGCAACAGCAGGGGCCCATCCCTGATCCTGCTCTTTCATCCTGCAGCATCCGTGGGGTTGGCTTTGCACAAACGCAGCGAATCAATTTTTCGGTAGCGGGGGGATAAAGTTTCGGTTTAGGAAGGTGAATGCTGAGCTCTGCACAAACAACCTGTCAAAACAGGGGAGGCTTAAAAGTGATTCCCAGGGAGAGGTCACAGGGAAGCAAACAGTTGGTTCCCAAATAAAAAAAAAACCCCATGCCAGAGGAGGGTTTCCATTTAAACACCCAAATCAGCCCATGTGTGCATTTCAAGGCTTCTGCAAAATATGTTGTGCTTGGCAGATTTAGGACTGAAGCATCACCTGCTTTGTTTCCTGCGAGGTCGCAGCCACTTGTTCATGTTTCTGCCGAGGACAAAGCAGCCCCAAAGCCCCAAACCTGCAGAAGCCTCGGTTGGGTTGGCAGTGTCCCAGAGCTGGGGAAAACTCACCCAGGGAAAGTTGAATGGACGTGTGAAGTTCTGCAGACGTGTTTGGGGACAAGGCTTGGCTGGGTGACTCGAGAAAGATGGGGTGGAGGGACAGTTCTTACCCTAAATTCTGCTGCTTTGGGGATACTGAAAGCATTTGAATAATTAAATATTTATTTAAATATTGGGGGGTTTATGTGCAGGGAGCATGGTGGGCTTCACCCAGCTCTGTGCAGGGCCAGGAGTCAGACTCAGCGATCCCTGTAAACCCCTTCCAAGCTGGAATATCCCAGAACTCTATGAACTTTGCTGGGCACAGGGAAATTCCTTCCCATGGAGGCAAACCCAGCGCTGGCAATGTCCTGCAGCCCTTCGCCTCCCATCTGGGACACCTAAAGGTCAGAGCTGAGCAGGATTTCAGGAACAAAAGCAACAAGCCTGGCTTAGCTGCCCTCGTATCAGCTTTCAGTGCCATCTGAAACCTGTTTGCACGATTTTAATCAAACCTCGCACCAATAAAACCTCTCCTTCAGTGCTGCCCACAGAGCACAGGGCCGCGTGCAGGGACCGGGCCGGGAGCCAGCACCAGGCCCAGCTGTTCCACCTAAACCCAGCTTAGCAATGCCAGGGCTTTAATCCCAAAAGCAAGCTCAGCAGCAGGGGCCAGACTGGGATTCCTGGCTGGGTTTTACGAGCCCATCGGAGCCCCCCCGATGCGGCTGCCACGTGCAGTGGGCTGCGCGGGTGCCCTGTCCTCGTCCTGCGCCGATGGAGCCGCCTTTGATTTCCCTCCTGGGACAGCAGGCAGGGAGTTATGGTTGGATTTTTAAACAGTGCCAGGAGTTGCAGTCGCCCTGGAGAATCGTGTCAGCAGCATCTGTAGAGCAGAGATGTGGAATTTGCCTCGCATGGGGACAGCTTTTATCTGGCTGCAGCTTTCCAAGGCAAAGAGAGATCTGGGGGCTCCATGGCTTCTCCAAACCAGGCCCCTTCAGCTCCGTGACATCCCTGGAGATGGGATTTCAGAGAGACAAGAGGATAAAACACCCTGACATCACACAGGTTCTGTGCTAAGGGGGACCTGCCCAGATCCCCCCAGCCAGGGGCACGTGGAGCCTGAGAGAAAACCAGGAGCAAAGAGGCCAAGATCACCAAGTTCATCTCCTAGCCGAATTCCCACTCTGCTCCCACCAGGCCCTGCATGTGTAAACTATTTCCACACATCTGATCTTTTTAAAGGACTCAGATTTACAAACTTTAGGGATTTTGACCTTAAAACGCACAGAACTCCTCTGCACGCCAAAGCACTCGCAGCTGATTGCAGAAGGAAAATAAATGGCAGAGAAGAAGGAAGGGATGCTCCGAGCAGAAGGACGGGAGCAAAGTCATTTTTCAGCCGAGTTTCCACTCGGGGTCAGTGACTCCTCCTAGCTCCCCTCGGCCACTCACTTTTTTTCCATCAGAGCTACAGCATGTCCCTGTGTGGGGTTTCACCCAGTAGCTGCTGGAAATGGATGTGGGGAGGGTCAGAGCGGAGCCATCTGACCCCCCAGCCACCTCCCGTCCCTGCCCTGATGGATGGATGGATGGATGGATGGAGGGCAGGACACCAAGATCTCCTCAGCCTTCCCTTCCCAGGCCTGGAGCACATGGATGCCATGGAGATTCCAGGCCTTTGGGTGGCTTGGCAGAGGCACAGGGACAAGGGGGAAAGGCTTTAAAATGAAATGGAGGAGATTTAGATTAGATTTCAATTAGGTTTTAGGAGGAAATTGTTCCCTGTGAGGGTGGGGAGGCCCTGGCACAGGGTGCCCAGAGAAGCTGTGGCCGCCCCATTCCTGGAAATGTCCAAGGCCAGGTTGGACAGGGTTTGAAGCACCCTGGGATAGTGGGAGGTGTCCCTGCCCATGCCAGGGGTGGAAACAGATGAGCATTAAGTTCCCTCCCAACCCAAACCATTCCAGGAGCCATGATGAAATCTGGTTTCAAACAAGCTCATTTGCAGGGACTGTGCATCCAAGGGCTCCACGAATTCATGCCTGTGTCCCTCAAATCCTTGAGCCCTGAGCCTGCTGAGATCCCCCTGGAGCCCCCATCCCATCCTTCTGCAGCTGCCCATGCTCCAGTGTCCCCCCACTGCTGGATGAGGATGGAGCAGGAGTTTCCCAGAGGCTCTTCAAGGGGTGACAGGGGTTCACTTCACTCTCCCACCCTCTTCCCATGTGCCCACAGCGAGTCCGTGGCCACTGAGCCCACGATTCCCCCCTCCAGCTCACACCGAGCTCATCCCCCTGAGCCCCCTCTGGCCCAGCCTTCCCCAGGATCCAAACCAGGGCAGAGTTGGAGCACAGATTTCCCAACGTCCCCCAGCTGGGAGGGTTCAGCAGCCGAGAACCTTTCCCAGGATCAGAGGAGACTGAGGAGAAGGGGGCCTGGAGCCGAGACCCTTCCCACGCTCCCCAGCGAGGCCGCCCAGGCACCGCGGAGCCGCCACGTCCCCACCACGTCCCCACCACGTCCCCACCACGTCCCCACCACGTCCCCAGCTCGGGTTTCCAGCACCCCCAGGCACCTCCAGCCCCTCGGGCAGCTCTGCTTTTCCCAGGTGCCCCCCGCCCCAGAGCAGGGCAAACAACCCTGGCTGAGCCCCCTGTTATTTAGGCAGGATTAGGCAAAAATTTGTGTGCACTTTTGAACTGTTTTCACAAGCGTTGCCTCTCACTCCCACGCAGGAAGCAGGAGAGGAGCCGGCCTGTTCCAATTAGGGCTCCTCGGACCCAAAGGGCAGCGCGATCCGAGGGGGGGAAAGGGAAAGTGGGACAGAAAGCTGGAAAAAAGGGACCAGAAGGAAATCTGGGTGGGGAGCAGGGCTGAGCACAATGAGAGGTGTTTGCTGGGGCTGTGGGGATGGGATGGGAGAAGAGAAGGGGAAATTTGGGTCCCCTTCCTGCAGCAACTCGCCAGAGACCAGCCCTGCTTCCCTCTGCAAGGATGGCACAAAAGGTGCAGACATTTGCTATTTTAATTTAAAATAAATATATTTCTTCAAAAAAAAAAAAAAGAAAAATGAGTATTTTTTTTTTCCTCCTTCAAGCAGTGAAAAATAAATACTGTGAGATGAAAGCTGGGCTTCAAGAGAAAAACAAGAGAGGAAACCGAAAGCCCACACTGCTTAGCGCTGCAGAAAGCCCAACAAAGCCGGCTTTTTTCCGGCCCTCAGCAGCTTTCTTAGGGAGATGTGGTGTGCCATGGGGGCCAGCTCTTCCCCGAAAAAACAGCCTGAACACTGCCCTCCCTAAATGCAGATAAAAGCATTTCTTCCCAAGTCTGGGCTCTCAGCACTTGGAGCAGCAGAGGGGAAGGTGCAGCTGCAGGTGAGGTGTTGGGATGCTCTGCTCAGCCTCGGGATTTGGGGTTCAGCCCTGTGTGTCATGAGCAAAACTGGACACAGAGCAGCCCCCAGGTGAGGGAGGGCTGGGATTGGCTCTGGGGCTCTGGCAGCTGTGAGGAACCGGGCCCAGGGAAAGGGTTCTGTGGCCATCCTCAGTCACAGCCCACCCTGCTCAGGCTCCTGCTCCTTCTCCTCCCTCCCTCTCCCTGCTTTACAGTGTGGGTGTTGGATGGCAGTCCTGGGAAAGCAGCATCCTTGGGAGTCCCAGGAGCTCACAGGGGAGCAGCCTGATGAGGAGCTCACTCCGTCCTTGGCTTTTGTGGGACAGAAGAGGGAATGAAGTGCTAGAGAAAGGCCAGGGCCAAAGCCGAGCTAAACCACAGCCCCTGAGTCAACGCTCACTGCAATTACGGGAAAGCTCCCGCAGCTCAGCAGGCCCAGGGGCCACGGCTCCTCTTCCTGCAGCAGCTCAGGGGCTTCCCTCGGCTGGGGATTCACTCCATCCTCCCCATTTCAGCTGCTGGAAAGAGCACAGATGGATAAAGCAAACCCTGGGGAGATTCAGCCACCTCTGAGCCTGGGGAACGCAGCCATGGTTTAACAGCGCTCGTTGGAACCATCAAAGCAGTCAGAAACAAGATTGGTCATAAATAAAATCCCATCATTGGTGCCCAGAGAAGCTGTGGCTGCCCCATCCCTGGGAGTGTCCAAGGCCAGGTTGGACGGGGCTTGGAGCCACCTGGGATAGTGGGAGGTGCCCATGGAATGAGATGAGCTTTGAGGTCCCTCCCAACCCAACCCAACCCATTCGAGGGTTCTAGGACGAGATGCTACAAGGCCGGAGTGGTTCAGCTCCAGCACCACCATCAGCTCAGCATGAGACCCTCCCACTCTTGGATCAGCTCTAAGCGGCCTCTGAAGTCCCTTTAGATTCGACAGCACCACGACCTAAAACTCCCACCAGCCTCTCCCGAGCCCGCTGGCCTGGGGGCAGAGTCTGGGTTAATTAAACCCCCGTGGAGGCTCCAGGCTGGAGACAGCCGGGCCAGGAGGAGCAACCTCCACCTGCCCAAACCCCTCCCAAACCTCTCCTGCTCAGGAGGCCTCTTCTCGCAGCCATCCAGCCCTTCCCTCCCTCTTTCCCAATGGAATATCACAGGAGCGGCGTCCCCTCTGGAGCCGGGATTAGCACCTCACTTCCAGGGCCGGGATCGCTCCTCAGCAGGGCTGGGAGGACGCTCCCAGCCTGGCGCAAACCTGTGAGCCACGCTTCCCGCAGGATAATCGCCCTAATCCCTGCTAACCACGCCGCTAAAGAGCTCTAATCCCTGGGCACGGGCACACGCGCGCTCCCGGAGCTTGGAAAAGCCTGTAATGGACACCCAGCCCTGCTGGAAGCAGGTCAAGTGTAACCAGCCAGCCCAGGTCATGCCCGTGGCGCTGCTCCACCTCCAGGAGATGCTCCTTTCAACCAAACCCAGCTCCTCGCACCCCGCAGAGCTCGGATTGCTCAACAGCAACGGGGGAAAAAGGGGAAGAAACTCTGCCAAGCCCCAGTGCTCGGCGCCGAGCAAACAACCGAGAGATCCCCACGCCGCTGGCACAGAGCCCGAGGCGTTCACGGGGCTCACGCCTGCGACCAGAAGCCGCTGGTCTCCCCTCAGTCCCAGCCGTGCCCCCGGAGGCTTCCAGGGCTGCAGGAGCTCAGCCTGAGCCCTCCCAGAGCAATCCCAGGCTGGGCTCCGGCGCTCAGGGAGGACCCGGTGCTCCAGGTCATCCACACCCAGCGTCCCTGAGAGTTCACGTTCCCTTCCAGCCAGGTTAAACCTGGGAATTCTGCTCTTCTCTCCTCAAGTCTCACTGATGATGCCATTTCTGGCATCTTCGATGAACAAGGAATGGCACTGGAGGATTTGTCACAAGAGAAGGATGAACCCATCCCAGAACCCTGACACGGATTTTTCCCGGGTTGCAGAAGCACCCGCAGGATGCCCCCAGGGTACTGCTGTGATCACCCCCGGGCAGCTCAGATGGAGCATTTTTCCATCCATCCAAACAAAGCCTCAGACTCTTCTCCCTCTCCTTCATCATCGTCCAGGAATAGGGACAGACACAAAGGGGATTCAGCTCCAACACCTCCAGCTGCTGCTGCAGGCTGGGGCTGCCAAACCACGCGCCAGAGTCTCCCAGCAAGGGAGAGCAGGGATGCAGCAAGGCCAGGTTGAGGATAATTGGCAGAACATCGTGTGGGGAAGATGCTGTCAGGATGGGAAGTGTGAAAAGGGAAGGCTGAGATCTCTTGGCAGGGCTGTCCCCTCGCAGCAGGAGAAAGGCCAAGGAACCTTCACTCAAGCTGAGCTCTTTCATCACCCACAAAAGGATCCCAACCCTCTGAGCCGGCTCAAACACACCTGAAGAACAAACTGTGCCAGCACACTTTGTGAGCAGCCGTGCGTGACCTCACAGCTGGGGATGTTTTCACCCCACAGTCCCCATGATCCATGTGCAGTGACTCCATGCCCTGGATAGAACCCCATCATTTGTGCTGCCCGTCACCAGGACACGAGACATTTCTGGGGCAGATGGATTCCAGAGATGTCCCTGCTGCTGGGAAATCACTGGTCCTAACAGGAGCCCCACTTATCCGTGCCTTGGGAAGGGATTAGACACGGAGATGCTCAGCCAAACACCTCCCGTCTGTCTGTCCCAAGGAATTCCCCAGCCTTCCCCTGGTTTCCCTGCACAGACTGATCCCTCTGTGTCCCTGCCCCAGCTCCTGCCCCCGGGCTGAGCCAGGGCCGAGTCACGCCAGACACGAGGGCAGCACATGGCAGGACAGTGGCAGTGCCCTGGGGCTGCAGTGATGTCCAACCCCCCGGATACGTCCGGCCACATCACAGCCGCTCTGCTTCGCTCCCCAGCTCCCATTCCTGCCCCGGGAATGTTTGTCAGAGCTGCGAGGGAGGGACGCGCTGGTGGCGTCCGTGCAGTCACGAGCGGAAGGTCCCTAGGGATGGTCCTGCGGCTTCCTCAAGCCCAGAACATCCCCACGGGATGCTGCCAGCACGAAGGCGGTGATGCGGAAGGATCAGAGGATGACGAGGCAGGGAGGCTCGGCAGCTCCGGGTCACCTCCGCTCGCCGCCCCGGGCGCCGGGCGCTGGGCGAGCCCTGCACCGCTCGGCAGCTGCAGATTCCTGCCTGTCCCACCCCCTCCTCCGCAGCCTTCCCGGCCACCCCTTCCCCTCGGGGCAATGCCAGCCAGACGGCCGGGATTGCTCAATGGCAGCTGCAAGTCGCAGCGCATCGCGTCCCCCCGGCTCGCAGAGGGATCACGGCTGCCCTGCCCACAGACAGCCCTCGCTCTGGCTCAGGCTTTGCCAGCGTCCCTTTTTTCCACACATCTGGGAGTGCTTCGGCTCCCTGGGGGTGTGCAGAGGAGGAGGAGGAGCCCTGTCCTCACCTGTGACCACCAGCTCGCCATGTCCCCCCTCAGCCCTCTGTGCCCAGGGAGGTGTCGCTGCTCACGAGGACCCTCCCTTATCAGCCCGAGCTGTCCCGGTGCCAGTTGCAGTTTCCAAAGGCGGAGAGGGAAGATTAGGATATTTAGCTTTGAAATCAAACAAATAATTGCCCAGGCTTTCTGCAAACAGATCAGGGTTGGGAGGTCAGAGAGCAGCTGGTAAATCTCAGCACTGTTTGCTCTGCCTAAATAATATTAGACCTAGGATAATCAATCATTTTAATCAACAAAATTACTTATAACTCCTCAGAGCAAACAGTCAGCTCCGCTGGCAGCTGCCAGGGGGTTGCAGGTAACAATCCACACACCTCCGATTCCCCTGTGTGCTGATGGATTCACTCCATTGCATCCCTGGATTTACTCCCCTGAAGATTTGCCCTCGCAAGTGCCTTGACCCCTCCTCTCTGAGGGTGTCCCTTGCCAGGACTCACAAACACACACTCAAACACACCCTCAAATACACACAGATCCCCCCAGCAGCCACTCTGCAGCTGAAACCCAGCCCAGGGCAGCTCACAGCACTCACTGCACGCTCCAAGCTCCTTTCCAAGCTGCATCTCCCAGTGCAGCAGCATCCCACCAGAGGGGAGGGAGAACCAGCTGGACAGGAGAGGGAAAAGGTGCTCCCTCTGCTTTGCCACCTGAGCCAGCCCCATCTCCTCTGCTCTCCTCGGGCTGTGACTCTGCTGATGCCACCACGACACCTCCACGGGCACCACTCGTGTCCCACACACTGCACACCCCCCAGCCCCGGGACAGGCTCTGCGCTGCAGCAGATGATCCCAGCAGCCACAATGGGACAGGAGCCTTTTCCTGGCTGGGCTGGAAGCTGTGCAAGCCAAGGGATCACCGAGAGGAGAACCAGGGTCAGCTTCCCATCCGGGACCAGCAGGGAACCAGGGACAAGGCCATCCCTGGATGCTCCTGCCAGCCCTAGACCATTTCACCTCCCTGTCCCCTGGCCAAGCTCAGCTCCCCCAGTGATGGAGGCCAGGAAGGGGCCTGGGAGAAACCTGGGAACCAATGCTCTGCAGCCCACGCCAGCCTCAGGAACAGCAGTGCCAAAGCAATTTCATTTCATAACTTCCCAGGAACAATTCTCCTGGTTTTCTTCATTTTTAAGCAGACAAGAATACAAACAAAGGGGATTTTCCAAGAGAGCCCCAGGATTAATCCTCTCCATCCAGGCTGAGCTCGGGGCTCCTGGGCTTTGCCCAGATGTGTCACACCACACAACATCCAGGTTCCCAGTATGCTCAGGCACAGCAGCGAGGGTTTTCCCAATCGACCCCAGGAAGCTCTCCTTTTACAGCTCCTACTTCTAGGAAACTCCCCACCAGGGAAGGGACCAGGGCAGGGACTGGGCCAGACCAAGCCTTGGGAAGATGAAGGTGGGAGTGAGCTGGGGAAGGCGGCCAAAGGCGAGCTGGGCTGCCCCATCAGCCTCAGCCATCCCCATCCCAGAGCCAAGCGCTGTCCAGGATGGGATTATGTCACCTCCTGGCCTCAGGCGGGAAGAGCGAAGGGCAGGCAGGGATAAACCCGAGCGGCTGGAGGTGCTCGGATCTGCCCAAAGGAAGCCTGAGCTTGGAAACCTCGGTGAGGGCTGGGGGAGAGAGGCTGAGGCACTCCCAGGCCTCGCATCCACCCCGCGCAGCATCCGGAAGCTATTAAGGAATTACAGCCTCCCTGGCCCCAAGCCCTCCCCGGCAGAAGTGCCTGGGAGCAGATGGTGAAAGGGCTGATTGAATTCGGCTGCTCGGGCCAAGAGGCTCTTTAGGAGAGACTCAGTGGAGGAGGGGGTGGAGGGGACGGCATTTGGTGACTCGGGAGCTGGGAGCCCTTGCCAGGAACTCCAGGAATCCTCCATCAACCCTAAAGAGGCTGGAGGAGCTTTGGCAGGGACTTGGATGTGTGGTTGGAGGGGTGTGAGATGCCCTTGGGAGCTCCTGGTACTCCAGGAGTGACTCCTCAGTGATCCAAGGCTGGTTCCTCTCCATCTCCAAGTGCACTGGACCAGCTCCGTTCCAGGGAGGTGGGATTGGCCCCAGGAGCTGTGTGATCCCAACTCTTGATCCCAGCTGAGGAGGAGGCACAGGAGCTGTCAGTCCAACAGCCCTGCCCACCCCCGAGGCTCTCCTCCCAGAAAAATGCAGGTTTGCTAAAATCCTTCATTCCCAATTTGGTTTAATCCCACCCCATTCCCAGCGCCCACGGGAAGGCACCGGGCATGGGACCAGACCTCCCAAAGAGCCCTCAGAGAGGGATGGAGCTCCAGTTCCTCTGGATGGGGAGGAGGTGGGGAAAGAAGGCCAGGATGAGTGAAATGTAGGATGAAAAAAAAGCCAACAGGAGGGAAAAAAAAAAAAAAAAAAAAAGAAAGAAAGAAGGATAAATGTGCTTCGAAAGTCATCCTTGGTGCCAGCCCTGCCGGAGGTGATGCCAGTGCCTGGGCAAAAACACTGATGCAGGAACCAAAATTGCCTTGGGATGAAGGAAGGGATTAAACCCTCCCTGGAAAGTGGAGGGGAAAAAGGAGGAATGCCCCAAAAACCAACATAGCCCCAAGCTCCGGGCTCCCTGCCCTGTCCAGCTCCAGCTCCCCGCTCCCTGTGTCCCGGGGGGGGCAGGCTTCGGCTCCGAGGCCCCCGTGCCATCGCCCATCCCCGAATCCAGCCCTGTTTTTCCGAGGGAGAAAGCTGCCGCGAGTCCCCGCGGGATCCTTGGCCGGCCGCCCCGGCTGCCCGAGGTTGGGAAATCGGGAGCCTGCTCGGGCTGTGCCGCAGGGCCGGCACGGAGCGCTCCGTGACCGTCAGGGGATCTTTGCGGAGCAATCTTTTCCGAGACAAGTCATGAGATTATTTCTTGCCTGGAATTTGCTCCCGCAGCTCCCATCGGCCCCGGACTGCTGAGTCAAGAGACCGCCGGGGCTGTGCCCTCCAGATGAGTACATAAATTGCCATGGGGAGTGCGGGGGGCCGGGGGGGGCTGGCGCCCGGCGGGGCGCGGGATGGGGCAGGGAGGGGACCCGATGACTCCCGAGCCTTGGGCTGGGGATGGAGCCCGGCTTGGCAGCCGCGCGCGGAGTTAGTCACCAGATTAGCGAGCAGTTACACACGCGGCTTAAAGGCACATCATCCTCCCCTGCCCTTCCCTTCCCTGCCCTGCCCTGCCCTCCTTTTTCCCTGGGGTTTTGTCCCCCGTTTTCTTTCTTCTTTTATTTTTTAAATTTCTTTCAGCCTAACTGTGGCTCTCAGTGAGTGCCTGGGAAGCCACGGGAGGCAGAAGCCCTTGAAAACGCCAGAGGGGGAGAGGGTCCAGCCCGGGGGTGACACAGCTCGGGGCAGCCTCTCCTGACCCCCTTCCCTCCCCATCCCGCCGGGCAGCCGGGTCACTCTACAGGATCCATATGGCCCCGGCCGCTCGGGCTCGGCTGTCTGGAGCAGGGATGGTGCGAGTCATCCCGCTCGAAGGCAAACAGGCGCAGGGCCGGGGCCTTTCATGTCCCGGCCTTTGGAGCCAAATTCAAATCTGGAGCCGCTTAAAGGGATGGGAAGAGCCCCAGCGAGGAACGGCCCCGGCTACCGGGACAGCTCCGAATCCCAAATCCCGCTGCTGCCGCTGGAAAGGAAAACTTTCCCAGCCTTCCCAGAGCCCAAACTTCCCTGGCAACCCTTCACAAGGATGGGGTTGGGAAATGCCACGGGCTCGGGGCACCGCGATGCCGCTCCCAACCTGCTGGGCTCCTCCGCTGCCTGGGGATGATGCCAGGGATTGAGCAAAGGAGTTTTTCCTCATTTCCAGCTGCAGACCAGGAGGAATTGCGTTTGCTGACCTCATGGAGCACTCTGAGGGACGGAGCAGTTGGGTAACGTGCCTCAAGCACTTGAAAAGAGAAAGCTCTTGGCACTGCATTTTCAAACCGCTTCTAACAATAATGGGTAAAAAAAGAAGGGGGAAAAAAAAGACCCAAATTTCACGTGTTCCACTCCATCTTTTTTTAATTTTCCAGTGGAAAAAGCCAGGACTACTCAGCTTTTGCAAGTTGTTTCTTCAGAGGGTTCAGGTTTCGGTAAACAATTGCTCAAAACTAAAAGGTAAGAAAACAAAAATCCCCTTTTCTGCTTCCAGAGCAGTGACCAAAATTCACTGGCTTTGCACAAACACACACAGGCACCTCTGAAGAAAACTTTCATGTGGGTCAAAAAGCCGCAGTTTGATTATTGTGATAAAAAGTGCTGACAACGGGGGGAAAACAACAGAAAACAACCCCCAAAGCACTGCCCGGTGTCCAGCTCCAGCTTTTGGGGTCTGCTGGTGGTGGTGGCAGCTTCCCTGAGTCAGCAGTTTTGTCCTGCGGGGCCATCCCAGGAGGGGCAGCATCCCAGCGGGAATCCCAGCAAGCCCCATCCTGCCGTGCCAGACTCTTGGTTCCCGAGGGATGCTGAGCCCCTCGCCTGCCCCAGTCACCCAGCACCCCCACACTGGGAATTCTGGGGGACATGGATGGGTCCGGCCTGCCTGGTGCTGTGGAGGAGCCAGGGAGGAGCTGGGCAGTGGAACACAGACCATGGAAAATGGGAATCCTGCAAGCAGAGGGAGACCTGGAGCACCCGACTGGGAATGCTCCCACTTCACTGATGTGGTGGAATGGGAGCACCGTGCCTCAGTTTCCCTGAAAAACAAGGTCTCATCAAGCCTTTCCTCGATGACTTTTGGGGTCAGAGACCCCAAAGCTTTACCAAAAATGCTGCATTTAAAGAAAATCCCAGTGCTGGGCTGGCTTCTCCCGCGCTCCCCACCAGCCATGTGAAGAATGCCTTGGAATCACGTCAAGTATTCGGGATGGGATGGGGGGAGAGGGGGCACGGCGATGGGAGAGGGGGAGCTTTTGACTCAGTGTCTGGCTTCTTTCATCAATCCCACATTCCTGCTCATGCCATCACCCTCCGGGAAAGTGCGACAACCTCCAGAATCCATGTGGAGCCAATTTAGCATCCCCTCCGTGTAAGAAAATGCATTCTGTTCATTAACAAGCTCTGGATGCTCAGCTGGGGTGAGGAGGCAGCCTGCAGCCCCACAGCCATCCCAGAAACTGGGATTCAGTGAGAAGATATCCCACACACGGCCCCATCCCAGAGGAGAGCAGTGCTCCCGGCACACCCTCCCTCCCAGGACATTTGTTCCAGACCAGATAACCCCAGGGTTCCTGCACCAGCCACCTGAGCTGGAGGTCTCTGTCTTTTCTGGCTTTATAGGAGAGGTTTAAACACGAGGGAAAAGGCTGGAAAGCAGGGAATTGCTGGAGCAGGGATTGCTGTTGTGCCCAGCACCAGCTGGGAGATGAAAGAACGGGAATTACAGCCCCAGAGCCCAGTTCAGACCCAGACAGAGCCCTGTGACTTTGCACATCCCAATCCACAACCGTGGCTGTCACCAGGACTCCAATCCTCATTCCCAAACCAGAGGGAGCCACACAAACGGGGGGATTTTCCTCACTCCCAACCCAGAGGGAGCCACACAAAGGAGGGGATTCTCCTCTCTGGGGAGGCAAGCCGCTGTCTCTCGGTGCGTTTGTGATGTTTTTCTGGCAGGTTCTATTTATCCAGGAACCAGATGTGGGGCTGAGGGGCTGTGCTGCACCAGCTTCCTGCTTCCCTGCAAACACCGGCTCCACCTGCCCTGCCCAGAGCTGGACACGGCCTGGAGAGCCAGGAAAGTGCACAAGGTCAGCACGGCCAGGGAGGGGACAGGGGAAAACGTGGCACCTGCCCAGTGCTGCTCAGGGTCATTGCTGCCATGAGCTGGTGCTGCTCATGGGGCAGAGGAGCAAATCAGGTCTTGGATTTTTGGCAGTTGAGTGAAAAAAACCCCAAAACCTCAACATAAAAATGCAGAGTTTCAGTTCAGAAACAGATGGTGGTGACAGAGCAGGGTTTGTCCCCATCCAGGGGCCACCGCTCTGGAGAAGGATGGGACACCTTGGAGCAGTTCTGAGCACAGCACCGAAGGCTCTGTCTCCAGCTCTGCAAGGCAACATTTGCAGCCTGTGAATGGCTCCAGAGCCGGGGGTGGCTGCCCTGAGACCAAATCACAAACTGAAACCACCCTGGGAGTGCCTGAGCCCAGGCTGAACAGGGCCCTGAGCCACCTGGGCCAGTGGGAGGTGTCCCTGCCCATGGCAGGGGTGGAACTGGATGAGCTTTAAGATCCAACCCAAACCATTCTGGGATTCAGGGATTTATTTCTTTTTTTGCCAACTCTGTGCCCACCCCAGACTGTCCCTCCCCTGTTCCAGGAGATATCCAGGCACAACGTGTAGATTTCCACATTTTCCCATAATTGCCAGGGAAGCCTGCGGGCACGAATCCTCAAGCCTGGGAAAAGCTGGGCTGGAGGTTTGAGAGCAGCTCTGCAGGGCTGAGCTGCAGGACCCAGCCCAGCTTTCCAAGGGTCACCTTTGCAGGAGGAGATCCCCCACTCCAGGCCCGTTATCTTGGAGCCATCTCCCGGCTCTGCCATGGGCAGCACTCAAGAGCTTCCCCCCCCCCAAATTCCACTGCACCTGGGAAAAATGTAGGAGCTCGTAGGAGAATCAATAAATATTTATTGTTTAACCAGCAGTATTTTGACTGGAGATGTAAGCATGGCCCTGTGCCAGGGAAACGAGAGCCTTCTTGGCCAGCACTGCAAACAAATTTTCGTCTGTATCTCGTTGGAAGATTATAAACTACACAATGAAAGGAAAAAAAAAAGAAACACAGGCAGCGAGCAGCTTAGTCACGGAAGAGGAACAAAAGAGCTGAGAGGGATAACTGGCGTGGGGTTACAAAAAAGGGCTGCAGGCCTGATTTTTGGCTGTGAGGCAGCTGTGCTGCTCCGATCAGCTGCAGATTGTGCCACTGGCTCCTGCTGGGATGGGGCTTGGAGCTGCACCAGGAGGCACTGGAGACACTGGAATCCACCAGGAACTCCCAGCCAAAAAGCCAACTGGGGACTCAGGGCCTGACCTGCAGAGGCACAACCTTGCTCCTGTAGGAATATCCCAATTCCCACGAGGATCCCCAGTCACAGTCAGGCCCTGGCTCCAGGGGAATTTCAGTGCTCAAATAAAGCAGATCCTTCCCTCCTTGTGCACCTCCTCAGTCCTGGCACATCCCCACCCTGCACAGGTGCTCCTCCAGCAGGATCTGTCAGCCTGGAGGGTGCCAGAGCTCCATCCTTGGAATCAGGGACAGCAGTGACTGTCCCAAATCCTGCGATTTGCTCATCTTGTGCCATGCAAGGACCAGCTGACAGTGCAAAGAGGAAAACACCCTCCTGCCTTATCTGGGACAGATTTACTTGGATTTGTTCCCTCCTTCCCCAAAATCCCAGCAGATCCTGGTGCCACAGCTGACAAAGAGCCATTTAGGGTGACAGATCTGCCAGTTCACATCCCCGAAGTGTATTCAGACGGCCTGGTCTTACCCACACCCACCCGAGGGTTTAATCTATGGGACAACCTCTGCACCCTAAGCCTGATCCAGCTGCTCCCAGCTCCTCACACAGCAGGATCCATTCCAGAGGGTGCAGCCTCTGCACTTCCACAGCCGCAAATCCAGAGCTGCCTCCCAGAGATGTGTCCAAGGCCAGGTTGGACGGGGCTTGGAGCAGCCTGGGCTGGTGGGAGGTGTCCCAGGTGGAACAAGAAGATCTTTAAGGCCACTCCAACCCAAACCATTCTGGCATTCTGTGATAATCCCCTGGCAAAGCTCAGCCCCAGACCCGCTGGAGTCCCAGCCCCTCGCTGCCGGCCTGCCAGCAATCTGCTCTGGATTTGGGAGTGCAGGAAGTTTTAGGATGTCTCAGCAGCTCGCTCTGGAGAGCTGGAGCGCAGCATTCCAGCGTTATCCCTACATTCTATAAGGCCCATCAAAACATGGCACGCTGTAATTACACGGCTAATTAGGGGCTACTCCACGTAACGAAGCTGTAATTACACCCTTGGTGTGCGCTTTGGGGAGCTGGGGATGGAAACGTGGAAGGAACGGGGGTTTGCTCCTGTTCCCTGGAAATCTCCCTCCCTGTGCCCAGGTTAAAAACCAGGGATGCGTTTGGTGGATGTGTCCCTGAGGGACAGCTCCTCCAGTCGCCCTTTTCCACACCTTTTCAAAGCTCTGGTGTGAAGTCGACACGAAAAAAGCTGGAGCTGGTGGCAGCCAAGTGCAGCCAGTCCCCCCTCCTGGGAACCTCTCATTCCCGCATCCCGGCTGGATACCGCAGTAATGGGCATTTTGTCAGCGCATACAGAGGTAATTGCTCTTCTTCAGCTGAGTTCTCACCTCCTCCACAGGCAATCAGCACCGAAAAGGCGAGAGCAGCCCCAAGCCCTCCATTTCCGAGCCTCAGCCTCGCTGCTGATGATTCCAGCCCACACAGAGCATCCCCAGCCGAGCCCGGCTCTCACCTTGGCTGCACTGCAGAGCAGAGCATTCCAAAAGATCCGAATGCGATTCCCCGCATCCCTGGAATCACCAATCAGTGCTTTCCTTCCCCCAGGCTCTGGCATCCTGCGTGTCCCGGGGAGGACAGGTGGGCGCTCTCCCAGCACCTCTGAGGCAGAGCGAGGGACAGAGAACATCCCAAAGCCGGGAGAGAAATGCTGGAGCTCTCTGCTGGGTTTTATCCCGCATGGAAAGAAAACGTGGCCATGCAGGAGCCAACTCGGGTCAGCAGCAGGGAAACTGAGTCACGCAGCAGCTGACACAGCTGGAGGAGATAACGCAGGATCCAACCCTTCTTTTTGGATGAGAGCAATGTTCCAGGTCCCTGAGCGCTTTTATCCCGACCAGCTCAGCAAACTGAGCCCCGCTGGATGGGCCGATCCAGCTGTGAGTCGGTTCCCTGCACACCTGGGAGCCAGGGATGGCTGCAAACTTGTCCTGCCTAGACAAGGCAGAGGGCAGAATGAAGGATCCCCTCCTGAAACCTAAAGAAGAGCGATTTTCTCTGCCACTCGCCCGCGGCGAGGCTCTGTGGAGGGGCTCCGCATTTGCCAGGCTCGCTTTAAATGCAAACTCCCGTATTTGTCTGCACTGAAAGTGAAAGCAAAGCCTGACCTGGCTGTGGGAAGGGGGAGAAGCACGATTCAGGCAGCTCCTACACCCAAAAGCAGCACGCAAGCTGTGCAGGAGCTTTCCTGTACCCTGCAGCACCACAGCAGGAGAACCAGAATCTTACAGAGGTTTGGGTTGGAAGGGAAAATCTTGCTTCAGCCCCAAGTGACGTCCCAAATCCTAAACAGAGGGAAAGGCTCTTGCCAGATAAAAATACACCCCTGGGATGCCACCCACGCACAGGCCAATGGAAACAACGTGTCCATGTCCCAGCTGTCCTCAGGGTAGGCATGGGAAGAGCCGAAAAGCCGAAAAGTCCGGATTTCTGTGCTGCGTGTGCACGGAGCAAATCCCTTTTCCAGGAACAAATCCCCCCCTGCTCCTGTAACACACCTCCAGGGAAAGCAGGCAAAAGGAGAGCTGGATGCAGGATGGGGAGCTCAGCATCCCTGCTCCACCTGGGATGACCGGGAACGACACCTGGGATTACAACCCTGCTCTGGGACCTCGGGGGCAGCAAATCCGCAGCTTCCTTAGCAAGAGATGAGTGCCTGGAAACCCCAGCTACACCTCACAGCTCCGGGAGCTGCTTCCCACTCTGCCCACAGCCAGCGAACGGAGCGTGCAGGAAACAAAGTGATTTGTGGAGGGCAGCGTTCAGCAGCCCCCAGGTGAAGTTCCCCTTGGGGTTGAATTTTGCGTGGTTTGGGGTTTTACTGTCTCAAAAACCGCCCCACCCAGCCATTGGTGGATTGGCAATGTAGGTACAACCACAAGTGATGTTACTGTCCTCTCCATCAGAGCCTCATAAAAATATCCATGCACATAAAATGGTACATTAAAGGAGAACCCACCTCCTTGGGGTTCTGCTCATCTCACCCACACATTCCTGCTGATAATAGCACGGGTGGAGGGGGAAATTTGGCTTTGGAAGCTTCCTACAACTCCACATCCCCTCCAGGTAATTTTTAAACCCTTCGGACACACCACAAATCCCCCCGAAGTGTTGCAGGCAGAGGTGCGGGGTGGAGCAGTGCTTGGTTTGGGGGGTGAGAGGGGACAGGGGTGTGGTTTTATGGGGCACCTGGCACATCAAACATCCTGCACAACTGAAATCCTCTGGCTGCAGGGATCCTCCCTGCCCAGGGTTAACCCCAGGGATCACATCGGGCACGGCTGCTTTGTGAAGGGACAAGGGGCTGGAGTCCTCAGCCCATTTTGGAATTCAGGACGATGGGAACACTTGGTGGCAGATTCAGGGCTGAAGGAGCCGTCAGGGAGCGGATGAGTCCTCCAGGAGCAGAGAGAAGTGATGTTCCCTCCCCGCAGCATGGTTGGATCCCAGGAACACAACCCAGCAGCATCCTCACTCCTTCCCTCACCATCAATCCCACCAAACCAGAAAGCTGCCGCGTTCTCCCCGAGCTGGAGGGGAAATGAGGTTAAGCCAGCTAATTGACAGCGCTGACCTTTGTGGCTCCCAGCGAGCGCAGCCACCAGCACAGGAGCGGCTGCAGCCGAGCCCGATGGGGGGGCAGCTCTTTTCTGCCTCTCGGGTTTGTGTTTTTCAGCGCTCTTCCTGCCCGAGTTTAAACTTTGGGTCGGCTCTAAGAACTGTTTGCTGACATCAGCTGCAGCAGAGCTTTCAGGGACGGAAAAAAATGAGCTTAAGGCAGGGTGAAACTCAGTCCTCCCTTCGGGCACCAGGGAATTCCACTGCTCCAGGGCTCAGACACCCAGAGCCTCTGTAAGAGCTCCCACCCACACCAGGAGAGTGCAAATTTAAACAGATACTTTACTCTGGAGTGAAAAGCGAACCTCATCCCACCCTGATGGTCCAGGTGTTTATTCCTATCCCATTTTCTGCCCTTCCAACAAAGCAAACTGCCCTCAGGAGCTGAAGGGCAGGAGTGAGTCTTCACCAAAGTTTTAGGAAATAGGCACAAGCGGATCCTCAGCTCCGCTCAAGCCTCTCATTTCAGCTGCGTGGGTGCATCCTCAGCGTCCCTCGGGCATTTTGAAGCCTGGTGCCCCCAGCCCACACCCCGAGCCAGGCGCAGCCCTGCTGTCGGGGCAGGGAGCACCGGCCCTGCTCTGACCAGCACAGGGTCAGAGGACGGGAGGAGGGATCCCAAGGGAGACACTCCTGCGCTGGACACTCCGTAGCCCGCGGATGGCTGATGCCCAGGTGGGTGCTGACTTTGGAGCTCTTTGCAGCCCAGCTGATGCTGCACCAGCATCTACTGAAGTCTAAGCACCAACCCCTGTGCGGCTCCAGCACTCAGCTGTCATTTTATTTCCACATGCAGCCCAAAATTCCAATGCCTGCAGGAGCTCTGCCTCCTTTCTGGCTTTCCTAGAAACTTCCTAACCAGCAGAGAAACGTACAGCTCAATCTTAAATTTGATTTTCTTCGCCGCACTGGCCCTGCACAAAATCCAGCAAACTTCCAGTGGGAATCACAGCAGGGAGAGATGAAGCAACAGGACTCGTTTTATGCAGAAAAAGGAGGTTTGTTTTTTTTTTTCCTGTGGGCCCTCCAAGCTCCATCCTCCACCTCGCCCGGGCAGGGCAGAGAGCAGTTGAGCGCCCGGGGTCAGGAGCAGCCGACGCCAGCAGTGTGTGAACAGCAGCTCTTATTCTGGTCAAGGCTCGGCTCGGAGCAGTAACCGCAGCCAGCAGCAGCTGAACTCACCGCTGCAGCACACACAAACCCCCTCTCGCCTCCCTTCAGTAACGTGTTGCTCTCTCCACCCATTTATCCAGCTCCAGAAAGCAGGAAAAAAAAAAAAATCAAAGCGGCGGGTTTTCCTGGATTAAACGTGCAAAATCCAGAGCAGTTACCGCTGGAGCGGTGTTTCCCAAATACCACGAGTGCTTGGACCACTCAAGGCATTTTCAGCGAGGGATGGGGGAACGCACATCCCAACTAGAGACGGGGGAGTCCCGGGGAGCGCGTCTCTGCCGCCGGACGGGCTTCCCTGCATCCCGGCAAGGATGCCAGGCGCATGAGGGAAGGAGGCTGGAGGGGCGGCGGGATGGTTTTTAGGAGAAGGAGGGGGATTGAAAGTCGTAAAAGCGCTCGGAAAGTCAATTGGCCTTCGGCAGCGGGCAGAGCCCGGGCGGCACCGCTGCGCTGCGACTTGGGGTGCGCTCCGTGTTCCCTTCCCAAAGACACCCCCAAAAAGCCCACACCGACCTCTCTGATCACCCCCTCCCCCCCCGGCCAAACCTCTCCCGCCGCCGCCCTCGCAGGGAGAAGGGGACGGGGCTGCGCGGAGGGGACACGGCGCTCACCGGGGGACGGGAAGAGCTCGATGTCCACCTTCTCCGTCTTGATGATGGTCAGATCCACCGCCGCCTTCATGGCTGGGGCAGCGCCGCGGGGGCGTCGCGCCGGGAGCGGGGGCGGCGGCTGAGCCCCGCCGAGCGCGGAGCGGGGCGCCCGGGGCAGCGCGGGCCGGCGCTGCCTCCCTCCTCCCGCTGCTCTTCCTCCTCCTCCTTCTCCTTCTCCTCCTCCTCCTCCTTCCTTCCTTCCTTCCTTCCGCGCTCCCTCGCTCCGCTCCCGGCTGCGCTGCGCTCCCTGCTCCTCTCCGCTCCGCCTCGCCCGTCCCCGCCGCCGCCGCCCCGGCCGGGCTGAGCCGAGGGGAGGGCGCTGGGCCGGCCCCGAGCGGTGACAGCGGCGGGAGGGACCCGCCCCGCCCCGCCCCGCCCCGGAGGCGGCCCCGGCCCCCGGCGCCGCGGGGAGCGGAGCCGGCGCTGCCGGGGGAACGGGGGGTCCGGGCGTGGAGGGGGGGCAGCGCATCCAGGGCGCCTCCGCCCCGACCTCTGCTCGCATCCCGGCCCCCAAACACGGCGGAGTGAGAGTTTGAGCACGGGAAAATGCCGCCCCGGCTGGAGCCACTGCCTGAAACCGGTGGTTCTTGAAACTGGGCCAGTTGTCTTCACCCCGCCTGTCTCGACATGAACCGCTGCCTTCCACACTCACCCCTTCAGTTCCCATCACCCCTTCATCTCCTCACGTTTCCATCACCCCTTCACATTCCCACCATCCCGCCTGGAGCAGCCTGATCCTGTCCCACACATTCGAACTCAGGGGCACAGCCAGGGCAGAGCTGTGCACATTGTGTCCTGGTGGGTGACAGCCAGGGGTGGCTGTTCCCAGGCCTGCTTGGTAGAGGTGGGAGGCCAAAAGGAGTTGGGAACTGACTGGATAAAAAGCATCTTGAAGATACAAGATGAGTATCATGCCAGCACGGCATGGAGTTAACAGAAAAATACCGGTTTTCACATGAAATCTATTTGATTGTATTTAGGTAGCACAAACTTCAGACCACAAACGGCAGAGCAGAAGGAGAGAATGACTCACAGATGTCAGCTTACCGGCACGGAGAAAAAAAGTCATTAGCAACCAGCTCTTGTGGTTCTCTCACTCTGAAAGTGTGTAACAGCCTCCGACTCTCTGGGGCAGATCAGGCTGCTCCCATCAAAGATGGGCTCAAGTGAACACAGGCCTGGGGTTATGGCACTGCCCAGCCCTTGGGATGGACCAGGGTCCCGCTTGCAAACACCCCTGAAACCTCCCAAGGCCCTGAAAGATGAGCTGCAGATTCAAACGCTGCAGCTCAGGTTATTTCGCTTCTGCAGCGGGGCCTGTCTCAGCCACCACGGGCATATTTATAGCAGGAGATTTGTGCAACCGAAAGAAGCTGCGAGGTGCTGGGGCAGACGCGGAGAGCTGGCTCTGGCTGCACGCACGGCTTTGCCAAGGCAGGCAGATCGAGCAGCAGGAGGGCTGAGAGCTGGCAAAGCCCGGCAGGGAGCTCCGGCCCAAAGTTCATCTTCCTCACCCACTGACAACCTCTCCATTCCCAGTTTTACAGGCAGTCTTGTTTCCAATTCACTTGCAAGCTCAGTCCTGGGCAACCTATTCCTGCAGCAGTGGAGCGGGACCAGCGATTTGCTGTGATGAAAAACCTCCTCCACTGATTCCCGAGGGCTCGGGAGAACCTGAGCCATGCTCAGAGTTGGAAACCTCGGCTGGTGGTTTGGAACCTACCACAGGAATGAACCTGGAAATCCGAAGGTGGGAAGAGGATGGCTGCAGGGATAAAATGTGGTCCCTCCCCAGGACAGGCTCATGTCCTTGCACCTGCCCCCGGTTTGGGTTTCTTTCTTCCCCCTACAGCAACAATTGAAGGAAGAAACTACAGAGATTTAGCAGACCGTTTCTAGCTGAAAATCAAAAGGGGATTCAGGAGAAACAGCTGCCTGATCTCTGATCCCTCCAGAGCAGGCTTGGGAAGAGAAACCCGATGCAGTTATCAGAGCCCCCCAGTCCTTTCCTTCCCGCGCTCGGCCGGGCTGGGATCCCGCGGCAGGGAGAGGAGGGAGCTGGCCGGGGGTGCCGGTTTGTGCAGCTGCCTGCCGGAGCCAGCAGAAAGCACCTGCGGTCCCAACCGTATGGAAATGACCCCCCCGGGCAGCTCGTTCGCCCCGCTCGGAGCGCGGCTGCAGCAAACCACAACCCCCGGACCGAAACAGGGGAGGAGGAGGCGCGGCGAGGTCACCGGGACTCGCCCAAACACAAACTGGGACAGGCTCTTGGTGGCACACGGCACAAGGCTCTCCTGGGCAGAGGATGGAGCTGCAGGGATTGAGACGCAGCAACAGAGGAGGCCCTGAGGTGTCTCTTCTTTAGCCTCGCTCCCCTGGGCCGATGCTTTTGGCTCGGCTTCTCCTGCAGTGTTACAGTCTCGAGGACTGGCTGAACTCCAGGGCACCTGTGCTGGAGATCCTTCTCTTCTGGACCACGACAAAGCTGCTAATAAAGACCTTTCTCACAGCTTGTGGGGTTCTTATTAGGAGAGATCCACACTCTGCTGGCATCCTGGCTGGGCCCTGATCCCACACAGCCGATGACACCGAGCCCAGCTTGGGGCAGGATGGCTGCAGAGGACCTCTGAGCTTTGCCTCATCCCCTTGCGCCTCCCCAAACTTGTGTTCCATTTTGCTGGTGCAATGCATGACAAGCCCTACACACAGGGAAACTGGAAATGCTTCCAAAAGTAGCACCAGGGCAAAAATCCCCAAAGGGGAGGAAAACAACGGAGTGGCTGCAGACGGAGGTTTCCTCCCAGGGCAGCTGAATCTCTCCTTCGAACTCTATCCCAGCAGCCGCCTTAATTTGTGTTCACTTCAGAGCTGCAACATGAAAGCCCTGGCTCTGAGCTCCAGCTGAGCCGCTCAATGGCTCAGTGTTCGCAGAAGGCATGGAAGGAATCCATTGATTAGTTTCTTCAGCTGGGATGTGACCATTCTGAGTCCAAGACCTGCCAAACATGACTTCGCCCCAGCAACTGGTTCCTATTTGCTGCTCGCAGGCTTTAGAGAAATCTTTCCTCTTCCCCATCCAAGTCTCACCCTCGTTTTCCACTGGGTCGTTACTGAGCGTTAATATCCACTCAGGCTCTGTCCGGGGAGGGAGGATGCGGGGCTGGAGAGCAGCCCTGCAGCCCAGAGATGGGCGATAACCCTCTGCCCTCCCGCCGCAGCGCCCCGCTGTTTGCAACGCTGGGAACAAAGAAAGGACGGGCAGTAATGCCCCATTGTTCCCGCGGCCGCTGACGAACCTTGGGTTAACAGAACAATAATAATTATTATTCATTTAGCACTGAGGAAAGGTATTAGGAGAGCAGAGACTTTGCCGTGATTTCCGAACCTTCCATGACCTCTCTCCTGGCTGGGGTGGCTCTTTCACTTCCCCATGGCCAAATTCACTCCTGTCCCAGCCCGGGGCAGCTGCTGGCTCTCCTTCAAATGCCATGGAGCTGGGACAGCTTCTCCTTTCCCTTGCATTTCCCCATTCCCATCCCAGCAGGAATTAGGTGTGACTTCTGGTCTGGAGAAGGAGCTTTTCCGCGCACTGCTGCTACCAAAACATGGTGTGAAATACAACGGCCACGGAATAACGTGGAGCATCCACCCAGCTGTAATGGCCAGGAAATGAAGAACACCATATCCAATTAAAACTGCAGGGGGATATTTATGGCAGAACGTAATTAGCCAAATTGGAGCCTTCCCCAAAACTGCCATGGGATTTTTAATGATCGCGAGCGGTCAGGGATTGGGTTTGATGTTTTGTCAAGTAAACAATATCCAGAGGGCATGGGACAAAAATCAGGAGCAAAGGGGAGAGGAAAAAAAAGAACAAAAAAGCAAAAAACTGTCCTGCAACTCCAGGGAGAAAGGGAGACATGAAAGGATTTATCGTAACGGGGACATTGTTGGAAGGAGCAGCGGCCACCACTCCAAGAAAGGAAAGAGCAGGGAGGTGGCCCTGGGCGTGGAGGTGGCCCTGTGCAATGAGAGGAAAGAGCAGGCAGCTGCCACGGCCGTTCCCCTGGGAGATACCCTTCCTGGAATTTAAAATGATACGAGAAATTCTTTCAAGCGCCGTAATAGCTGGGAAGTATTGGAGTATTTTGGTAAGAGGAGGCTGGAGTAGCCCTGCTGACCCAGCCTCCCGCTTTTGGCTCGGGCAGGGCAGCAGAGCTCGTTAGTGGCACATCCTGCATGTGCCCCCGGGCGGGCTGTGGGAGCCGGGCCGCTCCCAGACCCAGCGCCGGGGTCCCGGAGGTGCTGACCGTGCCCCAGATGTGGCCTCTGGGGTGCCCTCGCTGCGGGGCTGGAGGCACGGAGAGTCCCCCAGCCAGGGCAGTGCTCCCGCTGGGATCTCCAGCCCTGGGCCGGCCCAGCCCCGGGCCATCGCTGCCACAATGCCCTCCTGTGACCGCCTGTCCCCGGGCTCCGAGCCTCCGCGGCTCCTGCTCTCATTAAGTCCCGGCGGGGAGGGCTCACAAAAGCCGCTTTGTGGCCAGCGGGGGTCAAGGCTCGGCACGCAGAGCCACAGCCCCGTCACACGCCGGGGCACCCGAGCCAGCCTCAGGAGCTGCCCGAGCACCTCCAAGTGCCTCCCAGAGGTGCTGATCCCGCACCTGAGGAGCTGCTCTGGGCTCCGGCAATGCCACCCTGACGGGAATCTCCTTGGCGGGCGTGCGGTCACTCACTCGTGTCCCTGCTGGATGGAAAACCCTCGTAAGCTGCTCTGCAGCGCTCTTTGCTCTCCGGACATTTTCCCTCTCCCCTCAAGTCACAGCACCAAGCTCTTGGTAAACACACCCTGAGGGGTTTTGCTGTTGAACTCCCGATACTCACAGTTACACCGGGCATGTGCAGCTGATACACATCGAATCTCCCCCGCAGGACGCCCTCCCTCACCTTTGCTCGGATCTCTCTGGCCTCAGATCTCTCTCCTTCAGAGCACGAACACCAGCCAGCTCAGGTTTAAGCAGCACAGCTCGTGGCTGCACTCTCGGCATTCACCAGTCTCTTCTTACTGAGCTGATCCCTGGCAGCCCTTGAAATTCCCTTCCCTGGGACGCACGGAGGGTTTATGCAGGAGAGGCAAAGGGAGCCTTGCTCATAAACGGTCTCCTGACAGCCAGGCTCTGATCACTGATGCTTCTCTGCCCTTCCCATCTTTCCAAAACCCACCACTAGCAAAACAGCACCCAGTGCTTCACCAAGCGCCGAGGGACAGCCACATTTCACTTCAGCAAGGTCCAAGAGCCACACAAGCACCTCCCAAGGAAGGTCAGTCCGGCTCCAAGCTCTGGCAGAGAATCCACAGCCTGAGAAGTGGCAGCCACCGGGAGAATCCCATGCTCGCAGCCAGCTGGAAGTGACCAGCCCAGGAAAATAAACCCCAGGACTGCGGTGACCCCCAGGTTAATGCCGGGGCCAGGACAGAGGGGTTCAAGTGATGGAAGTTTAATTCCTGGTCGGCATTTCCACCTTTGTGCTTCCATCCCTTTTTTTGGTGGTGCTTTCTCCCTTCCCAAGGAGCTGGGAGCTCAGCAGTGCCAAAGGAAAAGCTCAGGGGTGGGGGACCGTGATGGGGTCTCTCCAGAGAGAGATTTGAGGGGAAAGCTCAGGAAAGAGAACTGGGATTTCCATCCCTGGTTGCACAGGACCCTGAGAGGCACAACCAACCAAGGTGCCTCCATCCCAAACCACTGCCCTGCCACGGCCGTGAGGTGACAGGTGCACACAGCCAGTCTGGGGAGAAAATTCCGGGATGGGCACGATTATCCCGGAGCACGGAAATTCCAGGATGAGACCCACAGCCGTGGAACTGCCCTGCCCAGAGAGTCTCTGCCAGCAGAGACACCCCCAGCATCACTCCTGGGATGAGGGATCCGCCTGCAAAGGCGGCTCAAAGAGGAAAAACCTCCTCTCCCGCAATTGTCCGCGCTTGGCAACCTGGCCTGGCAGCGACCAAACGCCAGGGAAATATTCCTCCCTACACGTGTTTGGGTTTTTCGGGGTGGTTTTCTTGGCCGCCGCCCCTGGCTCGGCAACAATGCCCGGCTTGTTCGGCCCCGCGCTGCAGGCCAGGCTTGAATGGATCTGTCTAAAATTATAAAGCGGGGCAGCCCCCGGGCTCTGCGAGATCACAGAGCCCACGCTGGGGCTGAACAAAGCCCCCGCTATTTCCCAACAATTAGCCCGGCTAAAAGGACATCTATCCGCTGCCATCAGAGCCACCACGTGCCTCCCAGCCAGCCCATTGTGCGGCTAATTAAATAACACGCCTCTCTCCCCGGGAGCGGCTCCTGATTAGCTCGCCCAAGGTCCTAAATCCTTGCGGGTGTGAATGGGAACAGCTGCTGGGCAGGGAATTGCGGCTCCGGAGGGGACACGGCCATCCCGCGACAGCCACGGGTGACTTCAGGGGGTTTAAGGTACCTTAAAACTCGTCCAGTGCCACGCCTGCCTTGGCAGGGACACATTCCACTGTCCCAGGATGCTCCAAACCCTGTCCAACCTGGCTTTGGACACTGCCAGGGACGGGGCAGCCACGGCTGCCCTGTGCCAGGCCCTCCCCACCCTCACAGGGATTAATTCCTTCCCAGTATCCCATTAAACCCACCCTCTTCCACTCTGAAGCCATTCCTCCTCATCCCATTTTCAGGAAGCTGTTGAACAAAGATCCTGAGATCCAAGAGGGCTCAGCACACTCTGCTTCCCTATCCCAACCTCCCAGCTGCCTGCAGCAAAAGTCGTGAAAACAGATGATTTATTTATTTATTATTTTTCATGCTTTGAAAAAATCAGATGCAAATATTTTTTCCAAATACGTTCCTGGCTGATACAGACCAGTTTCTTGTCAGGGTCTTTTTTTATTTTTCCCACACTTCTCATTGGGTTAAAGCAGTGAAAAGAAAATAAACAAGGAAAATGTTGTGTCATTCAACCAGAGCTAAAACTTTCTATTTTTGCACTTTTAATATGGGAAGGAATTGCAAAATGGAAAAAAAAAAAAAAAGGCCTATTAAAAGTAATTTGTTAACAAGCTCTTTTCACCCAGTTAGTTCACCTCTTTGAGGATTCTGTGGGAGGGGAAGGTTGAGGATGAGGATGAGGCAAAAGGGAGGCTGGGAAGGCCGATTTGTGCTCTGTGAGATGAAACAAAACAACCTCTGGGGCTTGGGGTTTCCTTCCAATCTGAAAAGGAGTTCTGGGAAGGGAAGAAAATCCACTCAGATGATGAATCAAACACCCCAAGGCTGCCTGAAATGTCCTGGGATGTCATGTTTCGGGTCATGGATGGGGCCACCACAGCCCCTCATCCATCCCTGCGGGAGGTGGACGAGCACTTTCTGAGCACCCAACCTGCACCAGCTCGACCCCAAAGCCTCAGGACGATTTTCTCCCCATCTCAGCCCAGTTCCTTGGGCTGAGCTCCAGCACAACAGCTCAGAACCCCTGAATCACTCCAGATGTTCGACACCTTTCCCCACAGGCTCCCAAGACCCAGAAGAAATTCAGTTCCTTTCTGTCAAGGCCCCAGTCAGCAACAGTTGCAAATACCCCCTTTAAATCATCATTTCCCACTCCTGGCTATTTCAATCATCGTTTTCACACCGAGGGAGCCTGGCTGGAGGACTGGGAAGGTGGGGCAGCAGATGAATGAGCTGATTTCCTGTGGACCCACTGCTGCTGCACAGCTCCATCCACCCAAGGAAAACAGCAAACCTCCATTCCTCATCCCGTGTGGGGGGAGGCAGCAGGAGGAAGGACACAGAGGAGGAGGCAGAGCTTGCTTTGGTTCTAATGGGGACCAAAGCTGGCTCCTATTTTCCAAACCCACCCTGGGGAGCAGCTGCTGGTGGAGCTTGGGTGGGAAAAAGCTGGGGAGCTTTAGGAATGCATCGGGGAATTATGCATCAGTGCATGTGCACACCCATGGGGCTTCGTTGGAAAAGCACAGGGATCAACTCGATGCACATCGCTGTTGAAATCAGACTTACCCCACACTCAGGAAATGCAAAGGTTTTACACCAAATAACCAAATTTTACAGGGATGCGTCCACAGGGCCAGGAAAAACGTCCTTTAAAGATGTGCCGTGGCTCACATGAAGGCCCAGAAGGGCTGCACAAGAACCCAGCCCCAAACCCAGCTTAACACAACCCTGGAGCAGCCTCCTCAGTCCTCAAACCCCACAGCCAGGTCTGAGAGTCCATCCATCCCAAACTCCCAAATAAAGGGCAGGAGCCAAGAAAAAGCTGCCTCCCCTCACCCAGCCAGTGCCCTCGATCCCAAAGCTCTGGGAATGGCTCCACAGCCACTTGATTAATAAGGGCCCAGGGGGGGAAACCCGTTTATATAACCTCGTCTTCTCTAAACTTCCTAAGTGCTTCAGAAAGTGGCTGCCCTGGAAACCCAAACTGGAAACGAAAAATATTATCCTGCCATTTATAAACATCCCCGGTACTAATGAAGTGAGGAGCGGCAGCGACGGCCTGCCAGGGCAAGGTGCTCTTGGCGGGCGTGGGAGAGCCCCAAAACCCCTGATTTCAGGTGGGTGTGGAGGGGAAAGTCCTCCCACCATGATCCGGTGCCTCTGGAGCTGTGAGGCCCCTGGGAAGGGATTTGGGAAGAGAGATGGTTGTGGAAGTATGGCTCTGCTAAGGGCAGGGGAAAATGTGGGGGGAGAAGGGCAGGGTGACCACAGCCGGGCAGGAGCAGCTGGGAGAAGCCCCTAAAATCATTCCCTGAGCTCAGAGTGTGGCTGGGGTGAGGGAGCACATCCTGCTCCTGGAAAGCAGGGAGGGAATTTCGGTGCTTGCTGCGCTCCAGACTCTGTGGGATGAGCTGCCCAGGCCGGGCTGCTCGTGCAGGTCAGCAGAGCACGGCTGTTTACACTGAATAAACACAGAGCAGCCCAAATTTAGCTCTTGGGTTCAACCACCCCGTGCCTCGCAGCCCCTCGGCCGCACATCCCAGCCAGAGAGCCAGGACAGCAGAACGCCCCAGCCCGCTGCTCCATCTGCTTTCCCTGCTGGCATTTCCCACGGAGATTTGTTTTTGCATCAGCACCAGAAAATGCTGAGGTTTGGCTGGAAATATTTGGATTTGGTTTTGACAAAATATTGATGATTGCCGCCCAACAATCTGTCACTTTTGGCAGCAACAAGGAGAAAAGTGGAAAAAAAGAGAGGTTTTTCCTCAAGATATGGGGACTGAGCTGACACCCAGCCTGGGACTCGGCACAAGGGGAAGGTGAAGCAAAGCTACTGGGCTGCCTCGTTATCCTGTCAGTATGATTAGTGCCGAGCAAGGAAAACTGCTCCCACTTCCACAGCGTGGCTGTTTGCCTGGATGGAAACACTGCCAGAGCTGCCGGACACAGGAGGCCTCTGCTCTCCTGGGGTCAGGCAGGGGCTGCATGCAAAGCAGAGGTCTGGACACCTCTGCAGATGTCTCAGATACCCCAAGGTTGCTCGTGGGGAGGAGCTGGTCCAGGGCAGGAGGAGATGCCAGCTTTATTTCCATCACTGCTTTCCAGAATTAGTCCTGTCTTTGGAGCCTGGAAAACTGGGCTGAAATCTCCCAAGCGCTGACTCTTCTGCAAAATGCCTGGAACTGACCAAATTAGAATTTTTCCATTAACAGGCTCCCTTGGGGCATCTCTCCCTTTTGTCCTTTTCTACCTCAGTGCTGACATCAGTTTGACCAAAGCAAGAGCCCCCTGGCCCTGCCTGAACCTCAGATGTGGAGAGTGAATCACACAGACCAGGGACAAAGGCATTCCTGACTCCTGAAAAAGAACTGCTGCTGAGTTAAGGAGAAGGAGTTTGGGCTGGATCTCCTTAGAAATCAAATCTCCCCTTCAGTGGAGCAGTTTCTTTTCTCCATTTCTCCTAAATACCCAACCCTGGCACAGCTTGAGGCTGTTTTCCCGTGCCCAGTCCCTTCTTAGCCATGAGAAAAGACCAACCCCCACTGGGCTCCACCCTCCTGCCCGGGATTTGTGGAGATCCCGGCTTTGCATCCCAACCTGCCCTTGAAGCATCACAGGGGAAGGAAAAACATCAAGAGAAGCCCTGGCTCTAAGAGGGGATCAGAGGTCTCCAAAGCAGCTCCCAGAGCATGGAAAAGCTCCTTTGGTGAGCCTGAAGCTGAAAATGAGCCCGTGTGCAAATGTCACCCTCCATCCCAAACTGTTCCCACACCTCGCTGAAGCCACTTGGAGACAGGGAGAGAGTGTCCCATGACTGTCCCACAGGGAAACCGTCACCCCAACACACGCAGGACCTCATTGTCCCTGCCTGTCCCTCCCCAGGACCAGCTGCACAGAGGAGCCACATGCCAGCTCTGGTCAAACAGCCAACAGCTGACCCAGTGCAGCTTTTCCAAAGCCTATTGATCCCAAAGCCCACAGGGGAAGGTCCATCCGGAGGGCCAGGAAAGTCCAGCACGTGCTGGGGAGGCTGGAGGCAGCTCCAGGGCCGGCCATGCTGGCAGCCAAGGATCACTTCAGACATCTCTTTCTGTGTGTAATCTGAAGCACTCGCACAGCCCCGCTCTCCAGGGACCCCAGCCACTCCCCTGACCTCGCTGAATTAAGCACGGCCATAAAATGTGCACTGAATTAATCATCTGCATCTCCAACGTGAGAAACGGCTGTGCAGGGGCTCACGGGAGCGGCTGCAGGGATTTAGGGATCTCACTCCAGTGGAAGGCAGTGGGGTTTGGATGCCTAAAGACTTTCTGGTGAGTGACGGAGCCAAGGTCTTCCAAAACCCCCACGGTAAGACTCAGCCTGGTCTCCCAGATCTTATCCCTGGGAACCCTTCTCCTATAAAAAGCCTCAGGTCCAGGCTGGACAGGGCTTGGAGCAGCCTGGCCCAGTGGAAGGTGTTCCTGACTAGGGGACAAGATGAGCTTTGAGGTCCCCCAGCCCAAACCATTCTGGGCTTCTCTGACTCCATGACCATGGGTGCTGGGAAGAGTCACCAGGACTGGGAGCTCAGGTGGATGGACCCCTCACGCCCTGGGAAGAGGAGGTTGCCCTGCAGGGTCCCTGCAGTCCAACAGCTGATTGCTGCAAAGCTGGGGTGAAGAGGGATCTGGGAGAGCAGCCAGAGATCAGGGACACCGTATTTCCCCCAGGAGCTCCAGGCAAGGTGAGAAAGAGGCACAAGGCAGGTTCTGGTAAATGAGGTGCAGAGAGCTCCTTTGGAAAGCTCAGTCCTGGCTCTGCTCAGAAAAGGAGGAATCATTCCCATTCCCAATTAACAGCAGGGGCTGATTTCTATCCCACTTTAGGAGAGCAGAGAGATGCAATCCCTTCCAGGGCTTTCAAGGAATGTCCATCCTAATGCTGTCCTTTAAGCCTGGCACCTCCTCCTGCTCTTCCCCTCTCCAGCCTGGATGAACTCCCGGAGCGGTGCTGGGGCACAGGACAGTCCCATCCTCCTGGAATTGTCTCTGTGTTGGAAATAACAATTAAAGGAACAGACAGACCATCCTAATTGACCCCCCCCCCCCCCAAACGTCTGACAGCAGTTTCTCAAGCTGAAGTGATGCAAATAGCTCAGATAAGGCTCAGATAAAGTATCTGTACTCTCAAGGGCTTATCTGAGCTGAACACCAACTCCAAAACTCCTGAAATTTGCCCCGTGGGACTGTCTCTGGAGCTTGATTTCCATCTGAAGCCCTGACCTCCAGAGGCTGCAGAAACAGCTCCTGTTCAAATGCATTCTTGAGATAGCAGGGTGGGACCCGGCAGGTCTGCAGCTCCCCTATCGAGGCTATCTGGGATTTGCCTCCTGGTGGGAATGTCGCAAGAGCGGGGCTGATGGCTCAAGGAACCGGTGACGGCACCTTTCACCACCCCCAAGGCTGAGGGAAAACCTTCCCCGGCTCTGATGGAAAGATCACTTTCCCTTGGCTCGAGATTGTTCCGTGCTGGCTTTGGCTTCTGGGTCTTGCTCAGCGATTCCAGGCTTGTGGGACAGCTCAGGGAATTCCCTCAGGGACTGCAGCAGTGTGGGCATCAGGATAAGATTTGGGGTTCCTGGGTGCAAAATCTCTTCGGGTTCTCTGACAATCCCAGCCTGGCAGGGGGCAAAGGGAGTCAGCAATCCCTGGGACAAGGTCTGGTGGAACCTTCCCCCAGGCTCTGCTCTTCACTTACAAACATTCCTGCTTAGAGATCCAGCCTTTCCAAAAAGACAGAGCTGCAAAAGCTGTGAGACCTGGCAGTGGCATCCATTCCTAGCGCTCAGCTCAGGATGGGAAAGGAGCTGGGAAGTCCAAGGCCAGGCTCAGAGAAGGATAACTGAGACCTCTTTAAGTTGGCACAAAGGCCCCTGGGCTCCCTCACACCTGGGCTGACCATTCCTCGTCCTGTGGGAGCACCGAGGGTCTCCCATCTCCCAGCCAGATCCCATATTCCATGTGCTCTACAGACACAGGAGTAAAAGAGAGCAGGAAGGATCCCTCCCTGGAGGGTTTGTGAGCAAAGAATCCACAATCTAATCATTCATACACCTCATGCAAATCTGGCAAGGATGGGAAAAAGGAGCTTTCTGAAAACCTTTCAAAGCTCTGCAGAAATTGCCGAAATCCCGCTGATCCAAGCAGAGAGAGATTTCCTCTCTGCAGAGCTTTGCAGCCGGCAGGCAGAGTTCTCAGGCAAGAATAACGATGAAATTCTATAGGATGGCTCATAAACCAGAGAAAAAAATTCATTTCCTACTCAAAATTCCCAATGGCTCATTCCCAAAGGGCCACAGGACTGCTGCGGAGCGCTGGCTCCCCTTCCACCCCGCGCCCTGGTCACAAAACTGGGATTGAGGGAAAACGTGTGGGCAGGTCTGGGCTCCCAGAGCTCTGCAGCCCCAGGGTTAACCACGGGCACCGAATCCCAGGGACTGAGGGAAAACGCTCCATGGATGGCACTGGCAGCACAGGGGTTAACCACGGGCACCAAATCCCAGGGACAGAGGGAAAATGAGTGGGCAGGTCTGGGCTCCCAGAGCTCCATGGCACTGGCAGCCTCAGGGTTAACCATGACCCCCCAAAAACCCTAGGGACTGAGTGAAAACGCTCCATGGATGGCACTGGCAGCCCCAGGGTTAACCACGGGGCACCAAATCCCAGGGATTGAGGGAAAACGCTCCATGGATGGCACTGGCAGCCCCAGGGTTAACCACGGGGCACCAAATCCCAGGGATTGAGGGAAAACGCTCCATGGATGGCACTGGCAGCCCCAGGGTTAACCACGGGGCACCAAATCCCAGGGATTGAGGGAAAACGCTCCATGGATGGCACTGGCAGCCCCAGGGTTAACCACGGCGGCGCCCTGCGAGGCAGCGATTTCTGCTTTATTTCAGCAGGGGAAGTGTGTCCCGGCCTGATTAGCCCAATGGTTTCCTCTTTTCCCATAACCTCCAGACCCCCATGGCCTAAGTGTTTACTTTCTGAAATAAAAAATCTGCCAGTGTTTTTCTTTTTGCGGGGCATGTGTATTTTGGGAGGATTCGGGGGGAGGGAAGCGGAGGGGGAGCTGAGTGGGACGGGAGGCTGGCGCACACCTCCCTCCCCTCTCCCACCCCTCACCCCAGCTCCTTCCCAGCTGCAGCCTCAGAGCTGAGACTTCTGGCTTCGATGTGAGGAAGAGAGAGAGAAACGCATTAATGAGAGAGTTCAGGCTCTTGCTCCAGCAGCCATAAACACAGGGAACATCTGGAGGGGGAGAGAGGTGCTCCAAGCTGCCAGCAGCTAAAAGGATCAGGCTGTTTGCAGGGTCCCGGATTCCCTGCTCCCCACAGCCCATTGTCCGTCCTGGGAGAAAACACAATCAGAGCATCCTAAAGGGTGAAGGAACCCTCTAAGATCAGGCAGCTCAACCATTCCCCCAGCACCGCCAGGCCCACCACTGAACTGTGGCCCCCAGAGCCACATTTACACATTTTTTGAACACTCCAAGGGACAGGGATTCCCCCGCTTCCCTGCGAAGCCTCTTCCAAATCTCTCTCCTCACTTCTGCTGCCCTCCCTGCTCCTCCCCAGCCCAGCAAAGCCCCCCTAAGTGCTGAGTGCTGCTCTGGAGAGGGTGCTCTGCTGCCCAGTGTCCCCACAGGTTACAGTTGTGAGGAATTTTCTTGGGAAAGCTCATACACCGTCCCCCCACCCGCTTCAGTTCTGCTTTGTGTGGCCTGTCTGAAGCGTTTGGAGGTGTAGGATGGTTTCCTCCTCTGGAAAACCAAACAGGTACACCCACAGCTCGCTCCATCCCTACAGAGGCGTCAGTCCTGCTCCCAGGGCACCCCAAAACGAGACCTCTCCTGCAGGCATCCTCAAGGCATCAGGGAAGCCCTGGACAGGCTGTGTCTCAGTCCCCTTGCTCCAGACTCCACATCCCGTTATCCCTTTCCCAGATGGGAGCTCTCAGTGCCACTGCTCCTTTTTGCAGTTCCCAAACTTGAGTTTTGCCTCTTGCTGAGCTCCCGCCCCTCTGTTACACCTGAGAACCCCAGCAAATCTCCAGGCTTCTTCCAAAACCCACACACACCAACGTTCCAGCTTTCCCCCAGCCTCATCCCGGGGACCAACACCCTGCTCCGAGCATGATCCCTCATCCCCAGCTGACTCCAGTCTGCAGCTCAAGTGGGAAAAGAGCTCTGAGCTCATTCTCTGCTGATGACCAAGGCACAGGGAGCTCCCTGGGGTTTTGGCTTGGAGAGGTGACACAGAGAATTTTCCAGAGTCAGACAGGAAACCAATGGAAAAGCGAAAGCCTGGATTTTTGGCATTCTGTTGCCTCAGTGCAAAAAATCCTCTCCAAGTGCTGAGCTGCAGCAGGTCCCAGCATCACTGAGTGCCACGGGATCGCCTGTGTGTGTTTTCCTCAGCTGGGAAACAACAGGATTCACAGGAATCAGCACTCCAGCTCCCAAAGCAGGGACTGCTCATCCTTCCCAGGAGATTCGAACACACCCCCAGCATCCCACAGCCCTGCAATTCATTCCCAAGGCACAGAAGGATCTCTTCTCTCCACCAACAGACTGGAAAGTGCACTTAACAGAGAAAACAATCTGTGTCCTTCAGCAGCCCAGAGTGTCCCAGCACAGCAGCTGCGACCGGCCTTTACCTGGAGCCAATGGAACCCCTCAAGGTCCACAGGGGAAAAGTGAAAGAAACCCCCATTCCAGCCAGAACTGAAGCAGCTCCGGACACAGAGAGGCTGTGCCACCTCAGCGGCCAGAGGGTGACAACAGAGCCCAGAAGCCTCACTCAGCCCCCGAGCCAGGGAGAGCTGTGGGTCAGGGAATGCTGCAGCAGGTTGGGAAGGGGCAGGGTTTTGTGCAGGGCTTTGTCCGAGCCACGGAATGAATTCCCATCCAGGGCATCCCTCCCCGTGGGGGCTCACCCCGATCTTCCCCCGTCCTGCTTCCCTTCACCTTCCTCCACATCCCCCTTGGCTGCTCCCGGTTTGTTAAAGAGGGTGAGGAGAGCCTGGCTGCTCCAGGGATGAGCCTGGCTGCTCCAGGGAAGAGCCTGGCTGCTCCAGGGAAGAGCCTGGCTGGCCCAGGGAAGAGCCTGGCTGCTCCAGGGAAGAGCCTGGCTGCTCCAGGGATGAGCCTGGCTGCTCCAGGGAAGAGCCTGGCTGGCCCAGGGATGAGCCTGGCTGGCCCAGGGATGAGCCTGGCTGCTCCAGGGATGAGCCTGGCTGGCCCAGGGATGAGCCTGGCTGCTCCAGGGATGAGCCTGGCTGGCCCAGGGATGAGCCTGGCTGCTCCAGGGATGAGCCTGGCTGGCCCAGGGAAGAGCCTGGCTGCTCCAGGGATGAGCCTGGCTGGCCCAGGGATGAGCCTGGCTGGCCCAGGGAAGAGCCTGGCTGCTCCAGGGATGAGCCTGGCTGGCCCAGGGATGAGCCTGGCTGCTCCAGGGATGAGCCTGGCTGGCCCAGGGAAGAGCCTGGCTGCTCCAGGGATGAGCCTGGCTGGCCCAGGGATGAGCCTGGCTGGCCCAGGGAAGAGCCTGGCTGCTCCAGGGATGAGCCTGGCTGTCCTGCAGGCGGGAGCAGCAGCTGTGCGTGCCCTGTGAGAAGGCGCCCATTCATCTCCGCGAGAGCGTGCGGGGGAGGCAGCGCAGCACAGGGGAGGGGGAAGTGTTGGAGGAGGCTGAGAAAAGGAAGGAGGCCACAGTTAAAAATAGGATAAAAGCACATGAAAAAAAAATAGCAGATTTTAAAAAAAAAAAGAAAAAGCTGCGCTCGGAAAATGCTCTGCAGCTGGAGAAGCCATCGGGCTGAGCCTGGTCAGCTTTACCTTCCCCCCTTCTCCTCCTCCTCTCCAAGCCCCCTTCCTCTGAGCGTGGGCCTGGAAGATGGCCCAGAAAGCGCTCACAGAAAGCGCTTTCCTGCGGGGTTCTCCATCGGGAGAAGAGCAGGCAAAGGAGGGGGACATGTGGGGAAAAGCTGGGAGGGTTTGCCACGGAGGCGGGCGGCCCCGTGAGACCCTGGGCTGGGAGCTGGGCTGGAAGGAGGATCACAGGGTCAGCAGGGTGGGGGCACAGGGAGCATCCAGCCCTGCTTTGTGTGGGGTCAGAGCACACCCAGGAGTTTCTCCAGCTGCGAGGGCTTGCTTGGCTCTCCTGCCCAAACCAGCACAACACCAGGGCAGCCCAGGCTGCAGGGACTTGATGCCCATGAAGCACCAGCTCTGCTTTTTGCTCTCCAGAAGATCCCTGGAACTGTTCAAGGCCAGGCTTAAAGCAACCTGCTCTGGTGGAAGGTGTCCCTGCCTGTAGCACGGGGTTGGAATGAGATGATCCTTAAAGCTCCTTCCAACCCAACCCATTTGGGGATTCTGTGATTCACTTCTCAGTGAAGGCAGGAGCACTCCCCCAAATGCTCCAGAAGTATCCAAAAGGCTGGGAATACCGTCGGTCCAAGGATGCTAATTCAGCACAACAGTTGTAGAAAGTTCTCCCGCTGCAGTCGGAGTCGTTCCATCCCTCACTTGCCATTAACAACAGTTTTATCTCCCCTATCAGTAAGGAAAACAAACCCGCTCTGAGTGGAAGGGGCTGTTCAAGTGGCCTTGGCTCCTAAAGGCAGCACAGCCAGCACTGTGTCCATGCTGGAACTGGAATGGAATCACAGAATCCCGGAGTGGTTTGGGCAGGAAGGGACCTCAAGGATCATCTCATTCCAACCCCTGCACCGCGGGCAGGATGCCACCCCCTCGGTCAGGTTGCTCAGAGCCCCACAACAATTTGATAATTCCAATGTCAAATCTTTCCTTCCACTCCAGTTTTACACCTAACTTTGTATCATCCAAAAAATACGCCCGTGGAGGAATATTAGGATCCTATTTCTTTATGGATTCGCCATACGGTGCCAAGTGTGGCTTTCAGCATCCTTCCAGCAACGCTTTGGGCAGGCACAGGGCACCTGCAGGTGGGTGGAGATGGAGCAGCCATGGTGCCCTTACAGTCCTGATGCCACGTGTGCAGGGAGCAGAGCTCCTGTCCCTGGGCAGCCGGCAACTCCCCTCTGGGTGGCTTTGTTCTGCCACCTCTGGGCTGGGCCTTCCCCTCGCTGTGGCGATCCCTGGGCAGTGACATCCCCAACATGTGCACCACACATTGTGGCACGAGCTAACAAATGAAACTGACTCCAGCCCGCTTTCAAATGTCGGCTTTTTAAAGCCAGAAAAACTCCACCCCTTCTTGCTTTATCTATGAGCTAAATCCACACCAGGCTTTCCTTTATCCATATCACAGAATAATCTTATCAGCTTCAAGCACAGTGTAAATAAACTTGCCCAAACTTCAAAGGCAAAGCATCTTCCCTAAACGCAAGCAGTCCTCAAACTCTTCGAAATGTTGTGGGTTTCTATTGCAGGAGGATATATTCACACTTGCATTTTCCTTGTTGACTTGTTTCTTTCACCAACATCAAGACCATGAAAACCAAAATAGCCTCTGGTGCAGCAGAAGAATAGATGACAAATGGTTTTCATGTGCAGCCGAGACACAAAGGAGAAATGAAAGGCTGTTCCTGGCCCCATATACAAATAAGAGTTTCCTCTCGTTTAAAATTAGAAACTGCTCTAGACTGAAGAACCAGCAACACTAAAAAACAAATCAGAGAAAGAGCACCTTGCATGGCAACAGGAAGAACTGAAAAGTAATTCTTAGGTATTGCAAGAGAGCCGGGGGCTTGTCCTGCTCATCCCAACTCACTAAAATCTGGATCAAAACCTGTGGAAGACAGCAACAGCTTGGATTTCTTTCTCTGGCTTCACTGAGGTTGGAGGCAGGCTCCAGCCTCTGTATCAAGCAAGCTCCCAGAGCCAGTGTGGGGTGAGGAGGAGCTGGGCTGCAGATATGTTGGTCCCCGGAGAGAGCACTTCCACAGAGAACGGGAGACGGTTGGGGAAAAAAACCCTAAAACAACTTTCCAGGCACAGACTTGCAAAATGTTTGAGCAAATCCAAATGCTGCCAGGGCAGATTTCATCAGAGCAGAGCTGACATCATGCTGAGAGAGGTCACCCACAGGAGTTGAGCAAATAGCTGGAATAAGGACGCCTGGGAATAGCAGAGGGGCTTTGCTCCGGCCACAGGCACAGCTCCATGTGTCCATCTCCTGCTCACACTCAAGTGCTCACCAAAGGAGAAAGGAAAAAAGTCAAATGCCTGAACCTTTGCCAAGGAGAGATTTCAGACTGTACATTTGACCGCAGCAGTGGCTGGTTCTGCTGAACTCTTCAGCTGCAGAAAGCTCTGAGCACCAGGGCTTTCCCCCCCCAGGGGCCAACAAGCACCACTGATGAGCAGGAACTGGTCCCAGGAGAGCAGCACATGCCACAGGAAAGCTGGCACGGGGTTTGAGCCCTTCAGGACTGGCTTATGTGGGACTGAAGTGAAACATAAACTTCATCTTGGCCCTTGGCAAAGGTCACCTTTGTGCAACCTGAGCTCTTTCTCTTGGTTCTGTGGCCAGGCTGTGCTGGGGGTACCTGAGCCCTGGGCTGCTCCCTCCTCACCCACCCCAGGCCAGAGACCATCTGCTCCTACAAGAGTCCTGGAATCCCAGGATGGTCTGGGACCTTGGATGGGACCTTAAAGCTCATCTCGTTCCACCCCACCTTCCACACCACAAGAAACAGCCCAAAGCGCAAGCTCAGCATGAAAATTCATGTGTTGAAACACACGTGGGGCAAGAACCAGACAGCGGTGCTTTTGTAACAACTTCCAAACTAGAGATGTGTGGGAGGAGACATCAGCTAGGCCAGGCTGGGAACACATTCCCTAGGCCAGGCTGGGAGCACATTCCCTAGGCCAGGCTGGGAGCACATTCCCTACGCCAGGTTGGGGATTGCTTTAGCTGATGGCCCAGCCTGGCTCCTCACCTCTGGCTCTGGTGACCACCACCCTCCCAAGGAATCATAAAATCCCAGAACTGGGTTGAAAGAGACCTTAAAGCCCATCCAGTGCCACCCCCTGCCAAGGGCAGGGACACCTTCCACTACCCCAGGTTGCTCCAAGTGTCCCAACCTTGGACTCTTCCAGGGCTGGGGCAGCCACAGCTGCTCTGGGCACCCTGTGCCAGTGCAAGTCACTGAGTTACAAGAGACCCAAAATTTCCACCAGAGCGGAAAGGAAATTTGGGCATCCCCATTTCCTTGTAAACCTCCATGGATGCCACTTTCCAAAGTCACTCACCAGGAGCCAGGACATCAGTCCTGCAAATGCCAGGAGAAATGCAGAGGATGCCACCAGCAGCTTGGCAGGTCCACCCTGCCCATGGGATCCTCCTGGACACCCCAGGGAGCAGCAGGCAGGGCTGCTGCCCCTAAATGCAAGGGAGATGCACCCAGGACTTCAAAATTCCAAAACCCAGCAAAACGCACAGCAGGAAGAGGAGAGGAGGTCTCCCACACCATAGCAGGGAAGAAGGAAGCTCCCACCCTTCAGCATCACTTCAATTGGAGGACAATAGATACAAAAAATATATTTAAGGGTTTTTTCTGCTTTCTGGGCCAATCTTCATGAAGGGAGACCCTTGACACCATCAAGCCTGGCAATGCTGTGCCTGAGGGAGGCACTAAGGACAAAATCCCCAATAAATGAGAGCAGGACTGGGACAGGAAGCAAATCTGGAAGGAGACCAGGGGGACACACAACAAACAGAGCCTGGTGGGGATTCAGGCTCATTTTCCCAGCTGAGGCTGCTCCGAGCCGCCCAGCACAGGGAAGGTGCCACCCCCGTGTCCCACCCGTGCCACCCCCGTGTCCTACCTGTGCCATAGTGCTCCAGCCCCGTGGGCACCTCCTGCGTGGCGGGTTCATCCCACAGCGGGCAGCACGGCCTGGGCTGGCAGCAGGAGGCCTGGAAGCCACACGTCACCCAGGGATCCTCGCAGGGACCAGGGACTCCTTGTTTCTGGAAGGAGAAGGGAATGGTCAGGGAGGCAGGACCCCGAAATGTGCAGGGGGCAGTGGGGCTTCCCCCAAAATCAGGCAGCAAGTCCTGCGCTGGGAGATCCCAGCTTGTTCGGCTGAGGGGTGTTGGGACAGGGCCAAAAGGGGCCTTTTTTAAACCAATATGAGGAGAAAAGTGAAGGTCGGAGTGGGGCTGAGCTCGGCAGGATTTCAGGGTTAGGGGACACCCTCTGTGGCAGAGTTTGTTCCACCCCCCCAGCTGGGAATGTCATTTTTTGGCAGCAGGAGATCCCAAAACCCCCCCAAAATGTGGGGGGGGGTCACCAGGGGGTGCAGAACCACAGCCCTGTCCAGGCACTGGGGGAGAGCCTGGTCCCAGCTGTCATATTTATGTTCTTCTTCCTATTCATAGGGATTTTATTTGGGATTATATCCTTTATATTTGGGTTATTTAAGTTTATATTGGTTTTATTGTTGTGTCCACAGACATGTATATACATGTGGTATGCACACATGGGTGGGTGAGATATACACCTCCTATGAAATGTATATATATATATATAATTTATATAATACAATGTATAATTTGTAGAATTCATAAAATATATAACACAATTTTAATATAAATTATATAAATTGAATAGATACATAAATATATTTTAATTATATTAATTAAATAAATATTTATATAATATTTAAACATAATTTACATAAATAATATAATGTATAACATAATTTCTAGATAATATAATTACCTGTACATTACATAATATACTGCATTATTATATGTTAACACCCAACACATTATATTTGTACTGATTATGTGTGACGTAAGCATTTATACCCCCACACCTATGCAATCCTAGCTCATAACTCAATAGAAATTACACATTTATTTTTATTGTATATGAAGCTAGATTTATACTTTATAAAGAAAATATATTTATTAGACAGAGAGGTACTTAGAAACATAGATTTGTTTAGGTTGGGGAAAAAAAAAAACTTTAATAAATGATCCCAGGATGTAATTTTCATTTTATTTTGTACACACCTATTTATTTTATACTTATATATTTGTGTATATATATGTGCACACTGTATTGATTATTTTTATAATATCTATATTATATTATATGTATTGCGTATTTTATATCTATTATATATTATATAATAGACATTTTATATATTTACACATTATATATTACATATATTTACATTATATTACATAATAATATCTATTATATAAAAGCAATAATAATATCTATACACAATATATATATTTACCATGTACACAGACATATATACATATATATAGCATATAATAAATACGTTGCATTTAAGTGTTTGTCTCCCTAGGAGAGGACAATACCATGCACGTACCTATAAATAAATGCAGGAAGTTTGAATTTTTTATCATTGTTACCATTTCCCTGCGGGGGAATAGATTTCCTTGATGGCCAATCAATATTTAAAAGCCAAATGTTTGCTCGGAACCATTCAAAGGAAAGCTGTGCAGCTGCCTTGGGAATATTTTACGGCTCAGGGTGGGCTTTTCTTCCCAATTTGGGGAAAATGTTGGCTCTTAGCACATGTTCTGTGTCAGCCCAGGGTTTATCTGACCTCTAACGCTCAGCAGTTCTTTGGAAAAACAACTACAAATATCATTTCTCTAAATGGAGGTCTGATTTCTCTAAATATAGGTCTGATTGATTTAAACATGGATCAGATTTCCCTAAATATGGATCTGATTTTCCTAAAAAAGGCTCAAATCCCTGCCCAGCCTGTCCCAGAATCACACCCCAACCTTTATTATACGCAACCACCCATCAGCTGCAAACAAGGCAGAGCTGGCTCGGGAGAGGGAGCACCGGAGCGCTCCCAAAACCCCAGAAAACCACGGGAACCTTTCCCAAACGCTGCCCTGCTCCGTGCTGATCCCAGGTGAAGGGCAGCAGGGGGAGCAGGCACCGGGACAATGCTTCCCCTGACAATCCTCCCAACACAAGCGCAGGAAATCCGATGCAGGATCCCATTTCCAGGGGAGGTTTGCAGGCTCCAGAGGGACAGAGAAGCTCTGGGTAAACGCTTGGAATTCAGGACTGCTCTGGACTCCCTTAAGGGACTCACGAGATGGCACCGAGCTGGGTCAGGGCTGGAGAAATCACAGCAACCTGAGAGAAAACTGCTGGGGTAGGAAACCAACCCCAACTCCTGTCTTTTATAGAGTCATGGAATGATTTGGATTGGAAGGGAACTTAGAGACTGTCTCATTCCTGCCGTGGGCAGGGACACCTCCCACTATCCCAGGTGGCTCCAAGCCCCATCCAACCTGGCCTTGGGCACTGCCAGGGATCCAGGGGCAGCCACAGCTGCTCTGGGCACCCTGTGCCAGGGCCTGCCCACCCTCCCAGGGGAGAATTTCTGACTAAAATCTAATCCCTGCCCACCCTTGTGCAGTGCAAGGCCATTCCCCGTTGTCCTGTCCGTTCCTTACCATCATCCCAGGCCGAGCCAAAGGATAAGGAGCTGCGTTGCCGATGGCCGTGTCCATGTAATAACTCATCATCTTGGAGGTGCCTGCAGCAATGGAGAGGGGCATTAGATTCCATGCCATAAAAACTGACAGCCCCACTAAGCCTGTGCTTCCCACAGCTGTATAAACCTTGGAGCACCTTAGCGAGTTTAGGCTGCAAAAGTTAAGAGGAAAAATACCCGGATTAATAGGAAATATTGTGATTAGAGGGGTTGTATCAACAATGCAGCACCCAGATGCAGGAGTGGAACCAGGGGAGGGCCTGACAATGGGGAATGAGTTATCACCTGCAAGTGAGGGAGCTGCTCTGAGGGAAGATGAGATCATATTTCCTTTGCTGGAGAATCGGTGGGAAATCATTGCCAATTTTTTTCTTTTGAGAGAGGAAAAAAAAAAAAAAAAAAAAAGCAGTTTGTTGTTGAGATCAACACCTTTCCTGTGAAAGCTTTGTCAGGCCCAGCCTGTCGCACAAAGAACTTTGCCGTTTCACAACACATCCTCTGTTTTCCATGAGCTTAGGCTTCCCTCGCTGAATGTCTCCCTTGCAGTCCCACACGGCATTCCTCACACGGGATTTACTCTCCTGAGCAAGTCCTCCTGCCAGAGCTGCTCGTTAGCTGGGATTTTTAATCACCAATGAAGCCATTTGTGTGGCTGAGGTGGAGGAGCTGCAACGTGGCTCTGTTATCAGAGGTGTGGATGTTTTCCCTCTCTCCTTGCAGTGCCCATGGAAAACGCAGGGAATGCACTGTCTGTGCTTTGAGGGATTCGACTCCAAGGTGCTGGGAGGAAAGAGGGAAGGGGAATAGCCTGGGCTGGGCAGGATGGGGCGTGGAGCCAGGGGAATGGCTGTTCCCAGCCTGGTGATGAGGAGAAGCTGCTTTAACCTCCCCGAGGACAGCTCTGGCTCCTCGGGAGCACCTCTGGATTCCTGCAGAGCCCTGGGCTGTGAGTGCTGCAGGAGCAAACACCGGTCTGAGTTATCTTACAACAAAATCCCAGAACCTTCAGGTCCAGCCCTTAACCTGGAGCTGCCAGGCCCACCCTATCCCGAGTGCCACTTGATGCATTTTTGGAACACTTCCAGGGAAGGTGACTGCACCATGCCCTGGGCAGCTGTGCCAGTGCTTGAGTGAAGAAATTTTCCTGATAGCCAACCTAAACCTCCCCTGGTGCAACCTGAGGCTGTTTCCTTTACTCCTATCACTTGTTCCCTGGGAGAACAGGCTGAACTCCCCCCAGCTGCCCCCACCTGTCAGGGAATGGTGCAGAGCCAGAGGGTCTCCCTGAGCCTCCTTTCTCCAGGCTGTGCCCCCCTCCAGCTCCCTCAGCTGCTCCCCACCTTTTGTGCTCAGCTCTTCTCAGCACAACCACATCACCTCCAGCCTCCACTTCTACGCTGGACCCTTGACCATCTCCTGGAGGCCCTGGGACCCTCTCCCAGCCTTTCCTCTGCTCCTTCCCTGGAGCTTTGCTGCTGTCGGAGCTCGCTGCAGTTCTCCACCCCCAGGGAAGGGCAGAGCTGCTCTGGCTGTGCCTCACTCAGCACCTCAGCAAACAGGGACCCCCAGAGCATCTCCCCCGTGCCCTGTGAGTAATGGCCCAACACAAACCACCTGCATGTGCACGGTATTAAATTATCATCATCATTTCCTGCTGGTTATTACTTACTCTGCCTCTAACACCAGCAGGATTTTTTTTTTTTTCAAACTTCTCTTTTTTAATTCACAAGACTGAAAACTACCCCTGCGCGGTGGAAGAACAACGAGCCTGTTTCTGTCTGTGCTGTACCCAAAACCACACCGAGCCGAGTTAGTGTGGCTCAGAAGCCTTAACTAATCTCAGCATCTGTGCACGCCCTGCCAGCCTGCCCTAACGAGGCGTTAAAACGCCTTGGCTTAAATCTCCCTGCAGCTGGGGCAGCTGCAGCTGGGCGAGACGAGGATGGTGTGTGGAGCCCATCGCTGCAACCTGAGCGGTCCCAGAACATTTGGGTTCGAAGGGACCTTAAAGCTCATCCTGGTCCACGCAGCAGGGACACCTTCCAGGACACCAGGGTGCTTTGAGCCCTGTCCAACCTGGCCCTGAGCACTTCCAGGGCGGAACATCCCCGGTGTGAAGGGCATCCCCTAATGCAGGGCAAGGTGCTCGATCCCAGCCCATCGCACACCCGGCCCCAACCTTCAGCGCACATAAACCATCTCAGGCAAACGCGGGCTGACCTTGCCCTAAAGCAAAGGTTGATGCTGCCAAACAGAGCAAGACAGGGTGAAACGGAGCCAGAGAGAGCTGGGGGCTGTTCACCTGCCGCAGTGACACCCACGTGTCCCAGAGTGAGGAGCCACAGCCCCAAGAGCAGTCAAACAGCAGTCCCCGCGAGCAGCCCTGCTCTCTGCTTTGCAGCTCGTGCAGCGGCAGCTGGGGCTTGGTTTGGGGTTTTTTCCCCTTTGATCGAGACACCTCACGCGCAGCAGCTCTCGAGAGCCGCGTTCATGCCTCACTGGGTGTCGTTTGCATCTTTCTCAGGCTGAACCTTCCAGCAAGGCACCGCACGCTGCTGCTCGAGGCCGCGTCTGAGCACTGGCAGCAGCAGCACCAAACCCGTCCTGACAGCCGGGACAGGCTTCCTGCAACAAGGAATAGCAATAGGATTTAACCAGAGCTGCAGAGCAACCCCTCCCCAGCCCGCAAGAGGTGAATTATCATCTCTAGACAGCAGCTCCAAGACATTTAGAGCCTCTTTGCTTTCTGGTTTCTCTTCCCCTCCAAGCTGAGCTGTTAAAAAGCACAAGAGAGGGGCAGAAACACAACACAAAGCTCCGCAGCAATTTGCATCCCCATCTCTGTGGGTTCAAGACAAGTCCTGGTTAAAAGCAAATGAAACCAGTCCCCCGACCTGATGCAGGTTTTGTGGGTGACAGCGGTTACAGGACAGAGAAACACAGGCCTGAGGCCGTGAAAAAGACCTGGAATCATGGAATCCCCGATGAAGGAATCCCAGAAGGGACCGTTCCAACCCCCCACCATGGGCAGGGATGGCACCCAAGTAGGTGACACACCCTGCTGGAGAAGGCAGGTGAGCAGATCCTGTGCTTGGGATAATTGTGCGCTGGAAAAGCGAGCAGAGGAGGCAGAGCCAGCAGAGACAGAGCTCTGCTGTGCTTTGTCCAGGCTAATTTTAACAGAACTTCCACCACTTCCCGGAGGAAACTACTTCACAGCCCAAAACATCTCCCACTGTCAGCAAGTTTCCCTGATGGCTGAGCGATATTTTGCTTCTCCGCAGCTTCCTCTAATAAGAGCCTAAAGAGTTCCTCTCCTCCCCTGGATGCTGTCAGGGTGCTCAGCTGAGCTCCGTTCCAGGCTGGAGCTCTCCGGGACAGGTAACTTGGCTGAGACTGAGGAAATCACTGCAGATTTACATCAAGATAATCCAGAGCCACAGCTCCCTGAGAGCTGTTAATAAATAGAGGGGAATCAGAAACATTTGGTAAAATCCTTAATGACTTAACAGTTTGACTTCAGCCTTATTGTTTGCTCTTATTATTCCTATCCTATTGTGAAAACATGCGTGGGAGAAGCAGCATTCATTCTGGGACTTGACCAAGTACCAGCCAAAGCTATTACACTCTTGGGTCACTTCTAAACTAAATTAAAATTTTAATTTCATTTCAACATCCATCCCTCCTCTTTTACAAGGTCGGGGTTTTTTTAAAATTTTAAGTCAATTACCAAGCTTGGTTTAAAAAGGGAAAAGTTGTTTGTGCTCATGATTAACACACAACCCCCCTGCAGAAGCTGGGAAGGAGTTAAAAACGAATATTAGAATAAAGTGAACTCTGTCTGTTGGCTATATGAAGACACTTTACAGTATTTCCATGTAACGTCTGAGTTTTATGCTGTTTTAAGGATAGGAGGAGGGAAGTCGAGCGATGCCACAGTGGCTTCCCAGCAGCCAATCAAGTCCCATCTCTGATTCCCACTTTAATGCTCCATCCATGGCTCTGATGTGAAGTCCTGAGGCTCAGACTGTTCCCCAGGTTCTGAGCTGCAGGACCACGCTCAGCTCTGTCCCACATCCCTCAGCCCCAGCTGGGCACCCAGGGAAGGTGTCACGCCAGGAACAGCCACCAAACACTACTCAGGTGCTTTCCTCCATCCCAATAAACCGAGAAATTTCCATGGGGTCAGATGGGAAGCCAGGAGGATGCGGCAGCATCAGCCACCCCATTAAAGTATTTCTGGCTTCGAGAAGGTGAATCAAGGCTTTAAAAGCCTGCAGCAGCCCCTGCCACACCCCCACCCTCTGACCCAGAGCTGCTCAGTGATAACCACTTCATTTTTGCATCCAGCACTAATTTATCATCTTTGAGGGGGTGGGGCAAAGGGCCGGTGGAAATGACATCCTTCCGCCAGGCTTTAACCCTTGGGATCCGGGCACTTTCCAGGCCGCCCGCCAGCTCCGTTCCAGGCAAAGGACGGGTTGCTGATCTGTTGGCATCTTAGAAACCTCCTCCCATTCATCAGCCCCTCAGACAAAAGGAGCATCCCTAAGGCAGCAGCGGAGCAGTGGACAGGAATGGGCTTTATTTACTTACGACCATGCCTTTTAACAGGTTGGCCGCACTAAATCCCACATTTCTTATGATTTTATAACTTTAGAGCGTTCACACCCGGTTTCCCGAAGGGAAGGCGGGCGGGGCACTGAGTGGTGCTGCGGTAAACAATGGAGTAGCGGTGGTAAATAGAGTAGCAGTGGCCCTCCTGCACCCTGTAAATACTGCGGGAGGTTAAAGGGCCGGGATGAGGTCACCCAGGGAAAGTGAGGGGGCGAGGCCGAGGATGTGAGCCCCCGGGCCACTGTCTGAGCCGCAGGGCGCTGATTGCCGGGGATTCGCGCTTGCCGCAAAGGATGGGGCAGGGGCCGCCCGTCAGCGCATCCCTGGCTCTTCCCTCCCCCGGGGCCTGTCAGATCCGAGGGAGATATGATGGGATCTCAAGAGCCTTCCCGTTTGGCTGGACAGACTCTGGCTGGGATGGGTGACAGCGGCCGTGGGAGAGTGCCAGGATGGTTAAAGCTTGGCCCAGACTCGCAGAGCCCTCGCTCTCCGTGCCTGTAGTAAACTGCTTTTTCTCTACATTTTCCTGCTCTCTGCTCCTTCATCCATTGCTCAGCTGCTAATTAAGCTAAAATAATGCCCCATCAGGAGCCCCAGCAGATGCACAGCTGGGTTCAGGTGGGATTAGGGTTTAGGTGGGGTGCCAGAGCTGTTGCCATTAAATCACCCTGCTCTGCCCCGGCCCACGGCAGCCACTGGCAACTGCGGGAGGATGAGAAGGGAGGGTTAATGAGGGCAGCTGTTATTTCACTCGCGAATTTGCCTCCGTGAAGCAGTGGACTCACAGCACCATGCCACGGGCCAGGCCCTCAGCTGGGGCAGAGCAAAGGGGGAAAGAACGGGATCAGTGTCAGAGAGGGATCCCTGCCCCAGGGCAGGACCTGACCTATCCCGCAGAGCCCAGCCTCTCCCGTGGCACAAGGATGGACAGCCCAGCTGGGAGTCCGTGTGGTGCTCCAGGATCCCTGTGGGACCTTCAGCAGGACAGCTGGACCAGCCTGCCCAAGCTCGCTCTGAAAACCCCACTGAGCCCCGCTCTTCCACGGGGCTCCAAACCACTGTGGCAGCTGGGGTTACCTCGTGTTTCTTTGTCCCTCACCTTGCCAGATGGGAAAGAATTTTCTGATCCCGAGGGGCACACGGTCCCCCCCAAAGCTCTGAGGACAAGGGACACACACACACATCCCAGTGTTGGGGTACAAAAAGCACCTCAGGCTTCCACACACCCCCAGCCCCTGGGCAAGGAGAAAATGCCCCAAAAAATCCGGTTTGCCAGAAAATTATCGACATGGCAGGCAGGAGAAAGCTGCAAACCCAGCGGGATGGGAGGCAGTGAGAATGGGCTGCAGCAGGAAAGGGCCCAGCCCCAGCCCGCAGCCCCCAAGGTGTCGGCTGACAGCGCAGGATGGGAGGCTGATGGTGGCTCTAACGCCGAGTGAGTGGCCACATGCAAAGCAATGATTTACAGACTAATGGGAAAGGGGGAAGGCCTGGCCTGGGCCCTCAGGGACTCACAATTCCCACTGCCTGGGCCGGGGGGCAGGATTCTGCTCTTCCCAAGGAATGGCAGCGGCTCGGCAGCACATCCCTGCAGCTGTCACACTCCAGCTTCTCCCACAGGCCCACGCTGGCACCTGTGGCACTCCGGGCCCTTTAGCCACTCTGGCCATTGCCATGGAAAACACGTGGAGGGGCCACAGCAAATCCTTCCAATCATCCCTGCAAAGCAGGAATCAGCCCCGGGGCTGTCTGTCCGACCTCAGGCACTTTGGATCTCCCCTCCCTCCCAGCAAAACCAAACCTGATTACACCAAAACCAAATTACAACTCAAAACAGAAAAGGAACTGCAAATTTAATTCACTGTACTAATGCCAGTGCACAGCCTTCCACCTCCGCGAGGAAAATAATAATGTTCTCCTGAATGTCCATATAAAATTATGTACCAAATATATAAATACATATCTATAAAGATTTTTAAAGGGAAACATCACCCCAGACATTTCGAGAAGATCCTGCAGCAGCAAACACACAAATCTATCACTGGGAGAGACTGGAAATGGAGAGAGGAAAAGTAAATCCCCACAAACCAAATCTGAGGTGTCCTGAAAATGTTCCCAGGTACCTCCAACCCCCGAACGAGTTCGCAGAGCCTCTCCCCCTGCCACTTACGGCTCAGCTGAAGGACCCAGGGAAAAGCTTTGTATCCTCCACGGCTTCCCACACTTGTGTCCGCTCTCCTCCCAACTACCTGGTGCTCTCCGCGCCGGAGCCGGGGAGGATGGAAATACCATAGTGTTCGAGGCAGGGCTGCCTATTCAAAGGGAGGGGGAGTGGTCAGCCCCGCGCCCAGGGCGCTGCGAACGCCGCCAGCCAGGAAAGAGCCACCTCTGGCCGATGTCACGGCGCTGGGGAAGCAAAACAGCGGCTGCTTGGAGGTGGGGATGGGGACAGCAGCGTCCTGCCGGCCCCGCTGTGGGGTGGCCTTGGGGTGCCGTGTCCTAGAAATCCATCCGAGGCTCCAGCCCCCCCAGTCCCGTGAGTGGAGTTTATTCCTGCCCAGGGATCGAAGCAAAGGCTCGCAGAGCACGGCCAGGTGAGGCTTGTGCAGCCCTGGTCCCCAAATCCCAGCCCAGCTGCCGCCCGTGCCCGGAGGTGCCTCGTGGCAGAAATCCCTTCCTCCTGACGGGTCCTGGCACCTTCTCCTTCCCTGCTCCCGTGGTGTCCCAGGGCTCTCTGCTCTGCTTCCTGCCTTCCCCCTGCCCCGGGAAGGATCCAGCCTGCTGCAAACCCCTGGCATGTTCTTCTGGAACCAGAAAAGCGCCCTGGTGGCCGCAGCTTGCTTTCAAAACCCTAAAGGCTGAAGGAATCCTCCTTCCATGAGGAGCCGGAGAGGGAATTTGCTCGGGCAGCACTGGGAGCCACTGGATCAGCTCTGGCGGGGGGGATGGTCCCCACCCACATCTCCCCAAAGGCCGGTCCCAAGGCAGGTGCTGAAGGTGTCCGGGGCCTCTCCACACAGGAGAAGGGCAGGAGAGCACATTCCCGGCCGGCCAGGACAAGGGAGTGGGGCAGAAACACAGCCTGCAGTGGTCTCACTCCGTTAACGCCCCTGTGCATTATCCAGAGGCTCTGGAAGAGCAGGATCTGGGGTTGTCTCTCTCAGGGTCTTTGCCCTGTCTCATTCACAGCCTGGCCAGGGCCCTCCAAACGCCAGTGGCACCCCCAAATCCCGGATGCAGGAGGACGTGTCCATCCCGCCTCTCCCTGTCTCGCTCTCCAGGCAGCAGAGCCGCGTTTTCCTCCAGGAGAGGGCTCCCGGCTGGAAATCCTGCCCGGCTCCAGCACGGATCCCATCCCGTTGTCTCCATGAGCAGCCCTGGAGCAAAGCCCAGGTACCAAGGGTTCCGTGTGTGCTGCTCCAGGACATTTTGGCAAAATGGGAGCCTGGGAGCGGCTGCTGGGATTTTCCCTGGAGATCCCAACAGCAACAAAGAGCCCCCAGCCGGGGGGCTCAGCCCCCACTGCCTCCCTGCACCGACACCATAAAGTTCTGCTTGCAGAGCATCTGCAGGAGGGGTTGATTTCCAGGGAATTTGGCAGCACCCTCACCAAAAAGCAAAGCAGCCTGTATGTCTGAGCACTGCCACTGCTGCAGGATCCGTGTGAGGAGAGGAATAATTCCCGGAGATTCCCTTTCCCAGCACACCCCTGGGTGTTTTGAGCACTCTCAGCACAGTGGACATTTGCAAAGTGCAAACCAAGCCTGAGTTTGCTCCCACGTGGGGAATTTCTGCCTGCACAGGGCTCCTGTGGCATCTCCTGCTGCCAAATGTTCCCTGCAGAAATCAGCTGTGCCGAACGAGTGCTCACAGGACAAAGGTCCCTCCTGCTCCGCTCTCCCAGCCCAGGAGGTTGCTGAAATGCACAAAGTGACAAATAGCAAAAAAGCCACATTATTTATGCACATAAAACTATTCCCAGGTCCTCCAGCAGCTCCCAGAAAATGAATTAATCTCTCCTTTAGCCCTGAATTTAGGAACACACAGCTCCAGGTGGCCCAAATCCGTTACCTGCTGGCCTCGCCAGGCACGGCTCCTTCTTGTAGCCGTTTTAACACAGGAAATGATTTACAGGGTTCCATCTCCCCAGGAAGGTTTCCAGCCTCCTGGGCTTTGCTACAAAGGCTCTGTCACATCTGAGCTCCGAGGGAGTGGAATGTGTTCAGCAATCAATTTTTATCCGGGCAACTCTTCCCGGGATAACCCCGCTGGCAGCTGCGAGCAAGATGTCCTTCCCTGGATGCTCCGCTCAGGAGGGTGTTGGGATGCAGCAATCCAGACATTAACAGCTCTGAGGAGCGGCTGTGCAGCCGGCTGGGAGCGTGGCAATGGAATCACGGAGTCATGGAATGCTTTGGGTGGGAAGGGACCGTGAAGATCCCCAGGTTCCACGTGGTTGCCTGGTTTCGGGGTTGCTGCTGTCACATCAGTCACCCGAAACCAGTTGCTTCAGCTCGCAACAAAAAAGTTGGGTTAAATTTCGGGCAGCTCATGGAATTGATCATAAAGTCATTGCACTTTCCATGGCAGCTGCTTTGGGTTTGCTCTGTGCTCATAAAAAATAAAGCAATCCCTTCATGTTTCCCCACAGGGCTTATTGATGGTTTCACCAAATCCGAGATGTCTTGGGGATGTTTCACGGGTTCTGCTTCAATTTGGGGGCACTCAGGCTCCTGCTGAGAGGTGCAGGACATTGGTGTCGGCAGAAACAGCCCCTTTCCCAATAACCTCAGAAATCCTCGTCAGCATTTGGGATGAGAGCTCAGAGCAGCATCACTGGGAGGTGGCTGCAGCTGGAGACGGCCCTGGTTTGTCTGCTGGAGCTGGGCAGTGAGAAAGGATCATTCGGGCAGAATTCAGCCCAGTCCTGAGTGTCACCGGCTGTCGCCTACCCCAGTTCCACTCCCTCACAGCCCCCGGGTTCCTCCCCAGGGAGAGATCCCTGTGCTCCTGCCTGTGGATCACAAACCACTGAGGGGGAGAAGCTGCAGGTAAGGAGCTTCCAGAGCCCTTCACGGATCATCATTTCCATCTGACTCTGGGAACAGAGCAGGAACCAACAAAAGGATCCTGAACACCAGAATCCCTGCTTTTGGTGTTACCCCAGGGAGAAAAATGGGGATTCCTGAGTCGGAGGAACCTTCCCGGTGTTTGCCCTGGGAGAAGGTGACACAGCCGGACCAGGAGCTGCCTGCGCCTGGAAATCCATGGCAGGTCTGCCCAGGCTGCCCCAACATTCCCTCTGCCCCTCCTCAGAACCCAGGCGTGGCTCACAGCCTGTGCCCAGACGTTCAGTGGTCCCAGAGCTGGGCACATCTGGGATCCAGGTGCTGGCACCCTCTGGAGCTGCCTGGCCTCAAAAGCCAATGGGGACAGCACCAGAGCTCATCCCTCTGGACCAACCCCGATGAATTCCTGCCTGGATGGAGCCCAAGGACAGCGAATGCCCGAGCTAAGGGGAAATTTCTGCCCTCCAAAGCAGGAGAAGGAGCTTTTTCTACCCTTGGATCAGACAGGAGCTCAGATCTTGGATGTCCATCACCTTGGATGTGAAGGATATGCACTAAAACAGAAAAGTTTGGGGTGTACGGGAACATCCTGAATACTTAAACTGCCCCACAAGTGACTTTGGTGATGCTCTTTAGGCTGGGAGCTGCTGCACGTGGATCTCCTCCACGTCGACCAAGATAATTGTGATAAACTGGCTCATCCATGGTTTATCCCACTTTTCTAAGGGAGACCAGATCCGTGTAAAAATGGGCTTTAAACAGGAAACATCTGAAGGTGTCAGGATTGGGTGAGAAACGAGGTGGGGAAAAATTCCGTTTTCATCTCCATCCACATGGATAAAAATACATGGATGTGTACAGAGGTGAGAAAACCCAAAATCACACCAATAACAACATTTTCTTCCCTGTGAGGGTGCCCAGAGAAGCTGTGGCCGTCTCTGGAAATGTCCAAGGCCAGGCTGGACGGGGCTTGGAGCACAATGGGGTGCTCCAGGGGAAGGTGTCCCTGCCATGGCAGGGGTGGGACTGGATGGGATTTAAGGTCCCTTCCCACCCAATCCATTCTGGGATTCTGTGATTCGGTCACGTTTTCACTCTGGAAGAGGAAGTGAGAAATTTCCACTCAGCTCTAACTCTGTTGTGAAGCAACATCTCTGGGGAAGTTCCAACCAGAACATCTCCAGCCTGAGCCCTTGAGATGCAAACTTGTGGATTTTGCGTTGTTGGCACAAAAACTGATCCCTCTTCTGCAGGCCAGTGTGAATGTTTTCATTGCAAACTGCTCTGTGCAGGTGCCTGCCCCACTCACACCATTAACAAAGTCCTGAAAGCCGCAGGAACAAGGTAAATTAATTACCATTTATGGCAATGCTAACTGGGAAATCAGTCCTTACTCACAATTCTCCCATTGCAAGAAGAATTTGGCCTCTTAGGTGGAAGAAGGATCTTTGATTAGTCTGATACACTCAGACAAAAAACCAGCAAGGATTTCATCACACACACCCTCTTCAAACTGTAAATTAAAATCCTCATCCAGAACCATTTAATCGAGGACTATAAAGCCAGATTTCAGAAGTGCTCTTTTCCCAGGCAGGCTCATAAATAGAGATCAGATTTATAAAAATGCTATCAGCCAACAATTCCTGCTCGAACACATCTGGCCAGATTTCAAAACCAATTCAGCAGCCAGTTAATCACTTGCTCTTTATTATTTAACTTACTATTAGCATTGGGGGTAAAAAAATAAAAAAAGAGATATTTTTATTTTCTTTTATCTGTTAAAATATTCCCTGCATCTTGCCGGGGTGGAATTCAAAGCCTTGAAAAAAATCATGACATTTTAAAAAAGTCAACTGCTTCTCAAGCCCGTGTAAAAATGCAGGGGGTGAATTGAGATCATTTCACTGCTTCCCTTTGCAGCTCCTTGTTCAAAAAATGAGATTAGCACCGCACTGAGAATGTCACATAAAACCAACTGGGAAAATAATGAGCAGCTTGTGATGGTTGAGCTGGGATGGGAATGAATGGGAAGATGGAATTCTCCTGGCAGTTCTCTGAGGACATAACTGGAAATCTCAAAGCTTCGTGTCCCCAGGGGTGTCTGTGGTGGAGGTGGCCCTGCCTGGACAGCAGAGTGTGGTGGCTTCAGTGTCCTGGCCTTGGAATTCCTCCTTCCTGGCAAGGAGGGTCTCCAAAAATATTGGGGAAGGGTTGAGCGGCAAAAATGCTCCAAAGGATGGAGCCCCATCACTGGAGGGATTTGACAGTGTGGATGTGGCACCTGGGACAAGGCCGGTGGTGGCCTTGGCAGTGCTGGGGGAACGCTCAGACTCAATGGTCTCAGAGAGTTTTCCACCCCAAATGATCCGGTTATTCCCTGAGCCTGGGGCTTGGGGCAGCCTCTGGAGGAGGGGCTGCAAAGGCAGAGCCCAGGCTTTCCACGTGGCTCCACTCAGGGTGGTCCTGGAGGCCTCGTGGGGTCTGTTTCCCCCAGGACAGGGACACCCCCAAGCAGTGCCCAGCACAGGTCTCAGCTGGATCCATCAACCAGCTCCTGCTCCCCAGGGGTGATCCCAGGTTCCATCTCCATTTTTCAGGACTCGTGGCTCAGCTCCAGCCCAGCTCATCCTTTGAATCCCTGGGCTCTCCTTCCACAGCTCAGGTCTCTTCCCATCAGAAATGCTGCAGTGTGAGGGGGGAGGAGGAGAAAGAACTTGGATGACGTAGGAACAAAGAGATTTCTCTGCTCTGGGTTCCACGGGGAGCTGATAAACCTGGGAAATTCTCCTTTTCCCGAGGCCTTTTCCCAGTCTCAAAGTGACCTTTGTGTTCTCCATCAGCTGACGGGCACAAGGGACAGTGAGGGTTCCGTGGTTGGTGCCATGGCCTCAGCAGGGCCGAGGTGGGAGCTGAGCCCTCCTGGGTCCCACCATCGGGCCAGGAATGCCAGGGACATGCTCAGCTAAGGAAAAGTTATCCTGGTTTTCCCCTAGGGCAGGGAAGGTGTGAGATGATCCCAGTGGAACAGGACATTTTTCAATGCTTTATGTGCACATCTAAACCAATGCAAAATGATCTATACCTTAATAAACACTTTTTGTTACGGGAGCGAGCAGCAGAGGGAAAAATTCCAGTAGCAGAGCAGTGGGGCTGGGCTTTGTGGAAATGAGTTATTAACGTGTCCTTTACCTCTCTGTTTATTTTCCACACGGTTCCAGGTCAAGGGAAGTTTGTCTGTGACAAGAATTAGGCTTTGGGAACAGCTGTGGCTTTTCATATTTGATTCCTGAGCTGCACCAAGGGTGTTTGGACAGATTCTCCTTTGTCTCCTCTGTCGGTGGTCAGGGATAACAGGACACAGGTGACATCCCCAGAGTGTGACGTCCCCTCCGTGAAGGACACCCAGAGCTCCAGAGGAAGAAAGGAGATAAATAAGGCACGTTCCACACTGTCCCCGTGGCTGCCTGGTGCCGCGGGGGTTATTTATGGCCGGGCTGGGAATTGCAGGGCTGGGTCCCACATGTGAAGTGAAAGTGGAAGTGTGTGGGTGGGAGGGGAAGCAGCAGCATCCCATTTATCAGCGCTCCCGAGGCCGAGCAGCTTTCCTGGATCCAGGCTGCCTCATGGAGCACTTCACATCTCCCAGGCCGTGCTGCAGAACCCCAAGGGCACGATCTTATCCCAGATCCATCCTCGGCGATGGCAGGGGCAGGCACACCCACCCTGGAGAGGGAAAACCCTTCCCGTTGTCCTACAACCTGCTCTGAGTGCTCCCTTTACCTGCCCATCCTCAGCGCAGCTCCCAAAAAAGCCAGCTGGGAATGCCCCAGGCTGCTTTCCCCACTTCCCAGAGCCAGCGTGGATCCGTGGGGTTCTAGCAGGGAAGGGTGGAGGCTGAAGGCTGAAGGCAGGGGTCACGGCGGGGTGAGCTGATGAACAGCAAACAATCCTAATTTATGCAAAAAGCAGTCTGGAAAAAATGACATTCCTGCTTGTCTGCATGTGCAACGTACAGAGATCCCAAAGAAAGGAGCCAAAGACGTGCCCATGAATCGGAGCTTTATCCTGCCAGCCCCCCAGAGCCGAGCCCATGGATTTGGGAGAATTCCCCTTGGTAATTGCCCGGCTCTCCAGCACAGGCCGGACCAACAGTGCCCTATTGCAATCAAACAGGTCCTTTGGGCCTCGGATTTTCTCTGGTTTTCCACCCTCTTAGACAACAAACAAGCCATTAATGTCTGGGAGCACAGCCTGGGTTCCCACTCCCCATGCACAGCTCAGATCCCTGCGGGATGCCCAGTGCCATGTTCAATCCCACATCCCAGGGCTCACTAATCCCTCCCTGCCCACCTCCACCTCCCATCCCAGTGGAGACACTCCGGGCTCACAGCTCTGCAAATGAGATCCCACTGTGCCTTTTCCTGATGGAAAACTTCCAATAGGGAGCAAGCACAGGCTTTGCTTTTGACCCCTTTTGGCTCTCCCTGGGATAAGGGAGTTTGCAGAGGATTTCTGGGCTAATTGCTGGATCTTCATTAACAGGAATCCTCTGTGCCTTGAATAACCCCTGGTTTCTTCTGCTGGCAAGTCACAGACTCCCAGAATGGTTTGGGATGGAAGGGACCTTAAATCCCATCCAGAGCCATCCCCTGCCATGGACAGGGACACCTTCCACTGTCCCAGGGTGCTCCAAGCCCTGTCCAGCCTGGCCTGGGACACTTCCAGGGATGGGGCAGCCTGATCCATAACTCCAAAGCTTTATCCATCTTTCCCTGCCTGCAGGCTCTCTGCCCAAACCCAAACCCCTGGGCACATATCCGGGGTGCCAGCCTGTGGAATCCTGCAGGTTTTCCCCAGGTTTTCCCTGGATGTTCCCAGGCACAGTCAGCAGCTCCAGCTGGATGCCCTGCAGCAGGATATGGAAATTTTGGTTCAGGCTGAGAGTGGGCGAGAAGGGGAGCCCAGCTCACAGGAAGGGTGATGGAGAGAACCATGGAGCAGCATCACCGGGCTGTCACTCCTGCTCCAAAGGCTTTTCCCAGCTGGAAAACGCCCCAGCCATCACCAGGCAGTGATAACACAGCATCAGCTTCCTCTCTGTCCCGTGGGAGAGATCCAGACTTGCTTTTCCTCCCTTTTTCCACTGGATCTGCCACATCAAGTGGCCCTGTGAGCCCTGGGGATGGTGGTGCCCGTGGATGGCAGGGAAAGGATTTCCCAGGGGAAATGCCGTCCTCGGCCAGCCTTTCCCATCCCTGCAGGGAGCAGATGGCTGCTTTGTGTCCCACCCACAGCCCCAGCTCCGGGTGCAGAGCCGAGGTTTGTCCCGTTGCTCCTGGGTGCAGGAGGAGCACACCCAGCTGGAGACATTGTCCTTGTCCTTATCCAGAAGGGCTCAGCTGGAACCGTCCTGGCCCTTTTGCAGTCAGCAGGAGCCCGGCCTGGGGCAGGTTTGTGGGGAGAGTTGTGGCTGTGCTGACTGGAGCTGTTTCCAGAAATCAGCGAGTGCCGTTTCCAGCACACCGAGACGAGCCCAGGCTCCACCACCAGCTCCTTCAGTGCCTGGAAATCTCCCCCTGAGACTTCATCAGCATCAGCTGGGAGTTTTATCTCATTTGGCCTGCTGGACACTGCCATGGGGGAGGACACAGCCTTGCTTATCCCAGTGCAAACGGGATGAGGAATTATTTTGTTTCAGTCCCATCCTGCGTGCTGAGCCCCAGCTCAGGCTGGATTCACCTCCTTCCCCAGTGAGCTTCACTAGCTCCAGCTTTTCATGGATGCAGCAAATGAGAGAAATAAAATAAATGCTACAATCAAAGTGCTCAAACCTATGCCTTGCCTGTGCCAACACAAACCCTGAATGGGAGGAAGCATTAGGCTAAATTTAGCCCCTCATGCAAAATCCGAGAGCTTTTATTTTTTCTTTATTTTTTTTTTCTCTAGGTTCGTACTGTAAAACATCTGCTGAACAGTTTCCTATAACTGTTTTTGGCTTTTAAATCAAAGAAAGAAGAAACAATGTCCCATTTTTGTAGAGAGAAAAGGAGGAGGGGAATAATAGACCTTCCTCTCAAAGGAGGATGACAATGAGGATAGAAATAGAAAGGGGGAGCTTTGAAACATCTTGAGTCCAGACAAGGAGTGGGTGGATGGCAGGTTCAGGTATCTCTGCTTGCTTTGGCCGCTTCCCATTCCGAGAGGGAGCTGACAGCCGAGGGAAAGCCACGGGCAGGGCTGGATCTGCCTGGGTGAAGGGGGGATAGAAGGGGGTGCACAGGGAAGTCGTGGAGGAGGAAAACCAAAGTTATTTAGCAGGAAGAAGAAAGAGGAGCTGTGCTCGAATGTGCTGGCTTTTCCCCCCCACCCAGGAGAAAATTCCCTGCTCCTTCCAGCATCCCATGGTCCAGCTGAGCTCCTCGGGGTGTCCCGCAGCTGCGGCCACCTCCACCCACCTGCAGCATCGCCAGCACCAGGGTGGGTGGCCCTGAGCTGCCACATCTGTGCTTGGGCCCCTGCCAGTCTCAGGCCAATCCCTGCCTGGAGAAACGCGCTTTTCCCTGCTCTTCCCTGCTTTTCCCTGCTCTTCCCTGCTTTTCCCTGCTCTTCCCCGCTCTTCCCTGCTGTTCCCTGCTTTTCCCTTTTCCACCGAGACCACGGAGCCCCTTCCCCAGGGGGCATGCAGCCCCCGGGGGGGACACAGAGCCCACGGGCGGGGACGTGCAGCCCCCGGGGGGACGTGCAGCCCACGCTGTCACACCTCGCGGGCTCCTTGGCAGCGGGGTCTGTGCACAGAGGCCCTTCCTGCCAAGTCACAGGATGCGATGACGGCGCGGCTGGGAAAAGCTTCAAACCAGCCCAAACAATCGGAGATTGTCTGCGGAGAGCGGGCTCTAAAATTGGCTCCTTGGATCAGCACCAGGCTCACCCCCCGGGCCTTTGTCAGGAGCGCCGGGCCCGGCAGCGGTGACGGAGAAGGAGCTAATCTCGCTTCCCATCTGGGATCGGGCTTGGATTAACCCGGCCGTGCCCGTCCCTCCGTGACCCGCGGGCATCCAGCGCCCGGACAGCGGCCGGGAGCGACTTCCCGCTGGCCGGAGCCTGCACTGCCTGTAGGAACCCTGTGAGTCCGGAGCCAGCACCCCCGTTTTATTTATCCCCCTAAAAAAGCTGCTCGGGAGCATACATCCCTATTCCTGCGCGGGCTGGGGAGGAGGGGCAAGAATTCCGCTTTTTTTATGGATTTAGCACAGGCTGGGCTGGATTTGCTCCTTTAAGGTAAATCCCAGTGAGGTGGTGGCAGAGCCCCTCCTGTCCCGTGGGATTTCTTTTCACATTTGGTCCTTTCCTGAGGGGCTGTGCCACAAAGCCGCTGTAGCAGCACCAGGGACTGGGGTGACACGTTCCCATCAGCCATGAGCCTTTTCCCCCGTATTTTAGCCCCCTGATCCCAGCAGCCCTGCAACACTGCAGAGCTGCTCCCAGGGATGTATCAAACACCATCAGGGCTGTGGCTCTGGCAGATCCTGGGCAGACCCTGGGCTCCTCCCCCGGGCTCTGCACAGCCGCTGCTCCCAGCGCCATCCAGCAGCATCCCTCAGCATCCCTCTGCCAGCCCAGCCCAGCCCAGCCGAGGAAACCTCGGACAAAAGAAGCTCAGAACAGAATCCCGGAGTGGGGAAGTGGCAGGCGAGGGCCTGTGTCGGATCAGCCGGATCCTCAGGAGGAAATAATTGGAACAAGGCCCCGGCACGTGCCGGGGGATGGGATGTGCCAGGGGACATTCCCTTCCAGCTCTCTCCGGGCACTGCAGGCAGGAGCAGCCACTCCCCTGCCCCAGCCCACGAGAGGGTGAGGGAGGGGAGACACCAGAAAATGCATTTTGGTGGAGAAACCTCTCTGTGACTGAATCCTCAGTCTGCATGGAAGGGGCTTAGCTTTCCCCAGGAGATTCCTCTCAATCCCACCAAAACCAGAGAGAAAAGAGCGTTTCAGCACTTCCCAAGCACCCAGAACCACCTCTTATCCTCGTGCTCCGGAATGCACCTTCTCCTCCAGACAAGAGGGGTCTCCAGACCCTAAAGACCTGCTCCCAGGCCCCTTTATCCACCGTGGCTCTGCCACAGGGGAGCTCTAGGGGATGGGGCCAAGTGCCCCGTGCCAGGGGGGCTGTGGTGGAACCCCAGCACCGGGATAAATCTGTAAAACACATTTCAGCTCCAAAGGGATGTCTGTGAGATGAGAGGGCAGCGGTGGGGGGCAAAATCATTTGTCTTTCCAGGACAATGAGCTCGGGGCTGTGTGCAGGTGCTGGGGCTCGCACAGGGGGAGGGCAGGGACTCACAGCAATATTGGGAAAAACCACAGGAACTGAGGGAGAAACGGCTGGGGGAGCAGTGGGGCTCCCCAGGGCCCCCGCACCCCACTGAGGAGCCTCAGCGAGGGCAGAGGTGCATCCCTGCTTCCCAAGGAACCTACCCAGGATCCCTGGGAGAACTGGCCACGAGTTTGGATCTGTGCACGGACACACAAATGTGTCCTTGTGTCTTCAAGGGCACCCCAGCGGGCAGGACACCCCAAAGCTGGGGCGTGGGTGGCATGAGGGGTCCCGTGGGTGTCCCCCGGGATCGGGTGGGGTGTCCCGTGCCCCTGGCCTCGGGAGGTGATGCCAGGAGTGTTGCAATTCCCGGGCTGGGTTTCCATTCCCGCGCGCTGCCTCTGCCAGAGCGCTGATTGCAGGCAAAGCTTCGCAGCTTGGAAACTTGGCCGGCTCCGGCTGTTTTCACTCTCTCCCTCCCTCTCCCTCTCCCAGGCTCTTTCATTCATGCTTCCTCTCTCTTTTCCCCAGTGCATTTCTCACTCACGCTCTCATTCATGCTCGCTCGCTCATTCTCATTTTCCTGGCTTTATTTTTAGCTCCCTCGCCGTTCGGAGGATGTGAACATTATCCCTGAGTCATGACTTTGTGAGGAAGCAGCCAGCCAGGGCTCCCATTACAGCCCGCCAGGGCTCTTATCAGCTGCAGCGCAGCCTTGCTGGGGAGGGGGCTTTATCTCTCCCCTTCCTTTCCCTCCAGCTGCTGCAGCTCCAGCCCCTCTCCGAGCTCACGAGGCTCATCCCCCCCGGCCGTGTCGTGATGAGGAGTTAAATCAAGATTGGCAACCAGGAAATGGGAGTAAAGCATGGGGGCCAAAGAGCATCATCCACCCTCCATCCTCCACTCTCCACCCTCAATCCTCTGTCCTCCACCTTCCATCCTCCATCCTCCATCCTCCATCCTCCCTTCTCCCTCCATCCTCCATTCTCCTTCCATCCTCCACCCTCCATCCTCCACTCTCCACCCTCAATCCTCTGTCCACCACTTTCCATCCTCCATCCTCCATCCTCCATCCTCCCTTCTCCCTCCATCCTCCACCCTCCACCCTCCACTCTCCACCCTCAATCCTCTGTCCACCACTTTCCATCCTCCATCCTCCATCCTCCATCCTCCCTTCTCCCTCCATCCTCCCTTCTCCCTCCATCCTCCCTTCTCCCTCCATCCTCCATCCTCCACCCTCCATCCTCCATTCTCCTTCCATCCTCCTTTCTCCGTCCTCCCTTCTCCCTCCTCCCTCCTCCATCCCAGCGCTGGGGTGCTGCTGCCGGGATCGCAGCCAGGGAAAAGGTGTCTGGCAGGGCTCTGACGCCAAAATCTGCCGGGTTATTCCCAGCCCGAGCAAACAGCCATGAGGTAATGGCACCTGGGGCCGAGCCCTGAGCCTGCTCCGCATTTGGAAACACAAAATCCCCCCCGAGGATTTCACTGGCTCACGATCAGGTGGAAGGAGCGGCAAAGTTTGCAGCCGCTCTGTTCCCACACCGGGATGAGCCGTGGAAATAAAAACCATCCCACGCAGAAAGGATTGGAGCCAATCGTTAATTTGGGAATCGTTCCCAAATGCCAGTGGCACACTGCGTGTCCTTTGGAGGGAGCAAACAGGCATTCCCTCGGGAGAGGAGCAGCCTGCCCGGCACAGGCGGTGCCCCTGCCCGCCTCCTGCCCCCGGCAGCCCCGGGGACAGCCCGGATGATTTCCAGGTGCCCCCGGGTCGCTGCCGGGGGGAGGGGGAGGGCAGAGGGCAGATTTCGGTGCGTCTGACGCAGCCCCGAGCATCACGACAGGGCTGGGCTGATCACGGCGCTGGGCGGGAGGCGCAGCTTCACCTTTCCATGACATTCGGGCTGTTTTCAGCTCATTTCCTCTGCCTTTCCTCGCTAACCTTTCTGTTATCTCCCTGATACTCTCTCCTCCTTTTTCCACCCCTCTGCTTATTTTAGCTGCCTCTTCCTGCCGGCTCGTGTGGCCGCTGCCCTGCCCTGGTCCCCTCCCATGCCCTGTCCGTGGCAGAGGAGGGGTCACCGTCTTGCCCTCAGCTCCAGGGCAGAGTTTGGCCGCGTTTTCATCCCCATTCTGCCCCCCCCATCCTCCCCAAACATGGCTTCACCCCAAAGCCCCGTGTCCCCTTTTCCACACACGCTGCCGGGCGTGGGGAGCCCCTGCAGCCTTTTCCTCTGGAATGGATTGGCTTGTGGTTATCCCTCACCATTTCCCAAAAAACCCATTTCTGCATCCCTGAAACCTCTTCCTGCTCGTGCCAGCTGCACTGATGCTCAGCCTAAACTTCCGAGCAGTTTTAACAGATCCCTGTGGTCCTCTGCTCCCAGTCCTTCATCCCTGACCTGCAGTGATGCTGTGCCAGCAGCCAGGAGCCAGATCTGGCTGGATCCCGCCCACGAGGCCGTTTGTCCACCCCAGGAGGACAACAAAACAGATGCCACTGGAAACTGCCGGGAGAGATGAAAGGCTGACATGGGACCAGGAACCAGCTCAAGAAATTCAAGGAAGAGAAAGCTGCCCAGGGCTACTAAAGAAACGAGCTTTGGGTCAGGAAATCCCAGTGCTGTGGCTCTTGGAGCTCGGAGAGGATCCCTGGGATGGATCAGGCCCTTTTCTCCTGCTTTTATCCCTGGTTCCCAGTAGGAGCCAAGAGTGGAGCCACTGGTTTGGCTGAACAGAACCGTTTCCCCGCACACTTCTGAGCTGGGGGCTTCCTTCCCTGGGATAGACACAGACCTCTGGGAAAAAGGGATCTGGGCAGGGAATTTTTCCATGGCAAGACACGAGGCAGTGGAGGGGGTGCTGATAGTGCAGGATATGTCCCTGTGACCCCCTGGGGGACAGGAGGGCACCAGCAGGAGCTTGGGGACCTTGTTTGTGCAAGAAATGAGCCCTTTGCAGCCCAGAGTCAAAACACTGTGGCAGTGGAAGCTGGGGCTTCCCGGGCTGAGCCCCGCTGCTAAATAGAAGACAAAAGAAAGAGTAATTAGGTGCCATTAATTGTTGTTAAGAGGATTTTCGCTGGCAGCCAGCGCTCCTCTCCAGGGACACAGCCCCGGCCTCACCCGGCACGGCTGCAATAACACTCACTGTGCATTTGGGGTTATTTCCAGTGCCCTGAATGTCCCTTTTCTCCCAGTCCCAGCGGCCACCAGCCCTCCCACCCTCCCCATCTCCTCTGGCCGTGTTCACCCTGGTACCAAAGCCAGGGGTGCTCTGGGCTGCGGTTGGTAGGAAAGGAGAGGACAACCTGGCACCACAGTGGGATCTTGGCCCATTCCAGGCTAACCTGGAACAGCAAATCCGTGGATGCTGCCAGCATGGCAGCCCTGGGAATCTCAGCTGCCCTGTTTGTGTGGGGATGCAGTGCAAGGGATAAGCCAGGAATGTGGAATGGTGTTCCTGGAAGGAGAGGCTGAGAGAATTGCTCAGCCTGGAGAAGAAAAGGCTCCAGGGAGAGCTCAGAGCCCCTTGCAGGGCCTAAAGGGGCTCCAGGAGAGCTGCAGAGGGACTGGGGACAAGGCATGGAGGGACAGGACCCAGGGAATGGCTTCCCAGTGCCAGAGGGCAGGGCTGGATGGGAAATTGGGAAGGAATTGTTCCCTGGGAGGGTGGGCAGGCCCTGGCACAGGGTGCCCAGAGCAGCTGTGGCTGCCCCTGGATCCCTGGCAGTGCCCAAGGCCAGGTTGGACGTGGCTTGGAGCATCCTGGGACAGTGGAAGGTGTCCCTGCCCATGGCAGTGGTGGGATGGGATTTAAGGCCCATTCCTGGATTTTATGAAAATACCTGTGGTGCATTTGGCTTTGAGGGCAGTGAAGGGCGAGTCCTGGGGATGTTCAAAGGCTCCTGTGCCCCTGTCCTTCACCTGTGCTCTGGCTTCTGTGCCTTCCCATTAGAGTTTATTAATTCTGATGGCCGGGATTTTATTGTGTGATGGACGCAGCCCCTGGCAGGCCTTGGGTCACTGCCGAGAACCAAAAGCAATTTAATAACGAGGAGCCAGCACTGAGGCCCTGCTTTCAGTCTGCCCCATGGGTGAGAACCCCACTGCTCCTCATCAAGGGCAGAGTCCAATCAGAGCCGTGTGCCCCCAGCTCCATCTGGTTCCAGTGATCCTGAAACTGAGAGAGAGGAGGCTCAGATTGGAAATCAGGAGGAAATTCTTCCCTGGGAGGGTGGGCAGGCCCTGGCACAGGGTGCCCAGAACAGCTGTGGCTGCCCTTGGATCCCTGGCAGTGTCCAAGGCCAGGCTGGATGGGGCTTGGAGCAGCCTGGGATAGTGGGAGGTATCCCTGCCCCTGTCCCATGGCAGGGGGTGAAACTGGATGAGCTTTAATTCCCTTCCAACCAAAATCTTTCTGGAATTCCATGGTCCTGCTCAGAGACATCACAAATTTATAAGTCTCAAGCATGGATCCCAGCACTGGCAGAACTGCTTCCCAGGCTGGAGAAGGGGATGCAAAGAAGGAATGCAGCCCTGGAGAAAGAAATAAGGGGATTTGGGGCTGAGACTTAAACTTTCGCCAAGTTATTTTTATTTTTCCTTCAGTCCTTCCCAGGCACTCCCTCCCTCCACTCAGACCAGGTGTTCCCTCCGCTGCCGAGGCCACGGTGCAGGTGAGGAGAGGGCACCCAGAGTGACCCACAGCCCTGCAAACCACCCCATGACCTCAGCCTCCATCCCAATGAGGAAAGAACACGCTTTTGGGGACCCCACACCCCACAGGCAGCGAGCTCAGACCCTCAGTGCAGTTATTGACAGCCTGGAGTTTGGCATCCTAAAAGTTGGGTTCGCATCTTCCAGGCCCCAAGCCTCTGTAGCTCCCACCAAAAGCGCTCCTTCAGCTGAATTCGCGGCGGCGGGGCCGCAGCGCCTCCCTGAACGCCGCAGCTGCCGCGCTCGGCAGAGGCTTCGCTCCGACCAGCAGCGATCATCGCGTCCCCGCCGCGCCTCCCGAGCAGCTCGGGAAGCACAAGGACGCCTCCTGAAGGCGATCCTTGCCCAGGCTTCCCCCCCTGAGCTCCCCGGGGCCGAACAAGGAGGCTCCGCACTCCTCCGACAGAACAAGTCTATTGTGCCCAAGCCGATCCCGTGCTGCCGTGAGGTTTGTGCTCCCGGGGATGGGTCGGGAGCGCCCAGGTGGGGTTTGTCCCGCTCTGCTGAGTTATTTTTGTCCCCCTGGCAGCATCTGGAGAAGCTCAGAGCCTGCGGGCTGTTTATCTCCGCAGCGCATCTGTAGGGCAGGGAAGTTGGAAAGGAGGAGATTGACTTTGCGAAGGTCGGGAGCTGAGCTGCAGGGAGAGGTCAAGAGCCTGGCTCCGAAACCAGCAGTGCAAGGGCAGGCACCTCCAGGGAGCAGCGCTGGAGCATCCCAGCACATCGAGGGGTCAGAGTCCCAGAAGAGTTTGGGTTGGGAGAGACCTTGACGCCCATCTCATTCCTCCTGCCATGGGCAGGGACACCTTCCACTGTCCCAGGGTGCTTCAAGCCCCGTCCAGCCTGGCCTTGGACACTGCCAGGGATCCCCCCCGCAGCAGGATTCACTGACCTGGCCAGGGTCACCAACCCGCCCCATGCAGGGTATCCATCCACAGCAGAACCCATGGGGACAGCGCAGGACAAAGCCCCAGGTCTGCCCAATTCTCACCCCCAGCACAGGCCAGCGGCTCCTTTATGGATTTTGTTATCCCCTTTATTCAGCTGGAAACTGGAGCACAAGGAAAGGGAGGCTTTGTCCACCATCACCCATTGCTTGGCAGAGTCACTGCTGAGTTCCCTGAGCTCAGCAAACCCCCCCAGGCTCAGTGCAGGATGCTGCCAGTGCTGCCCCTCCAGCAAACACACACTGCTGATATTTACTTAAATTGTGTTAAAAGCCCATTTTCCAGCTCAAAGCAAGAGCAAATAAAATCCCCACCGGTGTTACAGCAAAGCCCCTCCATTCCTACACCTAAAAATCATTTCCTTCCTTCCTTCCTTCCTTCCTTCCTTCCTTCCTTCCTTCCTTCCTTCCTTCCTTCCTTCCTTCCTTCCTTCCTTCCTTCCTTCCTTCCTTCCTTCCTTCCTTCCTTCCTTCCTTCCTTCCTTCCTTCCTTCCTTCCTCCTCCCTTCCTTCCTCCCTTCCTTCCTCCCTTCCTTCCTCCCTCCCTCCCTCCCTCCCTTTCTCCCTTTCTCCCTTTCTCCCTTTCTCCCTTTTTCTCTCTGCCTGGCTAATGAAAGAACACATTTTACCCCCTCTCACTTCCCCTTGTTCCCAACATTCCGTCAGTGCCACTTCCAAGCTCTCATCCATCAGCACGAGCGCTTGCCTTACAGAGTTATGGTTTTGTTTAAATTAACAGAAAGAGAGGAGGAAATGTTGAGGCATTTCTCCGCTGATGGAGCAGCTTGTTTGGGAGGTTCAGGTGGATCTGAGCTCTTTAAGGCAGTTTTAAACTGTCGACTTCACTTAAAAGCCTTAATCCTACCTGAAAAACCTCAGAGCAGCGGCAAAGCCGGGAGCGCCCCGGGTGCGTCTCATCACTTGCAGCATTTCCCGGCATCTCTCGTTACGTTTTGCTGTATTTTCCTTTTTTTTCCAGGGCTAAATGTATGCAGAGACTTCACATTTTGCTTTTCTCTCAGTAACACTCTCCGCTCCCCTGTGTTTCTGGGCTCGTTTTAAGCCTGCATCCAGCAGCACCCCTGGGAGCCGCCTGCCGCTGTCCGGCCGCACTGCGCGCCAGGGCTGGAGCCCGAACTCCCGGGAAGGGCAGGGATGGGGATGGAGCCCCGTGCTCCTGGGGAATGGCAGGGATGGGGATGGAGCCCGAATTCCCAATAAGGGCAGGGGTGAGGATGGAGCCCGAATTCCCAGGAAGGGCAGGAGTGGGGATGGAGCCCGAATTCCCAGGAAAGGCAGGGATGGGGATGGAGCCCCCCGCTCCCATGGAAGGTCAGGGATGAGCGAGCCCAGCCAAGGACAGCACAAGCCACCTTCCATCACGAGGTCTGGCAGGTGCAGACGGTCTTGGGGCTGAATAAAGACTCCTTTGCTCTCCCCTTTTCTCCTCCAGGGAGGCAGAAGTCCCAAGTGAGACGCTTTTTTCCTATTAAATCATGGCAAACATGTCCAAGGGTTAAATCTCCCAAACTCCCAGACTTGGGCCTCTGTGCTTTTCACTTCACCCGTACAAGACCTGGAGCACAAAGTCGCTGTTAACAGGCCTGGGCTGAGCTTTTCATCTTCATTTTGAGCTCAAAGGATTCCCTCTCTCCTGGCTTTCCTGGCTTGTTTTCCACATCCATCTCCAGAGCGCTAGAAGGAGCCAAAAATAAATTCTCTGAGCTTGGCTCCTTTTGGCCACTTCTATTGCAGGGCTGGGGGAGTTGCACCGGCCTCCCCTGCTGCTGTAATTAGCTCAAGTTTAATTATCATGAGTTTGCTTGGGATGAGAGGGCAAAGGAGAGCCACCTCCAAGTGCTGAAAAGCTGGGAAGGGGATGGATGGTGGAGAACCTTTGAGTGCCCAAGCTGGCAGCAGGAAGCTGGGAACACTTGGAGGGTTTTGGGGTAGAATGAACCAAGTTAAGCCCAGAGAAGAGACTTCCTGGAACATGGCACTGCCTCAGGTGCCAGCAAGGATAAATCCACAGGCACTGGGAGCTTTCCAGGCAGTTCAGAGGCTTTCCTGCACCCCAGGGCGCTGCTCTGTCAGAGACACGTGAGGAGCCCCCCACTTTGGCTGCAGATCTGAACTTCCACACATCTCAGAGCCAGGGAGGACCATAGATTATCCAGGCTGACTTCCCATCTAACGCAGGCCAGATGAGTGCATCCCCTTATTCCTGCCCTGAGCCCGAGCATTCCTGCCTGGCTCCACATCTCTTCCAGAACAGCATCCGGTCTTGATTTAAAGACTTCAAGAGATGGAGAATCCATCACTTCCCATGGCAGCTCGTGCCAATGGTTATTCCTAATAAAGGAGGAAGCAATTTAGAGCTGGGCTCGCATGTCAGAAGCCTCTGTGGGTATGGGATGGCTCCCAGGCTGCCTCCCCTCAAATAAAGGCGCAGAGCACTCACGGAAGAAGGATTTGCCCCCAAGGGTGTCTGTTCTCCCCAATGTCGCAGCTGATGTATCTTAAGTTGGTCTTCTCTCTACAAGCATCATCTTCTGAAGCCCACTGTGGCTGTGAAAACATTCCCTCAGCACGTTCCTTAGAAGCTGCTTATTTCTCTGAGAAAAAATCCCAGCACGTTTTGCCAATGCACACAAGGAATCCTCCCCGGGAGCCTTCAGCCACCCTGGTCCTTCCAGCCCCCCCGGGCTGCCAGAGCAGCAGCAGTTCTGCAGAAAACACCCCCAAGGCTCCCCCAGTCCCTGTGAATCCACAGCCCTTTCCCACCCTCCTGGAGGAGCAGGGAAGAGCCCACCACTCACAGCCCCGCTGGGTTATCAGGGCAGACATGGACACCTGCGTCTGCCCCCTCCTTTCCAGGTTTTCTGAGCTCACGTCCCTCAGCACCGGAGAGGGACAGCCCCTGGCCATGGCTCAGCTCACCTGGACAGGACGCTGAGCATGGGGCAGCAGGAAAAGGGTCAGGAAAAGGGTTTGGGAGAGCTGATGACAAGTGGGACTGTGTCCTCTCGCTGTGCTACTGCCTTGGACTCATCCTTAATCCTGGATTCCCGTTGGAGCCGACAGGGAATTGTGCTTGGACTAATCCAGAGGACCCTGCTGACAGCCTGAAGCGTCCTGCTATGGACCAGAGCCGGGAGCTCTCCCAGCTCCTGTCCTGGTGCCATCAGACCATGCAGAACCAGATGTTCCCGTAGCCCGCTTTTCCCGGGTTATTTATATCCCTGGAATAATTGATGTTTCCTGTTTCATTAAAGCGCTTCAGGTCCCCAAGACATTTCTCAAAGCAGCGAGGGCCCCAGGAGCTCCTGGAGCATCCCAGAGCATCTCCCTGCCAGGAGCGGGAGGGAGGGAGGGGTGGGAGCTGCTCTTGGTGATTTCATGCTCTGAGATGAGAATCCGTGTGTCCAGGAGAGCTCTGAGGGAGGGGATTTGGCACCCACTGAGCACCTGGGTGAATCCACCTGAAACGGCAGCTGTGGGAACTCCCTTCCTCCAATGGATTGAAGAACCCTTCCCCTGCCGGATGAGGATTCCCAGCACTGCAGCTGGGCTTGGCTGAGAGTCCATCTGGCAAAAGGAGTTGGGGAAGATCTGAGCCAAACCCGCAGAGATTTTTCACCCCTCTCTGGCTCTGGCTGGAGAGGACGGAGCTGCCACCAAATCTCAGCTCCCTCATATCTCCCAAAATCAGATGAGGGAGACCTCCAGGATGAGGGAAAATATCTCATGTGGTCTCGGCTCCTCGGCTGATTGACACAACCCCCCAGCCCAGAGAACACAGGCAGGGCAAAATATGGCACGGAGGAAGAATGGGAGTCAAAATCCATCTGGGAATTTCGATGTTGGATAACCACATCCTCTGAAGGGGCCAGGGCTGCTGCAGAAATGGGGGGGTGGGAGGAGCAGGAGTGCCACATCCCCTCTTCTCCCCCAACAAATGCACCCAGTTTCTCTCTTTGCTGACCAGAATTCCCTCCCCATCCATCGGGGTCCGAAACAATCAGGGATTTCTCAAAGCAGCAGCTCTGGCCTCGGCAGCAATGCTGTTTTCCCAAGCTGCCACAAGGTGCCAGCATTTCAGAGAGTTCCTGAGCCGCGAGCCGGGCGGAGGGAGCGCAGCTCCGGGAGAGTCCTCTGCTCCTCCAGCTCCGCCCGGGATGTCACGGTGCCCCTCCGGCTCCTCAGGGAGAGGGGACGAGGATGGGGAAGGTGGAGGGAAGCGTCTCCGTGGGACGTGGGGGGAAGAACCTTCATTGGAGGTGCAGGAAAAGGATTTTTGTGGGAGGTGAGGGGAGAATCTCCATGGGAGAAACATGAGGGAAAACATCTTCCCGGGGAGATGGAGGAAAGCACCTCGGGAGATGGAGGAAAACCCCCTCCTGGGAGGTGGAAGCCGTGGCTGTCTGGGCTGCAGGCAGAGCAGGCTCAGCAGCTCTGCAGCTCCCTGGCGGTGCCCAGCCCTTGGCTCCCCAGTTCTGGGGCACATCCCGGGGTTCAGGGGTGCAGGGAAGGACACCCTGAGCCTGGGGGCTCAAAGGAATCCTCCCCCTCCTCCTCCTGAACCGTGCACGTGCTGCTCTGGACCTCTCCCTCAGCATCCCCAGGCACTCGCAGTGGGAGTTTTCCCTCACTTCCCCAAACAGAGAGAGCCAAAGGAGGCAGTTCCCCATTTTCTCGTATCAGTTATCCCTGGCAGTTATCCCTGGGGAGCTCCCAGCTCTCTTTCAGTTCTGTTCCTGCCCCACCTGCTCCACCTCCAGCAGGAGAAGAACGACTTTGTGGGCCCAGCTCTCCTTCAGGAGTCACAAAACTCCTGGATGTCCCTAAACCTGAGAGTGCCACTGAGAAGGAGCAGCTGACGGGGCTTTCCCAACTCGGATGAGCTTTTTGCCTCCTGTGGAAAGACATGGAAGAAATACAGCTCCTCCCTCACGCCGATAACCTGCTGACCCCCCTTGTTCACCATCAGCCCCCTGCAAGCCTCGGGTAATTCCCCTAATCCTAAAAACATCCCAAAGCCCGTGTGGGCCTTCCCAGCCCCTCCCTTCTGCTGGGAAAGGGGGAGCAGGAACCTGTCCACGGCAGCTGAAACCCTCGGGGCTCCACAATTCCTCTGTGACTCCTTGACAGCTCCATCCACAGCGGCAGTGGGCTGCAGGACACCCCTCAGCACCCCTCAAAAGCTCTCCAATAAGATCCTGATCCCCTTTTCTGTCCATTCCCCCGGAGATGTGGAGATGGGACAATTAACACCTTTGTTTCTATAAATAAATGTATTCCATTCCTGTTTTTTCTCGCTTCACAGATCTCCTTTCCCACCCAGAGGGATAAGGCAGATAATTGGAGCTGATGGATAATACACTAAAAACCCAAATCCCTGTTTGCTTTGAGGGCAGCCAGCTGCTTTGGAGCTTTATTGCCCAGACCACAGCACAGGAGGACAATTTTCCTTGGGAATTTGCCTTTGCAATCACGAAATTCCTCACCTCTCTGCAGCAAATCGGGATTGATGTCAGCAAGGAACTCAATTTGCACAGCCTGGAGCCCAGGCCAAGGACTTTTTGTACTTTGCCATGATTTTTACATTTCCCAGTCTCCCAGAACTCTGCTTTCCACAGCTCCACAGAGGTGTTGGATAAATTTCCTGTTTCACTCCTGCAGCAGCGAGCCCCAGCTTTATCAGGGAATATTTAAGGGAGCAGACACTGCTTCCAGACAATGCTGTCTCCATAAAGGAGAGCTGTGGAATGGGGCTGTGGAACAATTCCTTTCCTGCTCACCACAGGTTCAAAGCCTCAGCTGGAGCTGCCAGCGAGGGCTGGCCTGTGGCACACAGGGATGCTCAGACATGGATCTTTTTTCCACACACACTCACATAAAATGGACTTCTCTGTTCCAGAGTGGAAAACCAAATGTTTTACTGTCTGCTCCTAATTTATTTTTGTTAGAGAGCAACTTATCTCTTTCTTTAAGCAACCCAAAATTATTGATTTGGGGCTTCCTGGTAATATTTCCATTCTGAAGCTGAGACTGAGAAGTCTTTGCACTCAGAAAATAAAGGAGGATTTCATCATCACCTTTCCTCAGGGAAAACTTCCAGCCACAGCTTTGGTGCGTGGCAAGTTGGAGAGACACCTCAGAGCAAACCTCAGCCCTCACCACACTGATCATTCAGTAGCACACCCCCAAGCCAGGCTGCCTGGCACTGGGAATCCTGGAGGCTGCCCAGTTTAACCCCTGGGCAGCAGCAAAGGCACCAAAACCTCTGGGTTGTGCGGCAGGAGATGTGGCAGAGCCATTCCTGCTCCTTCCCCTGCTGCTGTGTCTCCAGCCCAGCGCAGACGAGCCTGCCGAGCAAGCACGCTGTGGCCAGATGTGCAGAACATCTGCTCGCCCCAACAGAGCGAAAACAACAACAAATAACTGGAAAAAAGGGGTAAGGAGGCGCATCCATGGATGCTGCAGGGTGCAGGATGTGTCTGACGTGCTGGGGCTTCCCAGGAAAGGCTGGTGGCACAGCGACAGCTCAGCTGGGAGTGACATCCCTGCTCCCAGGGACAGCACTTGCAGCCCTGTGACAGGCCATGGAGTCCAGGGGGATTGGGACACTCCAGAGGGTGGCTCCATGGGGATCTGCATCCCTCCAGGGGGATTGGGACAATCCATGGGGATCTGCGTCCCTCCAGGGGGATTGGGACAATCCATGGGATCTGCGTCCCTCCAGGGGGATTGGGACCATCCATGGGGATCTGCGTCCCTCCAGGGGGATTGGGACAATCCATGGGGATCTGCATCCCTCCAGGGGGATTGGGACCATCCATGGGATCTGCATCCCTCCAGGGGGATTGGGACAATCCATGGGATCTGCGTCCCTCCAGGGGGATTGGGACCATCCATGGGATCTGCATCCCTCCAGGGGGATTGGGACAATCCATGGGATCTGCGTCCCTCCAGGGGGATTGGGACCATCCATGGGGATCTGCATCCCTCCTGCTGCCTGTGAGTCCCGGATGGACACTCAGGGCCCCTTCCATGGGCACATGCCATAATGAGGTCTGGATTTACAGCGACCCTGGGCTGAGGACGTGTCCTCATCCCCTCCTGCAGGCTGATCCCAAAGCGCAAACAGGCCCCGTGCTCAGCGCTGCTGCTCCAGGGAAATGTCGTTTGGGGATCAACAGGGCCTTGGTGGCCCCTGGCCCAAACCTCGCCCAGGATCACCCATGATGAATGGAAAACCAGGAGTGTCCAGCCAAGCCTTGGGTCCTGCTGGGATGATCCAGGATGCTCTGAGCACAGGACAACACCACGGGTGTCCCCAAGCCCGCCGGGAAACACCGCTGCCTTGGCAGCCCTAAAAACAACAAACCCCAATCTGGAGGCAGGAGGACACAGCCCCAGAGAGGAAAACAACGCTGGGTGACACCAGCTCTGGGGCAATCCCCTGTGGGGACACCCTGGGCTGGTGCTCTCCTCTCTGGGGACATCCTGACCTGGTGTCCCCCCCCATGGGGACATCCTGACCTGGTGCTCTCCCCAGGTGACCTCAGCCCTACTGAAATGGGGCCTGTTCCCAGCCTCACCCCCAGCCCAGCTCCTGCCCTGGCTCAAACTCACCGATTTAAGCTCAGTCCCTGAGCCATCTGGGTGTAAATCCATAGGAAAATTCCCATCTTTTCCCAAGCCAGTAACAAGTCCCAGGACATTAAACCCCAATCCAGCCCCTGCCTCCGTGTGCTCACAGCACCCCTGGCCACCTCAGGAGCCTGATTCTGCTCTCAGTTTTCGTGTCAGGGCACGGGGCTGGTTAAAGACAGCCCAGCAACCACAGCTGGAAGGTTGGGGTTGGGTCACAGACTCACGGAATCATGGAATCATTCACATTGGAAAAGCCTTTGGAGGGTCTGGATCCTCCTGCCTGATGTTCACACCCCAGTGGGTGTTGGGCTCTGTGTGCGTAGGGCTGGGGGCAGGGGAGGGGAGGTTTTGTCTTGCTTGGGCTGAGCTCTGCCGCAGCTGGGATTTGAACCCAGGAGCAGGAGCCCCATCGCAGCCCTGGCTGGGAACTGGGACCCCTGGAGCAGAGCCAGGGGACAGCAGGACACTCACACCCCCCGGCCACTGTGGTGGTGGGTTTGACGTCTGTAAATATCCATCTGTAAATGCATTTCATGTCTGGAGTCAGGAGAAATGGATCCTTTGGCAGAGGTGGAGCTCTGCTCTGGCTTTCCAGCAGCTCTCCTGGATAGACCAAGGCCTGCTGATGCCGAGCAAAACCCCTCCCATGGGCACCAGTGTAGGGACTCTGGTGGGTTCGGACGGACGGAGATCTCTGTAGTCAGATCTTGGAACATGTGGTTTATTGCAAAGGGCGTGGGTACAGGGGCACTGCTCAGAGCTGCCAGACTCAGCTCGGAGCAGGCCCAGGAGAGCAAGAGAGCAAGCGGGTAAGAGAGAGAGAGAGAGAGAGAGCGAGTATGAGAGTGGAATGGAATAGAATCTTGGTTACAATACAATAAATCATCTTCTGTACTGAATATTCTAATTGTCACTAACCAATCTAATACAAGATACAAATCCTATAGCATTTACATACAGCCTATAAGAGTTCTTATATTACCATAGAGTGTTACATCTTAACTTCTAAAAACTACTCTTTGGACCCCTTCTGCTGAGCTAGTAGGGTCTGCTCTGACCCTTGGACCTGCCTGCAAGCAGAGGGTATTGTTCAATCAAGAGGGGATTACCTTCAGTCGGCCATACCATTGTTTTCTAGTTGTTCAGTAACTAAGACTTGGTATTTCAAAAGTGGCTTTCATTTCGATGTCGCCTGTAGTTTTCATATTCCCAAAATCTTTTGTCAGGCAATCATATTTATAAGGCTTTCCTGTTTCATCTTCCCCAACACACCAGAGCCACCAGGAGTCGCAGGCTGCACAGGTGACCTCAGTGGGCAGTGGAGAGGTGACAGCAGAGCTGCTTCCAGCCGAAGCACACCCAGGTATTCCCCTGGAGCCTTCCCACCAGCCCCTCTGGAGCCTGCCCTGCCCATTCCTGCACAGGGATTTGAAAAGGCCCAGGCAGAAATGCACAGAGATTTCTGTGCCCCAGCAAACCCGATTTCCTTGCCACTCTGCCCTGGTCAGAACTCTCCTCTGTGCATCACTGAAGTCCCCTGGAGTGAGGGGTTGGGTAAAATAAATAAGGAAAATCAGAGTTATGATGTTCAGGAAGCAGAAATTGGCTTCTTGGCACAAAGAACATTTCTTCCTCTGGGTGCTGCTGTCCTGTCCCTGCCCCACGTGGGGAGTTTCACATCCCTCTCCTCATCTCCTCAGCTCCAGCCAGGCCCATCTGATGCTGCCCAGCCAAGTGGAACATATCACGGGGTGCATCTTTCCCTGGCAGTTTGGGGTGCGGTGAATAACCTCCAGCAGCTGGAAGGGATTCCTGTGGAAGTGCCGCGAGTGGAGCAGGAGTCTGACCAAGGTAGGGATCAGCCCCAGTTCCTGGCCTCACTGAAGGCGTTTCCCAGTATTTCCACACATCACCAAGTGCAGAACCCTGCTTGTGGTGACTGAATTTCTGTCAATAGGAAGAAAAATCTGATTCTAGAGGAGCTGGCTGTGGCCCTGTGCGGGGACAGGAACATCTCTGGAGCTGGGATCAGCCTCGTCAGGGAGGGTGAACCTGGGCAGGGGATCTGAATTTAGAGTGCATGAATGGGTGGGGAAACTTGAAAAGGAAACAGCTGTGATCCCAGTGATGCTGGGAAATCTGGATTTTCATAGGTTTGAGGTAGCCCTAAAGTGGAGGGGTCACTTTTTTCCTTAAGTGTTGCAGTTTCAGTGGGGCACTCATCGAGGTCAGCCCAGCTGGGAGCTGTGCCTGTTTTCCTGGTGCAGGTAGGGAATGAACCCTCAGGGGATCTGGGTTCATTCCAGGGCAAAACCTGGGGCTTGGCTTTGGAGAGGAATGGAAAGGAGAGGTGTGGGGTGGGAGATGCTGGTTTCCCTCACAGACCCGTCCCTGTGGTGCTGCCCAGGAGAAATCTCCTGCTGCCAGACGCAAATGCCCACCCTGGCTGACACCAGGGCTGTATTCCAGAATTTCCAGGCAGACAGGATGCCCACAGTGCCCTGCCCTGCCCGAGGCTCACCCCAGGCAAACCTCATCCCTCACCCCAACCCTTGCCAAGCCCTCTGACACCGAGGATGCCTCGGAAACAAAGCACATTTGGTAAATCTTTGTATTTGTGGCAGCAGTGTCACCATCCCTGAGCTTCCAGACCCCGCTGCCTGACACCTGGATGTGTCCTGGTCCTGGGAGCAGGAGAGGGAGCAGCCACGGGCCAATTCCAGACAGGCAGCTCCACCAAGCAGGGTGAAAAATGAACTTTCTGATTCGTCAGTGGTTTTGAAGCTTTGACTTTCCCAGATTTAAAAAAAAATAAAGCAGGGAAGGAATCATGAAAATAAAAATATTTTTGACAGACTCAAACCACCTAAATCCTGAGCTGTGGTGTCGTTTGACGTGGAATTAAAGGACTTTTTAAAACCAAATGGTTCTCAGGATGGAAATAAAAATATAAGCATTTGACACCTATCAAATCAGGACACCTCAGGTTTGAAAACACTGGGAAGAAAGTCTGAAATGGAGCGATATTTGTGAGGCATTTCAGAGCTGCACAGAAGCCAAGTTGGGCTCCTGAACCTCGAGCAATCTCCCTGCTCACCCATCTGCTTTAACTCCCCCTCCTCTCCACCTCCTCGACCGACTCCAGCCACACTCGAAAGTCTGTCCCAGTCATGATTAAATTTCTAGAAATTTTATAAAAATCAGCAGCTGGGTGGAGGGGAGAGCCAGGCAGGGCTCTGGTGTGCCACCCTGTGCTTGGCTCAGCAGGGCCAGCTGAGCCCTGGGTGGTGGAAGGAAGGGGATTAGTGGGGGACAAGGAATATGATCCCACAGGAACACAGGCTTTATTCATTTCACTGTCCACAGAACATCTGTAACAGAGAAAGAATCCAAAAAGCAATGGCCATGCAATGCTGTTCCTATTTCTCCAGGGCACTCCTGGAACCCTTTCCTGAAGCATCTCCTGCCGGGAGCTGGGGTGGGCAAGGACCAGGACCAGGCTGCATCCTCCTCTTTGATCCCAAATCCAGGCTGGGCCCTGCTGCTCCCATGCCCTGGGGCTCTGCTCTCGCTGATGTTCAGCTCCTCTGGTTCTGTTTATTTGTCCTCGATTGTGTCATGGTCTTAGCCAGGACCTTGGGAAGCTCCTGGGGAAATTCCTCAGAGAGCTGGCTCAGGCTGCCTTTGCCATCTGGCTGCTGCTCGTTGCTGGGGACTACAGCAGCAAACCAAACCCAAACATCGGGAAATGGGCCAGAGGAGAGCTCGTTTGCATGAGGAGGGTAGTGGGGTGGGAAGTGGGACAGAGCCTGGCTGGTGCCAGGCTGAGGAGGAGCTCTCTGCAAGGCTGCTCAGACAACGGGAAACTCTTTGTACCTCAAAGGTCCCGATGAACAGGGATGGAGAAACTGAGGCACAGGTCTTTGGCACAGCTGAATGTCCTGATCCCCAGGAAGAACCTGGGAGTCCAGCCAAGGGAAGGTGGCTCTGAGGGCCCCTTCTCCCCCCTGTTTGGGTGCTGACCGTGCTGGGGACAGTGGCAGCTCCTCCCGCAGGGATCACTCGGGAACGGGCCAGTGACAAATGGGCTGTGGCTGAAATGAAGCGATGTTATCGTGGCCTCTGTTCCTCCCCCTGCAGGGACAATGATGGGTCCTGGCTGCCTGGGCCAGCTCCCATTTCCCTGGCTGGTCACGGGTGGCCGGGCACCGTGAATCAAAGTGTGGGAGTGGGAGCAAGAAATGGCCAGGACAGAGAACAGGAGCTGGAACCCCTCTGCCACGGAGGGTCGGGCCAGGGAAACCCGGACAGACCTCACCTGTCCCCACCCAGGGACTCAGGGTGGTATTTCAGCAGCTCCCCAGCCCTTCAGAATTCCACCTGGGGGTTTTTGAGGCCATTTTTTGATGGCTCAGCCATACAAGCTGGGAGTTTGCACCTGCCATCTGTTCTCATTGCCCTTCTCCTTCAGTGGCACTGTGGAAGCGCAAGCAGGTGAAGGATTTTCCTGGGGAGGCCAGAGATGGTGCGGGGAGGTGATGGAGCAGAGAATCCCCATGGTCTGAGCTGCTCTTCCTTCCTAAAATAACGCCAGGTGATGCTCCAGGCACCCCCTGTGTGAGACCTGGCCACTTGCTCTGGGAAAGCACAGAGCAGGGGGGCTCTGCTGTTCCCTCCATCCTTTCCCAGCTCTGCCCTCAGCATTCCCACATCCAGCAGCACTCCGCTGTGCTTGCCGTGGCACTGGGCACAGTTATACCCACAGGGATTCGGGAATGGAGCGCTGCTCTCATCTCCAGTCTGCAGAGGGACAGAACATTCTGTGAGGCAGAACCAAAACTGCCTGGGACAAAGCACATCAGCGCTTCCTTCCCACAGCCATTCCCTGCATCCAGGGGCTTCTGTCAGTCCCACCAGGACCCCTCAGCTTCCAGAGGTTCAGACTTTCCTTTGCACACAGGTTGAGGAGCTGCTGCATGGTTGCCAGCTCAGTCCGCAGCTCACATCCGCCTCCCAGCTCCTAGAGCTTCATCAGAGCCTCTCTGATCCCAGGAAATGAGTTTTCCAAATGAGGCGTGCCCGGCCCATTGATAAGGAAGGCATCAAGGGCCAGCCCAATTTCTTCTTTGCTTTCTTAGGCCCCATAATGGATGAGGTGTGCAAGGTGTTGCTGCCCATGGCAGGGGTTGGAACGAGATGGGCTTTAAGGTCTCTTCCAACCCAAACCATTCAGGGATTCTGGGATTCCATTATAATTTCCCCGTTTCTGGTTGGTTGTTTCCAAAGCTGTGTAAAATGTGGGTGTTCCCTGCACCTCAGGCCTGGATCTTACGTGTGTCCAGAGAGGAGGATCAGCCCCTCAGGTTTCCCTGTGCTGGTTGCATCCCAGCTGTATCCCAGCTTCTCAGGAAATACATATCCATCTGTATCTCCAAATTTATCCCCAAAAAGGGTCTAAAACTTGCACCCAGTGCAGACAGCAGCGGGGTTTGTTGACTTCAGCACCTTCAGGAGATCAATCCATAAATTAACCCAGCACTTCCTATGCAGAGCTCACCAACTCCCTTTATCATTCCCTTCAGCCCTGGGCTGCCTCGGGCCCTGAGCTGTTATCTGATCCACGGAAATGAGGATATCACGGGTCCTGAGCTCCTCCTGTGCTTCCCAAATCCTGCAGTGAGTCCTGAGCTGCTCTGGACCTGGGAAGTGAAATAAGTCCATTCTGCTGATGAGAACAAGTGACAAGGCATCACCCAGCGCTGCAGGGACATGGAATAAAGAGCATTTTTCATCATGGATGACAGATTGCAGGGATAGCTGTTTCCTACCGTCCCAGTTTGAGCACTGGGTATAAATGTGTTTGCACTGCAATTTTTACTGGTTTAGGGATCGAGTCCCACCACAGGACTTGGCAGAACTCCTCTCATGTGGGTGCAGCCCAAAATCCTTCCCAAGGCTTGAGGAACTGGGTGTCACTCCAGCCAAACCCGGCCCTGGAGAGCCTGGAGGGAGATGCTCATCCCAGGGCTCTGCTGCAGAATCCCCTCCCTTTGGGAATGGCCCGATGTTTGGGAACAGGGCAGGATAACGGGAGCACAGGGCTTCCAAGGGCCTGTTGCACCGGGACCTTCGCTGAACCTCCCTCATCAATCTCCATGAATCCTCCCTCTCGTGTGCCCCACTTTGGTCTCTGAAGCAGCTCCCTTCCTCTTCCCCCTCCCCTCCTGCTGCCCCCCAACACACACAGGCACATTTCCTTTTCCTTAAGCAAACAATTTTCAGATTTAAAAGTGAACTGGGAAAAGACAATGTGGCCTGGCCCCTTATCTGCTGCTATCTGCTCCCGACAAGCTGCGGGCCCAGATTGGGCCTGCGGGAGATTTCGAGTGTTTATGGGCCACGGGAGGGAGGGACAGGAGGGGAAATCTGCTGGGGGAGATAAGTCCAGGAAATGGGGCTGGTGGCTGGAGCAGAGTCAACAAAGCTGAGCGAGCAACCGGACACCTCCGGAGTCCCGAGGATGTGACTCAGTGTCACGACTCAGTGTCACGACTCAGTGTCACCACTGCAGCTCCCCAGCAAGCAGGCCTGGAGTGGTCCATGCCTGCCGTGGAAAAGGGAAACATCCTCATCTCTTTACACACTTGGAATGTTCTCCAGTGGGGAGCCCAAACTGAAGCTCCTCAATCCTGAACTAAACCCCTTGGTTCTGCAGGACTGGGAGCATGAGCTGGGCCCAGCTCTGGGCTCAGGGGTCACACCTGGGGTTTATAATGTGCTGTGTAAATCCAGAAGCTCCCTGGGCCCCAAAGGACCACCTGGTCTTTGTCCATGTGCCACCAGTGCAGCTCAGAACCCACAGCACGAGGCAGGAGCTGCTCACATGGGCACCAGGAGATTTTTATGACCACCGGGATGTTTTTATAACCACCTGTTTTCCCCATGTGCACAAGGGGTTTGGTGGTAACTGGAAAAGTGTGTGGGCTCGTCTGTAATGTATTTCAAACTCAAAAATATCTGGGCTAATTATATCCAAGAACAGCAGCTGACATTGTTCTGGCAGCCCAAAAACTGTCCTAAGCATGGCTGTGGGATGGAAAAGTGAGGTTTGTGTGCTCTTCCTCTGGAAAACCAGCTGGAGGAAGCTTTCATGCTCTGATGGTTGTTTCTAAGCAGGAAAACTGATGCAAACTCCGTTCTTTGGGACAGCTGCTCTGGTTTTACCTTAAACGCTGTAATTTAGGACAGACTCTTCACATCCGAGCTACTGAGGCGAAAAGCAGCCTCATGGAGAGCAGAGGGCCACTGACCTCCAGCTGCAGAGCCTGGGCCACCCCAGCTCTGTCCTGGCTCCGGTTTTACTGACTGAGCTCTGAGTTCACGGCATTTTCATGTGGTTGGCTGGCGGGGTTTTCCTCATGCCCTGCTCCAGCCCTGCTTTGGGTGCTGCTGTTCTGCGCTTACCTGGCTCCAGCAGCTTCAGCTTCGCTCCCGCTGTTGCCCCGCTGTCCCAGCATTGCTGTGCCCAGGCCATGGGAGCCAAACAGGGCTCCAGGAACTGTCCCTGGCCCAGGCACCTCTGAGGGCATTCACAGAAATCCGGAATGGTTTGGGTTGGAGGGACCTTAAAGCTCCAGTTCCATCCCTGCCCTGGATCCCAGGGTGTTCCTCAGGTGCTTTCCATCACTGGCACAGAGGAAAACAAGCCTCCCCTCCCCCTTCCTGCAGATTCCTCTTTCACCCCCATGCCTCTCCCTGTGAATGTTTTGAATCCCGGTTTCATCCCCTCCACGCTTTTGCTGCCAGAGGCTGGTGGAAGATTCCCTGCCCACAGCAGGGATCTTCAAGCTCCCTTCCAACCCAAACCCTTCTATCAAATCTGCCTTTCTCCTATCTCCTCTCCTTGCACTTCCTTCTTGTCCCAGACATCTTCTTTGGCTCATAAATAGGTCAGGGTTGCCCTCAGCCTTTCCTGCTGTCCCTGTCCCGGTCCAACCCCTGTTGGGATGTCCAGGAGGCCCCGTCAGTGCATGGCAAAGCCCTGACACGGAGCCATTTCAACAAACTCTCACTTGATAACGTTAGCCAGGGAGATTTCCCGAATCTCGGCTCCTCTCCAGCTGGGAGCATTATCCCCCACAAAGCACCTTCCCATGGAAAGGCTGCTCCAGCAGCACTGGGCAGGGAACCCTTTAATCTGCCTGGAGCCCCCTGAGCTGCTGGGGACAGTGGGGAGACAAGGGCTGAGGTATCTGAGCTCTTCAAGGGAAAGCCCCGCACAGGAAGGGCTGGAAAACTCCATTTCTCTGGATTGTTCTAAATTCCCTCTTTATTTTATGGTTCCTCTGATTCAAAGAGAAACCTTCTCAGCAGAGGAGTGGGAAACATTTCCATGTCAAAGCCTTGGAATCACATCAAGCTCCTGCTTTAGGCATTTCTTTCCCTCTAATTCACCTTGGGGTTGGGGTTTTTTTACTCCTTTTCATTCCTCCAGCTGTTCATGCAGCCCTTTGGTGGAGCTGCCTTTCTCCTCCCTCCCTTCCCTCCTGTAGCATCCACAGTGGATCTCACAAGGTGAGATATTTCCAAGGAATTAATCTCTGGGAAGAATTCATGGATGCATTTGCTTGGTTGGTTGTTTTTCTGTGGAGACCAGAGCAGGTGGAGCCCCTTCAGAGCTCCAGAAGGGTCTTCAGGGGCTGCCTGGTCTCTCTTGAGCAGGAGAGCTCAAGCCCAGGTTGGCCATGGAGGCTCCGAGGGAGAATCAGGACAAGAATTTATGGTTTTGCTTAAAAGAAAAGAGGAAAGAAGCAATCCAGCGTGAGCAAAGGCTATACAAGGAGGGGGAGCCGTACCAGAGGCAAGGGTAACCTTGAGTTTTATATCCCAAAAAAAGAAGATTTTCATCTCTTCTACAAGACATGCTTCATGTAAAATTTACTAAAAAGCAAAGCAAAGCCAATCTTGCCGGGAGCGTGGGGTCACGGCCACTTCTCTGTTCTGAAGAGGCAAAACTCTGCTGGAGGAAGAGCTTTGTTCTTCATTTCTTTTCCTTCTTTTCTTCTCTTTTTCTGGTCAGCATCAGCTGGGCAGGGACCTCTGTGGGGAAGGGACCTCGGAGGGGTGGCAGTGCTGTCACCAGGGGCCACGGCCACCCGGTGACACTGTGAGGGGTGACATCACAGCCCACGGCTGCTCTGTCACAGAATGGATGCTGGAGGGGCTGAACACAAAAATCCTGGGAAAAAAGAGGAGGTAGAGAGGTAGAGAGGTCCCAGGAGAGTGGGGCCTGCTCAGGAGGAGCGGAACTCGTGGAGGGTAAGGGGTTTATAGGATTCCTGTCCTGCTTCTGCCACAGGGATTAAATTCCTGTCCCTCCTCTGTCACTCCAGGATGAGACCTCTCTGCCACAAGAATCCCTGTCCTCCCTCTGCCCCTCAGGGATTAGATCCCTTTGCCAAAGGGATTCCTGTCCCACCTCTGCCCCTCAGGGATTAGATCCCTTTGCCAAAGGGATTCCTGTCCCACCTCTGCCCCTCAGGGATTAGATCCCTTTGCCAAAGGGATTCCTGTCCCACCTCTGCCCCTCAGGGATTAGATCCCTCTGCCACAGGGATGAAATTCCTCTTCCTCCTTTGCCACTACAGGATTAGATCCTTCTGCCCTGGGATTCCTGTCCCACCTCATCCTACCCCACTGCCATGGGGTCCAAGGTCTTATCAACCCTTCCCTACACTTCCTTCCTGCCTTTTGTCCGTGAAGCTTTCCTTGTCCAGGAAATGTCTCTGTAACCCTCCCATCCCACCCCACACAACCTCAGGAGGATCTCTCTAAGGACTGGTAAAAACCCACATGGATTGAGGCTCACACCAGTCCCCAACCCAAACTGGTTTAACGGGAGTTCTGTGACATCCCACAGACAGTAAATCATTTCCTTGGATGCTCACAAACAACAGGAGTGGAAACGCCGCTGTTTTGTAAATGATCAGGGCTTTAACAACACCACCAAACTCCCACTTTTTGTAACCTCCCAATGAACACTCCTCGAAATAAACACTCCAAACGTGTCCTCAAACCCAGACAGTGAAAAGAGAAAGGTTCTCGTTCCCATTAAACAGACAGGGAAGAAGGAAATTAAAATTCCTGGGGCACTCATGAACCTTCACCTAACATTCCTTTTTCAGGAATAACATAAAATCCAACAATGACAGCAATCCCTTTTTTCCTATGCCCTCATTTTATCCCTGGAACTAAAGCTTTCCCCGTGTTGTGATAATGATTTTATCAATAATTTATGATTATTTATTTGAGTACTCTGATCACATACATCACCAATATTAGGGTGAAGTGCTTTCTATTTTAAAGGTGTTTTTCCTGCTAGAGAGTGATTCAGCAGAGCTGAAATGTTTTTCCCAAAAATATTTATAGTGGGTTTGCTGATTTTCAGTGGAGTTCATCAAAGTGCCTTTAATGATTAAATTAATAAGTGGCAATGAAAGAGCAGATTCTCACTGAAATGGGGCTTTCTGAGCTCTCTGAATGAAACCTTTTTGCAATGGTAATTTATGACAGAAAATCTTTTTCATGCTAAAATTCTAAATTTGTCCTTCTTATCGATGGAAAACGAAAATATATGTTAGCAGGGAGGATTTCCCTCTCAGACTAATAATGCAATTTCAGGAATATGGCTAATTTTAATTCAATTTAACTGCTTCACCTATGCAAAAGTACCTTTGTGGCAGATGCTGCTTAAAGACAGCACAGGGAAAAGGCAGAGTTTGCAGCCACAGAGGGTTCTTAGCTTGTCTCCAAACTCCCCAGCAGCACAGCAGATGCAAACCCGGATGGACACCTCTCCATGGCAGTTGTTTCACCATTTCTTCCCTGAATCCAGGGGAATTCGGGAGCCTGGTTTTGTTCCTCCTCCGGGATTTACCCGTGGGATGCGAAGTTTGTGCCCCCTGAAGCACAAAGTGCCAGTCCCTGCAGAGGGAGCAGGATGTGGAAGGTGTTTGGGATCCTCCATTCCTGTGGGGTTCTGCCCTTGGTCACCGATGGATCTCCCCGTTTTTCCCTCCTGGGTGTCGTGGTGGCCAATTTCACTGGGACAGAGTCGTCACCTCACCTGTGGCTGCTCTTCTTGGCCACGGGGCCAGGTTTTGAGGTGCCGACAGATTTTGGGAGAGGAGCAGGGGCAGAACGAGTTGTTGTCATTATTTCCCCATAGCACGTGGAAACGGGGGTGGCCAGTTCAAAACCCCACGTTTTCCTGCCAGGAGAGAGAAACTGAAGCCCAGCAGCGTGTGTGTGGTTCCATATCAAGCACTGGAGCTCCATCTGCCTTCCCAGACCTTCCCCTTCTTCCTAATTAACATGTTGAGGAATTTTAAAATGTAATAAACATGATTTCTAAACAAGCCGAAAGGAAAGCTCGCTGCTCTCCGGTTTGATGTAAACATTTACAGCGCGGCTCCATCCTTAAACAGCTAATCTTATAGCGACCTATTAAAATAAAATGAATTGTGTTATAATTCATCCTAAAGCAACCTCGGGGTGAGTGGATCAGGTAACTCCTGCTTTTGCAGCCCTCATGACGTTTTTAATCAAATTCAGCTGTAATTGCTGGAGCATTCACATGCCTCTTTTAATACCCTGCCTCCATTTGGGACTCGTATGAGTCTGTTTTCTCTTAACGGAGCTAATAAATAGAAAACATGAAAAGAGCACATTTTGCGGGGCTCGGAGCTTTTGCAGCGTTCCGTTTGTCGCAGCAGCTGTCTCATGGGAACGCGGCACTTGTCAGCTCCCCCGCGCCCTGGGCTAAAACCCTTTGTGCGGCTGAAGCCGCTGGTTTTGTGTCGCACCCCGCTCAAGGGGACGGGGACACTGTCCTCTCCCTTGAGCGGGAGCTGCGGGAAGGATTTCATTGGCACCTTTAGAACACCGCCGCCGCTGAGGGATGCTGAAATGTTGCTTACGAACAAGTCACCCGCGGTTTGGGGAGGAAAGCTTGAAATGCGGGCTCTGCCTCCGAGATGCTCGTGTAAACAAAACCCCTGCAACTTTCCCTGCCCAGGAGAGCAGGGGGGCGGTGGGCTTGGGGTTTTTTTTTCAGTCCCCGACGCTCCAGCTGTTTCCAATTTGCCAGCAATTTTCTTTTGGGCTAGTAAAGCTCCCAGGATGGCTGGAAGTGGCCACATGGGTTTCTCCCCTCGGCTGTGGGGTTTGGTTACAAGGGACAGCAAACCCAGCTCGGGATTCGGGGCAGGCGTTTCCCCTGAACTTGGGAGTGCTTTACACCCCAAAATTTCTGTTAACGCCAACCTTTAAAGGTTGTTTCATTGCAGGTTGTGCGTGTGCTCGGGGGTCCCTGTCGGAGCCAGGCTGAGATTGCTGGAAAAGTGCAGGAAAATAAGAGGAAAATGAGAGGAAGGGGCAGAGATGCCTTCGCGGGTTCCCTGCCCCGCCAGGAAAACGGAACGAGGCGTCAGGGAACACAAGAGCGGAGCCCTCGGCGTTCCTCCCGTGCGCCGTGTTCGCGTAATTCACACGCGGAAACGTGAGAAAAGAATGAGCGATGACTTTGAAACGTGAGCCCGTTCGGTCCCCGGCCGGCTGGGCTGTGCAGAGTTGTTCCCATCCCCGCAGAATAATGAGATTAAGCCTTGGAAAGAGCATCTTGAACCCCGTGCACGCGATTTTTAAAAAGCCTTTAATGATGACAACGCTGCTTTTGATTTTAAAGGGTTTTTTCCCTATTCCCTTCCTCTCCTATTTGTACCCCGATCCCTTCTCTCCTGAGCTCCTCGCGAGTCCCTCCGGTCGCTTTGCTTTTCCTTCCATCCCAAAGCAGCTTCTCCCTAAAATCCGCGTCCCCTCACCTTGAGGGAAAGGGTTTCTCTCGCCACAAACAACAACAATTATAACAACAACAAAGAATCCCAAGAATTTCTATATTAAAAAGCGGCGAGCTCCCTGATCGCTGGGTGCAGGTCTGAGTCTGTTTTCCTTGGAAATTGGGAGGAATGCTAAACGCCTCGTCTACCAGGGAGTAAATTGTGTGCGGAGCTCAAGGCACGGCTCCCAGGTTGCCCTTTCACCCCTTCACTTTATATGTTCCTCTTATTAAGGAGAAAAATGTTTCAATATGTTGGAATTTGGGGCAAAGCCGGGAAGGGGAGAAGGAGAATAGAGAATGGGAGAACATTTTCCAAATAGTTTTGGTAACCCTTCTGAGGGCTGCATTTTAAAATTGATGTTGTACTAAAATCCCTGGAACTTTTTGCCCAGGTTAGCGCAAAATATTGTCTGCGAAGGCTTCTGAGATGACAAAATGCACCAGGAACGTGACTCCGATGGGGAGAAAAACATCCCTGGATTGAAGATGTGTTCCCTCTCCCTCCTGAACGCGTTACTATTTGATAGGCTCTTATGAAATAGCTAAAAAGAGCTGGAGATTCGGCTTGCAGGGAGAAATGCGGAATTCTTGATCCAAAGGAATCGTTTGGAGCCGATTCCATCCCGCTTTCCCAGCCACGAGCATCTGCAGCGTGCTCCGTCATGCTTTCGGTCCTGCTGCAGGGGGAAATGGGTTAACTCTTTTCTAGGTAAAAGTAAGGAAAAAAACCCTCAAAATAAGGAACGATGATTTAAAAACGGATATTTGAAACTTCCTGGTTTTAAAAAGGGGAATTTAAAGTAGCACTTGAGCTCCACTCAGCGTCTCTTTTCGGCTTGACTCCTCAGCAATAGTTTTTTTAAAAAGTTTTGAATTTTTTTCCTGTTTTTTTTTTTTCTCTTTTTCCTTTTTTTCGGTGTGTTGTTTAAAGTCGCTCACAGCGCCAGGAGGGCTCATGGGGCGAGGATGTCCCACGGCCACGAATAATCGGAGGGAACAGCTGGAATATTGATAAGGGGGGCAAACGGAAATCAAATGAAAAGTAGAGGGCAGAGAAGCGAGGGAAAGGAAAGCAAAGCACGTCCTGGAGCTGCGAGCAGCACAGAAGCCCCCTGAGGAAATGCCTGCTTGATGCAGCCTGTCTGGATGGGCTGGGAATTTTAACTTCAGCGCTGCTTTGGATCCAACAAGTTGAAATCTCTCTTCTCCCTGCAAAACTGCAGCGGCAAGGGCAGGGATCCACAGCTGGCGGGGAGCTTGGGTTTGGTCTCAACCTGGATCTTTACAAACTGCTCTGCCACTGGCTGAGGGCAAAGGGTCTAAGAGGTGAGTCCTTTCAATCATAGCGATGAGAATAAGCGATTCTAAAATGAGTTTAAGAGGCCTTTTTCTATCGCGGCTGACGCTGGCAGGACGAGACGATTGATAAATAATCCAGTGCAGACTCTCGAGAACCGGCTCCAAAATATGCAGATGGATTTATTTACATGCACAGGCGTAATTACAACAGGGAGGTAAAGGAGGCGGGGGGGGGGGGGGGGGGGGGGGACGCTAATCAGGGGTAAAGAGGGGAGCGGGGGAAACCAATATGGGAATCCTTGACCCCAGAAAATTTACTGGCGAGGCAAAATTACCTTGTCCCTCCACTCTGCCTGCCCCCACCCCCCGGCGCAAGTTCAGAAGCGAAAGAAACTGGAATGTGTTAGGAGGGAGGACGACAGGAAAAAAAAGAATTGTACTTATCAGAAACACATTGTCTGCCTTAGAGCCGCTTGCCCTCCCGTGCCAGCTGGACGCGCAATAAATACTTGAGAAATCAATAAAAGGGGGGTTACGTGCAGATACAGAACTTTTCTTTCCCGGTTGTTGGGCTGCGGCGTTCTTTTCTTGGGTTTTTTTTTTGTTTTTGTTTTTTTTTTTTCTTTCCCGTAACTCCGCCGATGTTTCGGGGGCGCGGGGGTGTCCCCGGGCTTTGCAGGGGCGCAGCTCCAGCTGCCGGGCAGCTTCATTAACAGAGCTCTGTAATTAACCCCGGGGCTGGCTCGGGTTAGACCCGGACAAGCGGCGCTAAAGGCGCAGTCAGGACCCCACAGCTTTTCCTCAAGAGCTTGGAAAAAACCCCAAAGCAACAAGCCCGGAGCGCGGGCCGCTCGTGCGCTGCTCTTGGCGCATCCTTCCCATCCTGTCGGATCATTTTCCTGCGGTAATTCCCGGGTCAATGTCCGACTCTCGCCTTCCATCCCGGGAAAACGGGACGGAGCAGCAGCGCTTAGGAGCGGCAGGCTGGGGATGCTTCTTAATGAGGCACTAATTACACTTAGCTAATTACGGTTAGCTGATTGTTTTCTGGCGCGTTCCAGGAGGACTCCAGACCCCGAGAGGAGCCGGGAGGACAAATAAAATCGGTTGTCGGATGTTTTGGTGGCTGCGGGTCTGTTTTCCCACACATCGTCCCGTTTTTCACCATTGTTATTCATCTCTGCGTCTCTGTAGTGACGATTTTGGGGGTTGGAGGCAAAAAAAACCCCCAAAAACTTGTTCATCAGGAGCTCATCGAGTCTCAGGAGCGCAGAAAGTCTGAGATAAAGTCTGAGCAGGACCCGAAATAGAAACGGGATTGGCAACCCCGAGAGTTTTTTTAATATTTGCAGCGATGCTTCCATTCGGGATATTTTTTAATTTACGGTTTAATTATTGCTGGTGAGGAAGGTTCTTTAAATCAGTCGGGGCCGGCGGGTTAATGGCTCGGGATGGTTTCAATGAGCCGGGAAAGGCAAGGGCCCCTCACTCAGCCCAGGGAAACCTCGGGGTACGAGTCAATGGGGTTAACTAGGCTCGACATGAAAACACGAGTATTTCAGCTGGCTTTTAATTGTTGGCTAAGAAATTCAGTTAATCAAATGTCAAACGTTTCCCTCCGCTCTGGTCAAAAGTGAAGAAGGCTCTTTTCCTGAGCAGGAGGGGGAATCCAAAGGAAAAACCAAAATAACCCAGAAATAAACCTCTGCTCTCTGAGTCTCTCACTTGATTTTAGTTGCTGTGTTGATGGGGTTCTCTGTCTTTGAAAAGCTACGCTTAAATGCTTGATCATTCCCCTCTGAATTTTAGTACCAATCTTATCTTTAAATCAGGCTTTATTCCTTTACTTTTCTGTATGCATATATATGACCTGGAGTATTTGTATGATTTATTTCAGGTCAAATTTAGGACCTTTAAATATATCTAATAAACCAGTAAGGATGTTTCAGACTGTACCAGACACTTCGTCTTACGTCAAGGTAAGACATGACAGCATCTTTAAACAGGTAATGTCAAAAATTCCAATCCTCCCAAATTCACGGTCGTTTGTATTGGTTGAAAATCTCATTCCCTTTCTTACTGAATTTAGCAGGAGAAAAATCCCTTGATCTTCGGTGGGAGAGGGGGCAGAGGCTGAAATATCAAATTTCTAATTTTGGAAATGTGCAGAGCTGAGTCAAAAGTTGTCTCATTGGGGACAAACAGTGAGTTCAGGTGGGCTTGTCTTTTCTCCTGCATCGATGCTGCGTTCGCTGGGTTATCCTCTAGTCAGGGTCTCCTAAATCCCAGTGTGGTCCTGGTTTATTGCTCTGGAACCACCGCCACCATGGGGCTGTGCTGCTGGGTTAAATCCCAGACTTCTCTCATAGTGGCTCCTTGAATTTCCTCCCAATTTTCTGCTCTCCCAGCCCCTCTTAGTCCCAAACCAGAGCTAAATTTCATTTCTCTTCTCCGCCGTGCCAGCTCCTTAATTCCAGGTGCAGGGTGATCTGTGGAGTTGTGTGGTTTCTGAAAGGTCCATTTCAGAATGGATTTAGAGGGGGGAAATGTTGAATGAGTCAAAGGCAAACATCTCTGTCAGCTGCTGAAGCAATGGATTGTCACACCAGGCAGTGCTGTGTAACACAGATTTCTTTCCGTGCTCCTGGTGGTTTTCCTTGAGTGTTTCCATGCAATTTAGTGGGGAAATTAACTTCAGTTGTTGGTTTTGAACTGATATTACCAGACCTTGCACTCCAAATACTTGCTTGCATATATATTTTTTTTTCTTTTTTTTCATTTAAAAAACGGATCTTACAATTCTTTCAATGGCCCACTTCTGCCTCTTTCTGTTTTAAAGATTAAAACAAAAACCAAAGCAGGGTTGGCACAGCCTTGTCCCTTTGTACCTCACTTGAGCTCTCTATTATATTTGACATCATATAGGGGTTTTTCACAACAGTTCCCAAGAATGTAAATAAACCAAGCCTGGGACATCTGGGTTACACGTTTGAGGCAAACCCTGCATGCAGCAGCACTTAGGGAAAATCTAAACCACAACCTCTCCTGTCCCTGAAGAAACACAGGAGGGTGTTAACTAGAGTTGGGTGGATAATTTGTAATGAATAATTTATTACAGGAATTCGCTCTCTCTTTTTTCCCCCTTTCCCTCTCTCAATGATCCGTGCCCCAGTTGGGATTTTCATGTGCATCCGCATTATTGGGGATGATTCCTGTGGATAATCCCGAGGTTATGGCTCAGTTTGGGTGGCTTGTTGGGACAGTCAGCAGTGGAAATACCAGCTTGGGATGATCCCAGGTCAGCTGGCATTGGGTGAACTCGTGCAGCTGCTCCACGTTTCTACAGCAGATCCAACCAGGAATGGGCAGGATTCCCTGTTGGGTTGATATCCCCCAAGATCCCACTCCCATCTCGGTGTTTCAGGGCATGTTGGTGAGTTAATTCTGCTCATTAAGTTTGCACAGCTCTGGACCAGGTTCTGAAACACCAGAAATTTTGTGGAAAACAGCTGAAATTCAGGTCTGGGGAAGGCAAATCCCTCCGAGTCCAAGCGAAGGGAGATGTTCCCCAGTGCGTGACTGGCTGTGGCATTGGTTCCCTTTGGAGCTGGGGATGTGGGCAGTTCTCCGGGATGCTCTGTTTGCAGGGAGGAGATGAAGGCCCTGGGACATCCTCCAGTGTGGCATCACTGCCCTGGGTGTGGAGGCAGATCCTGGCCTGCTCCAGTTAGGAGGAATTTTGAATTGAGTGGAACGGAGACCCAGGGCTGAATAACGGAACATTCCAGCAGAGCCGGGGGAGCCTGCCCCTATCCCTGTCGGGGCAGCCTCCTTGTGAAGCGCAGCCCTGCAGGAAAAGGCTGGAACAGAGCTCTATTCCTGGGAGTTTGTGCCATATCCACCAGGAAGAGCTCTCCAGGTGGGACTCACAGTGCGGAGGGAGGGATGAGCTGTGGGATGCCGGGCTCTGCCTCTAACCCAACCCTTCCTCCTCAGCTGACATTGTTTTGGGCAAGGATTCTGTCTCTGCTGTTTTGTCTGCAGAGCTTCTTCCACCCCAATGGCACTGGGGAAAGGATTTGTTCCTGTCCTTAAAAAAAGCAATGGGATTTTGATGGAGTCTGATCCAAAATCCTCCGGAGACAAAGGAAATGTCTGCCACCAACCCTCAGTGGTTGGAGTGGGGCAGCTCTGTCACAGTGGGACCAAATGGTACCAGGGCAGCTCACTCAGAACTGTTCAAAAAAGTGGGAATGGGGTGAAATCCAGGGAAGTTTGACCCTTAAACACATGGGTGAGGTCAATCTCTGCCCCTCGGAGTTTGGTGGCAGCTTCCAGTGACTCAAATGCATCCAGAGGGAACAGAGAGGTGCTGACGGTGCCTGAGTTATTCCCAGGAGAGCTGGGATTGATGGATGTTCCAGGCAGTGGGAAATGTGGCTGTGGATGCACTCCCGGGTGGAGGGAGCTCGGTGCTCCTGAGCAGGGCCCCTCACTTCCCCGTCTCCCAGTGTGGCTGCAGCCAAACAGGGGCTGGTCCCACTGAGACCCCGCTGCCTTCCTTCCCCTCCTGCTTCCCCACACCGACCTGGGAGGGCTTCCCAAGCTCTGGGGAGCACAAGGTTTGAAAAGCAGAAGATTGAGAGAAGATTGAGTCCCAATTCCTCTCTCTTTCTGTGTCTATTCTTACTACTTTTCACGTCACTCCTTCTCCACAAAACCTTATTTGCTGTCTTATGGATGGGAGAAGTATTTTCTTCGTTACTTTTGTGGGATGTGGTGGGATTCCACCAGAAAAAGAGAGATTGGGATTGATCTTTCCTACAAATCCTCCCCGACAGATGGACAGGGTGCATCAACTCCAGGTTTACTCTGTGCCTTGGACAGAAAATACCTCATCTCTGTGGCTTGGAGCCCAGGGGGTGTTCCACAGGAATTCCCAGGAGGAACAAACTCACCCAATATCCCGTGAGTACCTCCAGGCCACGGAGCTCTTGCCATGGCTTTCCAAATGCAGACTGAGGGGTGAGGTGAGGTGCGGGAGCTGCAGGAGGATTTCATTCGAAAACACTTCGTTTTAACAAGGACTTTTACGTGGAGTCACTCGGATTGGAGCTCAGCCTCTCAGTTCTGTGACCTCCATTTCTATCACAGCACAGAGGAGTATGGAAAGCACTGATACCAGATCCCACAGAACTCCTGACAGGGGAACCCAATCCCACAGAACTCCTGATGCTGAATTCTCTCTCATATCCACTTCTTGTAGGGGCCTTAACTCAGTGGAGGGCTGGGAATACGTAGAAATAAAAAAGAATTTTGATCCTTCATGGCTGATTCTGCAGAACTGCTGAAGAATTTCTGTTCCTCAGACCATTAGGGACTGACTGACCTGTGAGTATTTCGTAGTTCACCGTGTGTCAGAGGGCGCCAATCTCATCTAAACACAGGGACTTGACTTTAGGGAATGAAACGTGGAATATAATCGGGAAATGAAATGTTAAAAGAAGACAGAGCTGGAATCCTGACCGGAGGGATATGGGAAGAATTAGGGCCATAAGCATAGCACCGTGACCTCTGAATACTGATTTTTGAATTATTCCCATTGCCACGAGCTCCTCAGGGCTAGAGCAGCCCTCGCTCCCCTCCTGCCCCGCCAGTCGGTGGTTTCAGATCCGTGGAAAGGCGGCACGAGAGCAGTTCTGGGGGTTCATTATTCACCCGCGCTTTTCTTCTGCCCTCGGGCAACGTCCGAACGCTTCGTGTGCCCGTTTATCGCCTGCTCCTCGCACACTCAGCGCTTCTGCTTTCGCTTCCCGTGCCCTGCCCTCCCCGAGGCAGCCGGGGCCGGGGTGAGCCTCCCTCCCTTCCTGCTCCTGGAGCTACTTTTCCTGCTCCTGGAGCTCCTTTCCTGCTTCTGGAGCCCCTTTCCTGCTCCTGGAGATACTTTTCCTTCTCTTGGAGCCCCTTTCCCACTCCTGGAGCCCCTTTCCTGCTCCTGGAACTCCTTTCCTGCTCCTGGAACTCCTTTCCTTCTCCTGGAGCCCCTTTCCTGTTCCTGGAGATGCTTTTCCTTCTTCTGGAACTCCTTTCCTTCTCCTGGAGTTCTTTTCCTTCTGGAGCGGGGCTCCCCCTTTAAGCCCGGCTTTTACGCAGCCCTAAGGTTCGTGGTGCAGCACAAAGAAGGATATTCATGGAGGGAAAAGGGGCTGCGTGGCTGGGAACAATATTGGGCTTGTTCTTGCTCTCCCTCCGCCTGGAAAGTTTACAGAAGCCCTAAAGAGAGAGGGGGTAAATTCTTTTTTTAAGGACAAAACAGTGAGGTTTTCTTTGGGGCGGGCACTGCCAAACCGTGGCACGGACACGTCCCTTTCCCGCCGAACAGGAGCAGGGGACAGGTTGCCAGGAAAAAATATCCCGGGATTTCGTTGGTTTTGCGGCGGGATTGGTGCCTGATGGACCGAGGGAGGGGAAGGCGCTGCAGAGGGGTCAGCCCGCAGGTGCTCAGGGATGCGCGGGTGGAAACCTGCCCGTGTTCCCAGGAGCAGCTGGACAACCTGAGCCCGGCAGGAAAGGGAAAACCAAAACCTCCCTGGACTGTTTTTCCCCGGTCCGGGTGCTGATGTTCCTACTGAGTGCATCCTCCAGCGCTTCATCCTTTTCTGCTCATTCTTGTTTCCCTTTTCCCCATTCCTGGCATCCCGGAGGATTCCAGTCCCTCTCCCTGGGCTCGGGAGGACGGGACAGGCCCCTCCAGAGAAGGTGGGGACCGCAGCGGCTTCGGGGGCAGAAGCTGCTGTGAACTCCCACGCCACTCACCCTCCACGATCACTAATTCCGTGTGCACCCAATCGTTTCTCTTCGTTTTCCCTTTTGACACCCATTTCTGGGATCACAAACGCTGCTGAACTGTCGGGCTTCAGCAGCTCGTTGATGAACGCCTTGTGACAATTCCGTGCGTAAGGATTTCGGTCTCGTTTGCACCCTCTGCCCTAAAGAGGAAAGCCCCTCTCCGCGTGCCCGTGTCCTGCCGTTTCCCCGTGCTCAGCCCCGCGCTCTTAGGGAAGGGCTGGCATTGCTCCTTCCCCGCTTTACCTTCAGGACACGGCCTGAATCGAAGTCGAGGTGGGAGAAAAGTTGTTTTTCTCCTGGAATTGTGACGTGTTGGAGCTTTCTAAAATAAACCAGACTCCCGGGCACAAGGGACGAGCTTTTGCAGTGACCTCCGTCTTTAGGCAGCAGCAACCAACCCCCCCTCCCCAGCTCCGCGACCTTTTAATGGCTCCATTCTTTCCCGATTTACAGAAAAACGCCCCCCTCCCAATAAGCTGGATCCAGGGAATTTCATATCCCAGCCCTCCCTACGCTCTCCGGCCCCGTGTTTAGAAGGAGAGGAGGTGTGGAGGGAAAGGGCAGCAAAAAGGGAAGAAAAGGGAGAGTGAATGCTAAGGGGGAAAAATGCTTTAAATCTTTCCTGTAAATCTCCAAACATATGAAGTCTGAGGAACAAATTCAAAGCAGGCACGGCCGCCTGAAGAGAAGTTCGAGAGAAATATTCTGTTCCATTCAAGCGCATCAAGGGTCTCGCTGAAGTCTTGTTTGGCTAAGGTCAGACGAGACTGGGTTCTCCAATAAAAATAAATCTCAAATTAATTATGGCCTCAAGCGAGGGGCCAGACGTTCGGAGCTAGTGCACTGCAGTCTGTTTTTTTGGCCTTCGGTATTTTTGTTTTTTGTGCCTCAGCTTTTCAATAATTGCGGGATGGGGGAGGGAGGGAGGGCGGGGGCTGTTTTATTGGGACATGGAACTCAAATAAAAGCGGCCAGGACACCGCTCGCCCCGCTCGCCCCTCATTGCCAAGCAGCTTCAAAGCTCCTGCATCTTCTCCACTCCACTTTTAAGACTTTAAGTTTTACTTAGTACCGATTAGCGGGGAATAACTTCCCGGCTTCAGGTTCCCAAATCCCCTGGGCTGTTCCTGTGGGGAGGAGGGACCCCATCCTTCAGTTCTGCAGCTGGAAGCCTCTCCTGATTCCCTTTTATTGCTGCAGCTGAAAAGCGGAGGTTTGCCCAATTAGTTCGGTCTAAAATTGGGATTCGCTTCTGGGGATCGAATCCCAGGGCTGCAGTTTGGGCTTTTTGCTCGTAAGAATGTGGGGTTAGAACACAAACAAAACACGTCGCGTTTTTCTTTCTGCGGCGGGGTCGGTGCCAGAGGAAAGGCAGAGCCGGGGATTTTAAACGTTCTCTGGAGCTGGGGGAGAGTTTTCCTCCAGTGAAGGATGAACTCTGTCCCCCTTCAAGTACAGAATGATGAGAATTACGTGTAGAGTGAATAAATGTATAGCAAGTTATGGAGAAAATCGTATTATTAGATGGATAACACACACAATGCACCCAGCGCAGGCTCTGTAAATACGCGTGTACTGGAAGCTCCTCTAAAGAAGGGGACACTGTGCCACAGTCAGCGGGAAACGAGGCACTTGCTAGCGACAAAGCCAGGGCATGGATGTCTGGGGGGTTTTGAGCTGCCCTCCCCATCACCGCGTTAGTTCACAGCGACAGTTCCAGGCTGGGCACAACGAGAGCTCAGCTGATGCTGTTGGGGTCAGAGAGGGTGACAGAAGCCAATCCCCTCTCCCATCCTCGCAAAATCAGATTCGCACCCTGCAGTGGGGCTGGGGAAGGTTTTCACTGTGTTTATTCCTAGGGAATAACTGGCGGGTTTAGTTAGGAAGCGATGCCCGCTAATCCCGTGTGGGTGACAGACAGAAAACCCGAATCTTTGGGGTTCTGTGAGGGACTGGCACCGAACTGCACCGAGGGTTAATTCCTTTGGGTCCGACACCAAACAGCTCCAGGCCACATCCCCCCAGTGGATCCTCTTTCCTTTCGTTCGGATCGCGCCGAACGCGGCGTTTTCACCTTCTCCGTGTGGGGCTGCAGCCCCTGGACCCAGCCCTGGGGACGGGGAGAGGAGGTGGGGACGTGCCGAGCGCCTGAGATCGATATTGAACTAATTAAAAACGCCGCTCGACAATTCCGTTACATTCATTAACGGAGTGAAAGATAATAATAATAATAATAATAATAATAATAATAATAATAATAATAATAATAGAGGAGTAACAGATTTCTACCAGCCTGTCCCGATATAAGCATTTGAAATCTTCCGTGGTTGCCAAGATCAAATGATTTTCCAGATGTCTGGTGGTGACCACATTAAACAGATCCTAATTCCTCTGCTGTACGTACATGTGCATCCAAAGGGCGAGCAACAGACCCAGAGTGGCGCGCATCGCTCAGCCCCGTGCCCGGCTTTCCCCCGCCTGTCTCGGCTCCCTTCTTCTTGGTTAAATGCCCTTCAATAACAATTCTCACTTCAATAACAGTTAAATTCTCAGTTCAATAGCAGTTCAAACCTCAGTTAAATACTCAGTTAAAGAACAGTTAAATACCCAGAGTCACGGTACAACCACCTAGGATGATTCAGAGCTTGGCGCACGGAGGTTAGGAATATTCCAGCCTTTTCCAAAAAACTTTGGTATAACTTCCAGGGTGGCTTTGGGTTTGGTTTTGAGGGGGTTTTGGTTTGTTTGTTTTGTTTTTGTTTTTTTGGGGGGGCGGTGTTTAAAAAAAAAAAAACAGAAAAAAAATAAAGCAATGCTTCTATCGTTCGTTATTTGGGAGGAAAATAGCAGAGTGTTCCTCTTGTCTTTAGAGTGTGTAACAGCTTCGCTCATTCCCTTATCTCTTGGATTCTCCCAAATGTTATTTTAGACCAAACACAGGAGGTGAAGCGCGGAGCATCCCTGGCAGACCTGGTACCCCGAGTGACCCGAGCAGGCTCCGTTCGATTCATCCCCAGACATGCAAAATAAGCCCCTGGGGGTCACGGTGCCCGTCTGGCCATAAAATGTAGAGTTGGGTTCCTGAAACACCTCCCGGTGGGATGGCGGGGGGTCTGTTTGGCACCTTCCCGTCTTTGGGAGCGCCGGGGATGGGCGGCGGGGGCCGGATTTGTTTGTCCCTCCAGCCCGGAGTTGGGCAAAGGGGTTTGGAGAGGCTGGGCTCGGGGTGTTGGGCTCGGGGGCTTTTGAGGGTGTTGGGCTCGGCTCCCGTGAGCTGGGCGCGTTTCCAGGTGGTTTCTCGCCCGGATCCCCGGCTCTCCCCCACCGTCGGTCCCGCAGCCCCAGCTCAAAGTGCCGAGTGAGGTCCGTGGGTGACAGAGGCTCCTTCCAGGGGATTTTCCCTCCTTCCTTTCGCGGTTCGGATCCTCAGCCTGTCCTCTTCCTCACCCCCACCCGCGGTGTTTGTCGGGGCTGGTAGAGAGCGTTGTCTAGAGAGGAAACCATTTGGGTTTTGAAAGGATGCGTTTCACTCTTCCCTTTAACCTCTCGCTTTTCTGCTCGCTGCAGCCTCCTGCCATGTGGGAACGCCGAGGGGGGAGCCGGGACGGGAGCTTTGGCGGGGGGACAGGACAGAGGGCAGGGAAAAGCAAAGAGGAATGAGGAAAGCAAAGGGTTAACCGTGATTTCTTTTAATTGAACTCCAGTTTTGTGGCCCTAGGCGAGGGGGGACCTGACCCCGCTAGCAGCATCCAGATGTGCTGCTCTCGGGGGACCCCGGCGCAGACCCCGGGACTGCGGGGCAGACGGGGGAGGCCGGGGGTGCGGGGGCCGCGCTGTCCCTGCGCTCCCCCTTCACCTCCCGGCTGCGGGCGGCCTCAATCGCTGGCAAGCAGCGAGCCCAAAACCTCCAGGTCTGGTCACGTTCAGCCCCGTGTCTGCATCCGAACTGCAAAATTGTAGCTGAATTGATGAGGCTAATTTCAGAGGAGGGGGAGGGAGGGAGGGGAGGGAGGGGCAAGGGGGATCTGCGGCTCTCTCCTGCCAGCTCCGGGCTTGGAGAAATAAAGTATTAATAAGGCATCTCTGCCGCGGCCGGCTAGAAACACCGGTGGCATTATTGCACTTCCCTTTTGGAAGGGGCAGGATCACTTTGGAGATCATTTTGCCCCCCCTCACCCCCCTCCCCGTGGCTGGACTAAAGACAGGGGGAAACAAAAAGCCTGGACACAACCGGCACTGGACAAGGTAATGCTCTCCAGCGATGTGCAGGGTGTCCTCCCGCCTTGACACTTTTCTTTCGTTGCTTCACCCTCCTCTTCCCCCCTCTGCTCTGCCCCCCGCTTTGTGGAAGTGGGGCAGCAGGGACGCCCCGGCTGTTGCATGATGTGTTCCGCCGCTGGTTATTTTGGCAAGGGCGGGGGGAGCGGGGGAGCTGCACAGGCGGGCATTGTCTCCCTTCCCCGGCTCCTTTGGAAGGGTTCGGCTTTTCCCGGAAAAAGGAAAACGCGCGTTTCTCCTCCGCTGCTCGCTCCCGTTTGAATGAGAGGCAGAATTGCACGCCAGGTCTGAGGCGAGGTTTACAGGCTGCTGGCTGAGGGGTTTTGTTTGCTGTGCCCGTCAGGAGCGGTAAATTCCGCTCTTCTGACGATTATTGTGAGGTTTTGACATTTTTGTCAAGTGGGGGTGTCCCCCCGCTCTGCGTGGGGTTTAACACCTCAGCGAGGAGCTCGCACTGTGAGAGGAGGCTGGGAAAGGACTCCCGGCACCTGAAAGGAAGGACGGAAAACTATCCATCCCAGGGTTTTCCCTTCCGAGCCCCGTATCCCACCCGGCGAGACGAGCGGGAGTGAGGGGAAGGGGCGAAAGTGGCCGAGAGCCTCGGCGTGCCCAGCCCCATCCGCAGCCTCTGTTTAACCCTGGGCCGTCTGTCTGTCCTGCATTATGGGACTCACCGCTCGCTCCTGGCACCCTCGGCTCACGCTCCGTGCTGGGAGGCGTGAAGGAGAGGGCTCGAAATACGCTTTAAATGCGTTTTAATCGCCAGGTTTTTCTTTTCTCCCTCCGCCTGCCGTCACTGAGTCGCATTTACGGTTTTCTCCCCTTAATTTTTCCCGCTGACTGGAAAACGCATTAATAAAAAAATCTGTGGGAAGAGACGGAAACTCAGTGAGTCAGGCTAAAGCTGCTCCAGCCAAAAGGAAAAAAAAATGGCAAAAACCCACGTTAAACTAAACTGGGGGATGACACAGGCGGGCTAACACGGGCTGGGGTGCGAGGCAAGCGCTGCGCTGGCCGGGCTGTCCCAGAGACAAACAAGAGCTGTGACAGAGGTGGCCATTGTTCTGCCCCTTCTTATCTAAATGGAGCAAATATCCTGTATGTAAAATATATATATTTTCATCAAGAAGGCAGGACCAGCGTAGAGACGAAGGTTTCCTCCTCGAGTGACTTCACTTCCCAAAATTAGCAGAAAAAAACGTTTCATCCGGTTAACTGTCTCTTTTTCGCTCTGCTGCAACAACCAAAGTCAAAAAAAGAGAGAGACCGAGAGAGAGGGAGGGAGGGAGGGAGGGAGAGAGGGGGAGAGGGGGTACGGAGAGAGCAACGAAACCGCTGGAAGGGCAGCGAGAAGAGCGAAAAGAGAGAGAAGGATAAAAAACTTCAGGAGGCGTCAGTCGCAGGCTAAACCGGGTCAATGTGTGGAATATTGCTGGTCCCGGCTGGAAGTTATTCCCGATGGACGGCACTATTAAGGTAAGGGGGCAGGAGGGGCTGGGGGTCCCCTCTGCCTGGGGGGGCTCTGGAAAGGGGCGCGGGGCTGGGGGCCGGCTCCGGCCGGGCTCTCTCCTCCTCCTCCTCCTCCTCCTACTCCTTCTTCTCCTCCTCCTCTCTCGCCGCCGCCGCCGCCGCGTCTCGGGGCTCTCCCGTCGCCTCCCCGGTGCTCGGGGGTTCGCAGCCGGCTCGTACCCCTGGGGCAGGGGCCGCGGAGGGGGCAGCTCCCGTCCCCCGGTTCCGGAGGGCAGTGACAGCTCCTGTCCCCGGCGTGGCTCGGAGCTGCCCCAGATGTGCGTGTGCCCCTGGCCCCGATCCCTCGCCCGGCCCTGGCTCTGGTGGTCGCCCGTGCGTTTCCTCCAGCAACTTTTTTGGTTTTTTTGGCGCGGAAAAAGCCCCGGGTTGGAGCAGAAACATCACCCCGGCTTGGGGGAAAGGGAAGCGGAGTGTGGCAAATAAACCACCAACATAACCAACCTCTGGTGGCCTTGAGCAACCAGGGACGCTGCTGGGGCTGGGAGTGCAGTTCCCCCTCCTGTCCCCCGGCCAACCGGCCACTCTTTCGGTCCCTGGAAAGATAAACCAAGCCTTTCCAAGCTCCCTGAGGTGCTTCTCGGAGCCCAGGCAGCACAGGGCTGGCTCTGGGGGACCCTCGTGTGATTCTGACGGGCTCTTCTTGAGGGAGTGCTGCGGAACAGAAGCCGCTCGAACAGAGGAGCCTTGAAGCGAGAGACGCTGTGGGTGTGTTTGGGTTGGAGGATTTCGAAAGATGCCTATCGCCTGGCTGGGTGGGGTGTCGAGCTCGTCTTAAAAGTGCTTTTTTTTTCTTTTTTTTTTTTTTTTTTTTTTTTTTTTTTTTTTTTTTTTTTTTTTTTTTTTATTTTATTTTGCTGACCTGGGTAGAACGGAGCTGCAAATGGGCAGGAACTGAAACTGTCTCCCCTAGATTGCAGCTTGTGACAAGTGCACGGTTTGGAAAGGTTTCAAGAGAAGGGGGAGGGAAGGAGGAGATGGGCAGGAAGAGAAAATGGAAAGAGGGAATGAAAGGGTGAATGTCAGAAAAGAAGGGAGAAAGCAGGAGCATTGAAAGCAAATATTTGGGAGCTATGGCTGGAATAAGACAGGTTTTCCCCTCCACCTCCTCAGATCTGTAGCAAAAAAGTAACCTGGGCCTCATTCAGGATACATTTAATGCACCACAACCTTCTTTGATTTGTGGAGCCCTAAATATTGTGCAGTGAAAGTGCAGAAATCCCCCATCTGTGCCTTTGCTGCGGCGCACACATGGACCTGCTTTTCTGCACAGGCCAGGAGCCCCGTGCACCATCCCCTGAGCAGAGCTGCACTGTTCCCATCTGCCCCCAAACTCCTGGAGCCCCTGGAGCTGCTCCTGTCCCCCGTTGCACTGAGCTGCTCCCCCCAGGCTGTGGTTTGCGGATGAGGAACTGCGACACTGCGAGCTCGGCTCAGTCACGTTGGAGGCTGCGGCCAAAGGAGGAACTCGGCCACATCCCAGGTCACTGCCCCGGGCCTGGGCCTGCCCTCGGACTGCTCTGCAGCAGCTCTGCTCCTGCCCTGCTGCCCTGCTGCTGCGGGAATCATGGAACTGGTGGGGCTGGGAGAAACTGGATCCAGGGGCAGGATCTGCTCCTGGGCTCCTTCCCTGCGCCGTTCCAGAACCAGCAGCACTCTGCAGGTCCCCATGTCCCCATGTCCCCTCTGACAATGCCTTGCACTGAGATCCCTCTTTCTGTGCCGTGCACTGAAATCCCTCTTTCTGTGCCGTGCACTGAGATCAGTGCTCCTGTCCTGCCCAAAGGATTAGCTGAGATTCCTTGCAAATTTTCCTGCAAAACTGTGGGTCCCAAGGAGTGCCAGCCCCCCACACTGAGAGATTTGCTGCAGGAAGGGTGAGACCCCCTTGCCTGGCTTCTCACAGGTGAAGGGCAGCATGAGAGGATGTGGCTTGAGGTGCTGCAATGTTTTTGGTGTGCTGAGCTCTATATTTAACCTGTGCTGCAGGGTGGGTCCGGCTCCGAAGGCAAAGTGAAGCAAACCCGGGCACATCCTGAGCAAAGCAATTTGACAGCAATTGTGGCCTCAGCTCTGCTCTCCCACGGAGGCATTGATTTATCTCAGAGCTCTGCATTTGTGTTGGGGAAAGTATGGCAGAAAGATGCACATCAGTGACTGGAGAGCAAGAAAAACACAGGGAAAGGTTCTTTCATCATCTGCAGCAAGAACACGGGGCGGGCCCAGATGAAATCTGAGTTCCGGTGCGGGGACAGGCGCTTCCCACCCCAAACTCAGAAATATTCCTGACCTGGGAGAGGACAAGTGCTAGATTTGGGACAGGGCTGTGCACTCCAGATGATTTTCTTTTTTAGCAATTTAAATTTGACAAGTGACTGTTTTTTTAAGCCTATGCAAAACTATTCCACAGACTAATTGTTTTAATTGAGCTGGAGCCTTTCACTGCAGAGAGGCAGGTGCGGGGGTTGGGTCCAGCCTGCTTTGCAAACCTCTCCCTTTCCCTGAAATCTCCAGTACTTGGTTTGTATTTTGCTCTTCATCTTTTTATCAGAAAGGGTTTTGATGACTCTCTGGCTGCTGGTTTTACCTCCCTGGAGTAATTTAACTGCACACCTGCCCTGCTGCAGGGGAAGGGATAAATCCACTGGAGCCTTGAGCTGTCCCAAGGGCTCAGAGCCATGCTGGGGAAACAGGGCATGGCCAGGCAATAAATGTGGTTGGGATGGTCCTTGTGGATGTGGATCCCTTGTGGGCACTGTGTGCGAGTGTGAATTGTCCTCAAGCTGTCAGCCCAAACAGGGAATTCCATGGATACAAACATAAAACACAGGATCAGCTCAGGACTTGAAGTCATCATTCCCCACCACGCACTGACTGACATCCCATGTGACAGTGCTGAGCCAGTGCACCAGGCCTAGAACACATTTTTATTTATTCACAAAGGGTTATTTATCTTGCAGAGAATCAGATCACCTGCTGAGGAGGTTGGTGGCGATTTTTGCTGCATTCTCTGAATAATCTGTTTAATACGTGGCAGGAGTGGAACTGGCTGGCTGGGAAAGTGCTCCCTGGAGCAATGCTCAAAGAGTTTTGTGGAGGAAGAAGTGCAGGAAATCTGAGTTATTTCCACATTCTGCTCGTATTCTGTGAACAGCCCTGGCAGATGGTGATGGGAGCCAGTGAAACTCCTGACTCTTGTGTTTGCACTAATTTTAAATAGTCGCCAACATTTTTATTGTGCCTCTAGACATTCAAATCCCATCTTCTTTGGGTTAACACCCCACTTTGATTGACTTGCATTGTGTTTGGGGGACTTGGCTTTTATTGTCTCACAGTAAATCAGAAAAGGGCCCATCTCACCATCAGCGAGATGCTCATGCACGGCCTTCCTCACAATAACAAATGGTGTGGTTTCAGGCTGCTTTAATTGTTTCAGTTCCACTTTATGCGTGGAGAATAATTAAAGTAAATACACTTGCCAGAGCCTGCCTGTTCATGAAAAAGCACATTTTGTTTAGCTGTTTCCTTCATTCCATGAAAACAGATTTACCCTGATGCTGTGGCCATCGGAGAGCCCCTCAGTGAGGATTTTGCATTACTCAAGCGGAGGACAGCCGTGTCCCTGAATGGGGGGAGGACTCGTGTGTTGGCGTTGCCATAGCGAAGGGTGGGGCTGCGTTTTGGAGCAATCGCTGCCGTTTGTGAGCGGGAGGCGTCCGCTCTCGCTCTCAAACTTGGCCATCGGGATCTCACACTAAGAAAATGTTTCCTTTTTGAGCAATTTTAGTGTCTGTTTGGCTCTTTTTAACGGCCCCGGCTTTGGCCCCTGAGGGATGGCCTTTCCTGCTAAAGGGCATTGACTCCTCATCTCCACACTGGAAAAATATTAAATAAATCACAAAGACTTGAGGGACGACTTTCCGTGGTGCTGTCCCTCAAAAGCAATTTGGAACAAACCCACCTGGAATTTCCAGGGCATGAGCAGTGATATTCCCTCCTCCCCTGACCCCCGTTCGAAGGTATTTATATTGCATAATAACTTTCTAACGTGGAACAGCAAAAACCATTTAGGAAGGTTTTCTGATGGGGATATTTTGATGTTGCTGCTTCATTTTCCCTTCGAGATCCACGTGCAAAGGGACATCTCCTGCCTTAGCACGAACTTCCAGCCTCGGTGTCCTGCTGGGTGCTGCCAGCTCAGAGTGCTCAGTGCTGACTCCCACTTGCCAGCAAGCACTGGGAAAGCCTTTTCCGAGCCTGCAGTGTATTTTCTCCTGCTCAGAACAGGATGATTGCTCTGAGGTAAACCTTTACCCGACAAAACAATGCAATTGCTTGGATTTGAAGCCCTTGGAGCTTTGCTCTAAGGCTTTAAGGAGGTGCTGAGAGCCTGGTGTATTTGCTTTACCTTCACAGGATGTGGTCACTTGAAGGAGTAGCAATGCATGTCCTGAGGATTTCATGCCTTTATTTTAGTTATTGATTTCAGTTCTGGGCTATTCCTTCCATGGGATGGGGGAGGGAACAGCTGCCGTCCCTGCTGGCAGCATCTCTGTGGGGAGTTCTGTGGGGTGCAGGATGCTGTTCCTTGCAGTGTCACCGTCAGGAGCAGCAGGGGGGAGGCTGCACCTCGGGGTGAGCTCTTAGATGACACGGAGAGGTGCGATGTGCTGGGGGAAGGGCATTTTGAGCAAGGTTTGCAGGAAGCAGAGTTTATTTCCTTCAGGGCTCTCCTTCCTGGACTCACAGGAGGTTTTTCCTCTTGAGTTCAGCTCCCATCTGCTCTGAGGGGTCAGGTCTAGAACACGTCAATGTACATCCTCAGCACAGAGCATCTCCCAGTCTTTTGTTCCCCACAAGCCATCAGAGGCTGAGGTTCCTTTACAGCCCCTCATCAGTTGCCCTTGAAAAACAAAAACCTCTCCTTGTGCCTGAGTTCACCTGAGCCCTTACAGAGACCCTGTGTCCCACCTCAGCACAAACACACACCAGCAGGAGAGGCAAAGGAGCCAAGGGAGCCTTAACCTCAGGGTTTCAGATATTCGTGGGTTTGCCGAACCCCTAAAGCTGCAGAAGCCTGGTGTGCATGGATGTGCACCCAGAAAAAGCAGCTCTAACACATCAAGTTTAGTTCAACAGCTTGATTTGGAGCCAATTTCCACCAGAAATGGGAAATTCTCTTCACATCCCTCACCTGGCCCGGACAGCAGGTCTGCTCCCCTGCCCGTGCCTCTCCTGTGCTCTGGTGCACACCTGAACACACGTTCCCCATGCACATGAAGCTCTGGCTCCTAAAAAGAGCTGCCTGGGGGCCATCACACAACCCTGGGTGAGGCCCAAAGACACTTCTGAGCCAACAAACACTTTCAGACAAGGCTGTGGCTGCACTTTTATAGCTGGGCTTGAAATACAGACAAAAATACCAGCCCCAAATGTGGGTTTCTGCCTCTGTTGGGAATCATTTGTCTGAGGTGGACCCAAGTCTTGGGTGCCTTTATCACCCTAAAAATTGTATGAACAGCACCGTGTGTGACAGGACAGTGCCTGATCTGCTCTGCTGAGTCGCAGGTATCAAAGCCTTCAAGATGTTGATGCATTTTCTGCTTGTTTTCTTCCTTCCTCTCATTACCAGGCCACATAATTACTGATGTGTATCTCCCCACCAGTAACACCCACCTGGAAACCTGGCTCTGGTGCTGAACTTACCACAAACGGTGCCTCCTTCCTCCTTCTCCTCCTCCTCCTCCTCCTCCTCCTCCTCCTCCTCCTCCTCCACCAGAAGCTTTTCCTTCAGAGCCCCAAACCAAAGGGACGTGCAGCACTGGGTGCTGGAGGCTCAGGCTCTCCTGACAAACCTCTTGCTTCTCCAAAGGCAAAATTTGGGAATACCACCCTGACCAGGAGAAGGGGAAATAGAGGAGGAAGGCTCAATCACACAGGGCTTGTGCAAAATCCCAGCCACTGCTTCTCTTCAGGATGCTGTACAGAAAATACCCTTCCTGTGTAGCCAGCATTCTTTCTTTTCCTGATTTTTCACCAAAATCCAGTAAGAAACACAGCTCAGGAGAGGAAGTACCACGGAGAAGCCTCCTCCTTTATTTGCATTTATCTTGTCCTTGTTCTTACAGCATAGACCAACCCAGGACTCCACTAGGGCTGTGAAGGAGTCAGAAACAATTAAAATAAATTAGAAAGCCTTAAGCCCAGCCTGCCAAAGCTGCACACCCAGGAACTGAACGTTACCATCCTTGTCAATCATCCAGAGGCAGTGAAAAATAACCCAGCAGGCAGCAGAGCCTCTCATTACTCATCTGCTGATTCCTCATTCAGCAAAAAACTGCCCTTCTTAATACTGCTGGTTTTGATCTGAGGGGAAGAGATAAATCAGCAAGAATACAGTTTTTTAAGTTGGTTGATGAGTGAAAGAAAGAAACTGGAGTAAGGTATGGTGGGGTCAGGGGAAGGTGTGGTGAGCTCAGGAAACCGACTTCTGTATGATGAGAAAATGCTTATTTGAATGGCTTTTTATAGCAGCCTTTCTTCAAAAAAAAGAAGATAAGGAAAAGATTAGGAGAGGTTAAAATACTCTTTTTACAGCTAAGTGCAGAATTTGGCTCTCTGGTTTCTTCTGAATATCTCTTCTTGTTGTTCCAAGCTTGATTGACTTATAACTGCATCTGAACCAACCTCACATCAGTTCCTTTTTATCAGCCAGAGTGAGACTTCCTGTGCTCCACAGTCTGGTTTCCTGATGTGTTTCCTTTTTCCTTTCAACAGAACAAAGGAAACTGTAACTCCTCTGCTGCTCCTGTTCCCAATCTCCTCGGGACTCCACACACTCTCCCCATCCAACCTTTGCCTTGTATTTTCTCTGCCCGCAGTTCCAGTGCCCTCTTCATCTCTGCCAGCTGCACACGGGCAAGACCTTGGTGCTGTTGAAAGGAAACCACTGCGAGAGCTGCCACCACCGGCGGCTTTTAGTGGCTAAAATGTAATGAAGCAGAAAGGGAAACTCTTCACCCAAAGGCTCAGTGTGCTGCTGGACATGTGGGATTTTTAATGTCCTGCCCAAGCAAAGATCGGGGGTTGAGGTCTCAGTGATTTGCTCAGGCTGGTGTTGTGAACTTTGATACCTGAGCCCGGGAATTTGTGTCCTGAAATGTGTGGGCCACTGGTGGAAATGCTCCCCAAAAAGGTTGCACAGGCACAGTCACTGCCCTGGCACACGCTGGAACTGGCAGCCCTGCATGTTACAATATATTTTAATTTGGACTATTTTCAAACCACTGCACTCAAGGGCAATTACCTTCTTCTCGCACTGGTTTTCCCTCAGCTGTGAGGGGCTGCAGTTCTCCCTCAGTCCTGCCATCCACACAAGAAACAGCCTGTGGATGTGAAATCCAAATTCTGCCCTGCAGGGAGGATCCTTTTCCTTGGGAAAGTCCTTTTCCCCGGCTGTTCTGCTGAGATGCTCCATCCCTTTATAACCCCACAGCTCAGAGCTGAGGCCTTTTCTTCAGAAAAATCCCAAGTTCTTGTTCATTTGACTGACAAGAATCCCTTGTTTTCCTGTTCAGACAGAGGAACACGAGCTCAGAGCAGGACTCAGTAGATGCCCATAAAAATCCTTCAAACACAACCGAAATCCACTGGAGAAGTGTGGAGCTGATGTGAGTGCAGAGCTCAGAGCAAGGCTGGGCCTGATTCTGAGGAATAGACACTGGATATCTGCAAATTCCCACTGAAATCAGTGTGAAGAGTTCATGCTTAGATTTTATCTGTTCATCCAAACCCCAGAGCTCAGCAGGATTAGGAAGGAGAAGGGAAATTGGGCTGTGCAGCCCCCTGGTCACCCGAGTGTGGGGGCAAAGGGAATTTGCCAGCTCAGCCTGCCCAGAGCAGGCAGCTGAAACCCAAGGTTCCTTTATTCAAACCATCAGGAATGGCAGAATGGGGAATAGGATGGGAGATTCTGGGCTTGGCTGTTTCCTGAACATGGCTGTGTGTCTGTGGGGTGGGAGGGTGGCCAGAGCAAGGCACTGGTTACACCAGGCTGAGGCAGCAGAGGATTCCTGCACCGCATCCAGGGACAAGCAGGCAGAGTTTCCAGGGAACCCTGCTCACCCAAGACTAAGGAAGCAGCAGGATCTGCATTACTGTAATCCAGGAAAAGAATGAACATCATTCCCCCCTACAGAACTGCCTTTCTGCAGGTTTCTGTGCACTGCTTTGAGGTGTTCTCGTGCACCTTTGCAGTCAAATATGTCATTTTTAATCGAATCACTTTGGATTGCCCAACAAAAGGCATCAGAAAATTATATCCCTGCTGTAAAATCCTGGGGAAGATCAAGGAAGTTTCGCCTTTTCTGCTGTGTTCTGTTTATGGAATAATTTCTATCCAGTATAACTCAATTTCCATAAAAACTCCATTGATTTAATCCCTATTAAACTCCGAGAATTTGTCTGTGAGGGTTGTGTTGCAGCTCTGACTCCTGATTAGAACCAGAAGCCGTGGCTCTATGATTAATTCCTGTATTTTGGGAGCTGTCCCCAGAGCTGTCCCCAAGCTGCCATCAAGGAGAACCCTGGCACATAGATGGAACAAGAGCCCCAAATCCAAGCAGGCAAAGGGAAAAGGCAAAACAGCCGGGAGATGAAATGCAGGAAGCGTCTGCTCACTCAGCAAGGCACCAGCAGAGAGGCAAAGGTTCTGTTCACAAGTTCCTGGTGTCAGAATTGCCCTGAGACTGGTGGATTTTAAACACCTCCCATGGTTTTACCACTGAAAAATCACCAGAGGCAGAAAGGATTGATACAGTATGAGCTGAAAGGGGACAGATCACTTCAGCATTGGTCCCAAAAGCCTGAGAGCTGCTTTGAGCAGCTGCTGTGGGTGTCTCTGAGGCCACTGAGGATCCAGACCAGTCTGGGCAGCCAGAGGTCCTTCAGGGCCACTTTGCTGCAGCAGGGACAATTTTTGTGCTGGTGACACTCCCAACCGAAAGCAGAATTCACATGACACAAGATGTAACAGCCTTCCTTAATTAGCTCTAATATGCCCATGTATATCTTTCCACCACACAAATATTTATATTTTGCTGATATTTCTAAACTCATCCGTCTGACTTTGTTAGAACCAATCAGGCTTTAAAACAAGCACTCGCTGGAGTGATTTGTTAGGCCAGGACTCTCATCCTGCAAATATTACCAAAATTGTCTTTAACAGCTCCAGTGACAGGGGAAGGAACGAGCCCAGGAGAGGGACAAAGAGCACTGAGTGTCTGATGAGGGTCTGGGGTGCTTTGAATTGCACACATTTCTCCTGAATCCAATTTCCTGCCAGACGAGTGTGTGTAAGTTTAATGTGTGCCACGTTGTACCCCAGCGATGGTGAATTCCCTGGGATACTCGGATCGTGCTGGAAATCCGGGATGTCTCCAGGACCTGATGGGAGAGATGCGATGGCTTGGGCCCAGCTCCAGCTCCTGCCCTGCCTCTGTGCACAGCCTGGGCTGCAGAAAGGGCAGCAGGAGCATGGGCAGGTCCAGAAGGAAAAGTGTCCTTACCCACCCAGGAACTGGACAGAGAAGACGCCGGACAGGGCTTTGCTGCGGCCTTTCCTCTGTGCTGCCCTTGGCAATGAGATCCTCTGGAGTGGGGCAGAGTGTGGGAGGCTGTGTAAAACCCTTACTCAATATGTAGATACAATCGTTTTTGTGGCAGGAAAAGTGTGAACCCACTTTTAACTCCAAACCCAAACTCGTTCCTACCAGGGCAACATTTTCTGTCTGTCAGCGTTAAATTTGGCTCTCCCCTTTGCTGGTTTCCACAGGGCATCCCAAACCCAGCTTCACAAAGGAATCCTTTCCCTTCACAGCAGCCCCAGAGCAGCAGGCAAAGGTTTTAACAGAGGGACAGAGTTCATCCCCTTCAGAAAGGGAAAGCAATGCCCTGAAGTTCAAGCTCGCTTGCGATAAATCCTCGGGACTTGCACCACGGCATCCGAGAGCAGACGTGTTCTCATCCTCACAGGACACAGGCTGGTCAGGAATGGTTGGAATAAACTTGCAGTTTGCTCCCTGCTCCTCAGTTTTGGTGTTCTCCTATGTCATCTGTGCTGCAGGAAGGATGTAATTATGGTTGGTCGTTAGTGTGAGGAATTATCTGTGCTGCAGCAGTGCCTAGAGACCAGTGTGCTCTGTGCTTGTGTAACAGGAGAGTCTTCCTCGAAATTCCTGAGCAGTGAAGAAAAGTTAAGGCACTTAATTTGAACTCCAGAGTGGGAGCAGTTCTTAGGCTCCACTGTGCTGTCAGACAGGACCACGTGCTGTCATTCCTTTCCCAAATTCTCCAAGGTTTCCGTAAAGGATGGATTTTCTTTCCACCCCCCCTGCTCCCCATTGAACAGGACTTCTGTAACTTCTTCCTTCTGAGGTTTGAACGCTTTCTTCTGACTGGGGGCTGGCATTTGCTCACGACTGATTCACGCCTTTCTCATGCAGCACTTTCCCTTCCCTGGACTTCTGTCCCCAGTGCATTTCCAGACCACTGCTGTACCTCCCTCCTGGTTTTGCTGGGATAAACAAAACCCTTATGATCCCTTCTTTCTGCTGGTTGTTCCTTAGCCCTCAGCTGCACCCGATCCCATCTGAATTTGCCTTTTCTCAGCATCCCTGGAGTGGCCCACGCTGTTCCCAGGGCTTGGCTGGAAGGACCCTCCTGATGCAATCCCGGGATTGGGATGCTTCGGTTTTTTTAACTTCTGGTGAATCAGAAAAGTCTGTGCTGTTAATTGACTGCAGTCTTTGTGTCAGCAGTGCCCAGCCTGGCTCAGTCACTTGTTGTGCCTCTGTAGGATCTCAGGCACCTCACCTCTCTGTACCTCAGCTTCTCCTCTGTGGCACTCAGCAAACCCTCTGTTCCCTCCCTGCCTGCTCAGGTCTGGTTGCAGTGATGCTCTCCCAAGCTGGGAATGACTTTGGCTCTGTTCAGGAGCAGCAGAGATCTCAGTGCAGGCCCATCCTACAGTGCCATGACATGGACAGAGAGATCAGTGATGTTCCCATCACTGTCCTTCATCAGTGTCCCACAGCCTTCTGCCTGTCCTGGGAGATGGGCGCAGTTCCCAACCTTTGGGGTCTTGCCCGTATTTGCAATGTGGCTTTGGAGAATCCAGGAACGTTTTCCCATGAACCAAAGGCCATTCCAGAGGAGGAGGCAGGGTGTGAAGCCCCACAGGTCTTCCAGGGGTTTGCAGCAAGGTCCCTGGAGGAGGAGGAGGCAGCAGAGTCCGTGTGTGCCTGTGGAGCTGCTCCGTGGATCCAGAGGCAGAGCATAGCCAGAGTTCCAGCAGGGTCTAAATACCAGATGGCTTCTTGCATAAGCCAGACTTGATGTGTTTAAAACCCAGCAGCCAGCACAGGCTCAGGACCCTGCTCTGATTCTCTCTTTCTTCATCCATTTCTTGCCCTTTGCAGCACAAGGTTCTGTCGTTTCAAAACTAACAGCTGCAGGCTTCCAAAAATAAAAGAGAATTCATTAATTAACATAACCCTAAGCCACAGAAACCCCACCTTGTGAGCAGCCCTTTGCTCACCACGTGCAGCTCTGTGCCAGGCTGGGGGAGCTCAGGTGGCCGGGCAAACCTTTGGGGAATGTGGGATGTGGAAGGTAGAGGCAGAGAGGGGAAACGTGAATGGAACAGGTCGGGGTGGCAGAGGAGCAGAGAAGGAGCTGGCTGCGGGGGGAAATCCCTCCAAGACCTACAGACCATTCTCCCAATGCCACCAAGGCCTCTCCTCACCCACGTCATGACCTCAGTTGTTTTCAGGTCCCGAGGGCTCCGCTCTGGTTGAGCTGAGCCTCCACGAGGTGTGTGCTGCTTTCACAGCCTCTCCTACCACACAAGAACCACTCTGTGGTCCCTCACGTTTCCATCAGTGCTTCGTGTCCTCCTCAGGCTCCTCTCACCCTGCCTGGGTGTTTGGGGTACCTGCAAGTGCAGCAGGGTCTGATCCAGGTGCTGTGGGCACTGCAGGCTTGGTGCACACAGGGCAATTCCCTGAGTAAACAAAGGGCCCTGGAGTGCCATCAACTCCAGGGGATTGAAGGAGGGTGGTTGTGCCCTCCCCCTGTACAAACAGCAGGGTAAAGTGGTGGAGTTGGGCAAACAGCTGAAAACTGTCTCAGTCTCAGGCAATGCTAATTTTGTGTATCACAGAGCCACTGCATGGGGTGGGTGGGAGGCATCTTAAAAACCACCTTGTTCCACCCTCCGCCGTGGGCAGGGACACCTTCCACGAGACCAGGCTGCTCCAAGCCTGGCCTTGGACACTTCCAGGGATGGGGCAGCCACAGCTGCTCTGGGCACCCTGTGCCAAGGTCTCAAAACACAAATCCAGGACACTTGATGTTCCTTCCTGGCTCTGTCAGTGACTTTTTGTGCAGCCTTGAGAAAGGCAATGAACTCTCAGGCCTGGTCATTCCTTTTCATCTCCTGCCTGCTCATTCCTTGAGCTGTTTGGAACAGGAGCCATCCCCCGGGGTGTATTTGCACAGGGGCAACTTGAGGGTTGCTCATCCTGAGTTGGGGGGTGGGAATTTCCCCAGGAATTGCGTCCAAGAGCTGCCCTTGGATATTCACCCTCTGTTATGACTTAGTTACAGGGTTATGGAGATGAGGATGATTCTAGAAGAGAACATGTTCAGAAACCTGACATTATCTGTGACAAAGTTTTCTTAGCATATGAGATCCTAATCGGACATCTATTATTTAGCGACAAGATAATGAGGAGAGATCTCTCAGCTGGTATCTGCTCTGCTCAGCAGATAACCATCAGCTCACATGGCCCTCTTTAAAAACTCTCAACTTTGTGTTGAATCAAACCGTGCAAGTGGAGTCTCCTTGGCTTTATTCCTCCTCCTCACCCAGAAACCCGGAGCAAATCATTAGAGGTTTCTGTGCCTTGATTTTCCTAATTGTAAAATAATAACAGCAAATGCTCTTCTGAGGTAAAGCTGAGAAGTGACAAATCTCCACAAAGAGTTTCGTAAGCCCTGGATAAAGAACGTGCAGGTGCCTGAAATGTCAGCAGAAAATCTCTCTGAAATCCAGTTCAAAGCAGCTGGATGCAAGAATTGTGGCTTTTGAAACCAGGAAAGGAAAGAACTATTTATAGGGCATGAAGTGCTCTGGTACTTGTGAAACACAGCGAGAAGCAGCCTGTGCTCTGCAGCCCTACCACCCAAACCCGTGCAGTAACAGGAACCTCGTGGGACACCTTGTGCAGTCCCAGCCCTCCAGCCCGAGCAGGGAGGGTGGGAGCGCATTCAGAATCCCGTGGGATGGAGGCAGCACTGCCTGCTGAGCCCTGCCCCTCCCAGGACACTTCTTCTCTTTCCAGCCCTGACAATCAGAGATGCAAAGGCCACGTCAGCCATGGGCCGCTTTTCCTGGGCAGAGAGGTGTGTGAGGAGTCTGGGGAGCACAGAAAACCCGTGCTCTGATGATGTGGTGACCAGAACCCGAGAGCAGCAGAGCAGCGCAGCTCCCTTTGCCGTGCCCGTGGCTCTCTCAGCGTTGTTATTGTTTGATTTCGGGCTGCTGGGACAGGTGCAGATCTGCTTCCAGATCACACTCGGCTACGTGGCAGGCAAATTTTCCCGAGAGGCTGCAATAACAAGAAACAGCTCTTGTCTCTCAATGCTCCATAGAACCGGGGGCTCTTCTGCAGCACCTGATGGGGCCTTTCCCCCTCTGCTGCACCTTTGTGTCTGCCCGGACAGTCATTTAGCAAGTGCCATTTGTGGCGAGCTGATTCTTAAAAGACAAAGGGGTGAAAAAAATGCAGCTGAAATGAGTTTTGCTTTCTGAGCAAGCTCAGAGCCTTGGTTGGCTGCGGGGGCGGTGCAGGAGTGGAAACCCTGAGTGCAGGGGTGAGAGGCTGGTGCTTCATCGTCTGGAGAGAAAGGATGCACGGGCTAAACAAAAAGATGCAGAAGGCAAATGAAAAGGTGCTGAAGTTATATAAAAAGGTGCACAAGCTAAACAGAAAGATGCAGATCCTAAATAAAAAGATGCAGGTCATAAATAAGAAGATGCACAAGGTACATGGAAAGATGCCCAAGTCGTATAAAAAGATGCCCAGGGTAAATAAAAAGGTGAGCCAGGGAGGCAACCTGAAGCATAGAGGAGCTGGTCCCCTGATGAGGTCATTCACCTGCTTGTCTGGACATAAAGCAGTGTGCTTTAGGAAAGATCTCACAAGGTCAAGGACATTTGTTAGTGCAGGGGCTGAGAAAGGTGCCATGAAGTCCAGCTTTCCTCCCTCTGGTTGAGGCAGGGTGGGATGAATTTCTGGAATATTAGGAAATTCAGGAATATCCTTTGCACATAAACAGCAGGAGCTTCAATTGTTACCTCTGCGAAGGAAATGAGGGCAGCCTGGAGTTTGTATTTTTATATGGACAAAAAATTGCAGATTCAATGAAGCTTTGGCACCCCCCAAAGGCAGGGAGGGCAGCCCTGGGATGAGGCTGGAATGCATTCCCTGCTTGCCAGGAGAGCCCCGAGGAGTGTGAGGAGCTGGTGGGAGCCATCGGCCAGGTGACAGCAGCCACCAAGGCCAGCGCAGTCGGAGTCCCCTGTCACTGAGCTGGGCCCACCATAAACACCCGGAGTGATGGGAGTGCACGAGCCAGAGGCAATGGGACCTGGACACCACATGGCCAGGGAGGCTCTGGGAAATCAGGGAATACGGAAGGGAAGCAATAAAAGGGACAGTGTGGGGCCAATCGACTGCAGAAGGATGGAGAGAGGGACGCTGGGTGACACGGCAGTGCAGCTGCCAGCTCTGGTGGTATTTGGTTTTCATCTGGAAAGCCTGAATTACACTCTGACTGCATATCAACTTTTATTTAATATAATTGAGTTTCTTAAGATTGCAGAGAAGAGCTCAAAATGAGATCCTAAAAAGTTGGACAGACCAGTTATAAATACAATTCCATGTTCAATTAAGATTATGTTCAATGAAAGCATGGGACTGGAAAGCAAAGCCTTTCATGGTTTGCCGTGTGCATCCTGCTAAGGATCATCAGCATCTGTCATGAACAGAAGTGTGAAAACCAGCAGCAGGATGGCTTTGGGGGTCTAATTTTAGTCTGTGAGCGATGAACTGGAGAGGGAGGCTCAGGTAGAACCTGTGGGGTCAGGGCTGGGCGAGGATGACTTTAAACAGGAGATCTGAGCAGGATCCAAACCAGACACACCTGCGGGTGAATCAGCCCCACTGATTTGTTGGATGGGGAGGGATCCCTGCGGCAGAGCCGGGGCCAGCGCTAGCCCTGCCCCAGCCGCCCACTCCGGGGGGGACGGGAGCTCTCTGACAGGTACGAGCTCATCATTTCCAAATCAACCCCGGCACAGCCCCAGCAGGAGCCTTTTGGGGAGATGAGCTCAGCTCATCTGGCGCTGTTCCGCCCCCCGTCTCTGTTCCCCCTCTCTCACCCAGCCGATAAAGGAGCGGGGCTCGGACCGTGTTTATTAATTCGGGATGACAATGGGACACCTGGAGCAGCACCTGTCAGAACGGGATGCAAATGAGCCCCGGGAGCTGCTCGTGCTCGCTGCCGCCCTAATGAAGCTCTAATAGCACTGATAATGCCTCGCGCGGCATTCACGGGGCATCGGCTCAATTGCAGTAATTAATGCGCCCGTCCCGAGCTGCAGCTCCCATTCACGGGCACTTCCTGATGCTTTGCTCTCGATGTTTGTTTTTTAAACACACAAACCCGAGACTTATTATATTTGCAAACAATGGCCTCGTGGAGATGCTCTGATTTACTGCGGAGATAGAGGAGGATGATGTTTGAAAGCCTAAATTAAAGCAGGATTTCCTTCTGTTTTCTCAAAGGAAAGGTTAACATTTGCTAGTAACTGTCACAGGCTGCAAACGGTCTCGGTGTCATATGATGGATTTTTCTGATTGCTTTTAATCAAGGTTTTCAGATATCATGGGGTGTAAACAGAGAAATGAGCTGAGCGCTCATGAGTTGAACAAACCTCAGGAGATGTGACTCAGATAAGGAAGAACTGTTCTGACAATGAAGTAATAGCAGGTTTTTTGCTGCTCGAGTTCCACTTCTTTATCATTATTGTTTTAGTGTTCCCCATTCCGCATCTGTGGCTGAGATAAACTGCTCTGCAGGGATGGACGTGTGCTTGCAAAGGTTGTGTGGGAGGGTGGAGGGCTCTTTACCCCACAGAGATATTGAGTTGCTGCACTATCTACTTCATCTCCCATATATGGGCTTTTTTTGCCTCTTCAGGGAAATTTAGATGATGGGAATGAATTAGAAAAAGTCTCTTTTCATGTTCAAATCAGAGAGAGATGGCAAAGGTGAGGCTGGGGATGTGGGGATTATCTGTCCTTGAAAATTATCACTTTTTGCTGGATGCCTCCCCTCGAGAAAGGGATAAATGGGGAGGTGCTTCAATACCCCATTTGAAAATAAAGGACAGAGAAACGATTCCCCAAAGAGAATTGCAGGGGAGGAGTCATCTGTGCTGGAGAGCTGGGCTCTGGTAAAAGGCATTTTGTGCCACCAGTTTCTTTGTTAAAGGACCCAAAAGGTGAGAAGCACTTCTGGGTAGTTGCAGCAGGGCCTGCATTTCCCAGCGATGCAGGACACTGACGTGTCAGAGGTCATCTGTCTCTCGTGCCATCTCAGGGGCGATTTGCAAACCTGCAGAAACCAAGTTTTGGGCCAACCCTGGTGGTTACCAGGGCTCCTGGGAGGGGGGTGGTGGGGACTCCTGGTGCTCAGCAAAGCTGGAAAAGGCCGAGGGGGATGAGGGAGTCTGGCAGGAGCATACGGGGTGAAGTGCCTGCAAACCTCCAGCTGACACAAGCTGTGTCCTCTCCCACGAAAAGCTTCATCATAATCTGTGCAGAACATCACTTCAGGATAAACACAATCCTGCTATAAATACCCCCGGCCATTTCCTGTTGTTCTTTCTGCAGCTTGCACAGGGTTTGTGTCTGGCTGAGGGTGTGACTGAATCCACACAGCCACACACACGTCCCCCGCTCAGTGCTCGAGTGGAAACAGCTTTTTCTGCCTAAAATCAGGCACTCTGGGGTTTGTGCCACTGAGCTGAGTGTTCATCCTGAATGAACTAGGAATATTCTGTACGGAAAGAATTCAGGGCAGCAAAATGGTAAATTCTCGTGCTCTTGAGATGAGCTGACCTGAATGTCTGTATACACTTAAATTAATTACACTTCATTACCTAATTACACTTTAATATTCACTTCCCATCCCTGGCAGTGTCCCAGGCCAGGCTGGACGGGGCTTGGAGCAGCCTGGGACAGTGGAAGGTGTCTCTGCCCATGGCAGAGGTGGCACTGGATGATTTTTAGGTCTCCCAACTCAAACCATTCAGAGTTTCTAGGCCACAGTTTGTCACATTCATACACATTTCCATCCCAGGTTATTTCAATTCATACCCATTCTTCATTTTGACTGTCAAAGGAAGTCGAGCACAATAAAACCTGAATGGAGAGAAGCAGCAATGCAAACTCCTCGTGGCTTGCTTTATGCCTGATATTTACCGAATTTTGTGTTTCAAATGGATTTGTTATTTTAGTGAAAATGAAAGCAAAAGTCACACTTCCATCTGCTTGTTAATCACACAAATACCTCAGGGAGAAAGGAAACAAACTGAGGGGAGGGCCCTGGATCCTCATGTATGAATTAAGTCTTTAGAGAACCAGACTCAAAGTTCCTGCAACTGCAGAATTTTTAACTCAGCAATTTCATTCAAACCACTAATTTTTTTTTTTTTTTAATAGTGTTGGCAACGTCCTTTTTGCTAAACAGAATGAACTGAAAGCCTGGGTTATAAATACTTGGCTTAGGCTTTCTACCCAAGTTGAGCTAAAAACTTAGGGTCATACATTAAAGATAACTTGGGCACGTCCAAAGAAGACACGGTGCTGTTTGAGTGCTTAGCAGCTCCTTCCCAAAGTGAAAAGCAAACCCAGATTTGCATTGCCCAGACTTACTAAGTTTGGATCTTTGTGGTTGGTTCTAATCAGAGAGTCAATCCCATCTTTATGAAACTACAGAAATTATAAATTGTTCCTTCAGTTTCTATGAGAAAATGGGAAGGGAATTTCTCAGGAGGTCATGGACAGACTGGGGAAGGAACCAGGGCCCAGCTGATCCCTCTGCTGCTGTCCACAGGAACAGAGAGAAATGCTCAGAAACAGAATACTCTTTAGAAAGATCATTGTAAACCAATTTCCCTGTGACCGCAAAGCAGTGAGGCAGAGCGGGTGTGTGCAATGGAGCTGTTTGGTGTGAGGGGCAAGGAAGGAAATGGGAATTGCAGGCAAGGCTGGGGAGAAAAAGGCCTGATGAATGAAACAGAGACAGAACGTTCTGGCCCTGTTCTGGCTGACTGAGACTTCACCTCCATGCTATTTTATATGAACTGACTGAAGGCAGAGAGCAGGATTTGAAAAGCTTTAAATGAAGGATAACATGGATTTGCTTGCCTGATTCAGATTTTCACCTTCGAAGATGCCCCAGAAGAAAACCCCTTGTTTACACATCCCACTGTGGCTCAGCACACCTGAGGCAGTGCCCTGAGAACCCAAATTCTTGTGCTCTCAGCTCAATTTTGCTGCAGTTGTGCTGTGTGACCCCCAGTGAGTGATGTCTCTGGGCCTCCTGTGACTGTGTGCCACAGAAAAAAGATGAGAAAAGCAGTGTGAAATCTGCCCCTAAAGGTGACCTTTAGTGTGTGAGAGAGAGGCAGGCAATATTTTGACACGTTTAACAACACCCACTAACATTTCTCCTTGATGACACGGAAAAAATTGTTTCCCTGGTTGGTCATGAGGTGCCCTGGCCAAACGTGTTCTGTCTGGGGTGGCGTGGACAAGGAGGAGGGGACAGTAAAACATCTGTAACCATACCAGTGTAGGATATGTAAAATGATCTGGCCGTGATCTCCACAGCCGCTGCTCCTCCAAACCTGCATTTATCTGCATAATTAAAATGTGACAAATAGAGGCTCTTGCCCCAACAGCTGACTCCTATTTCCAGCCTATTCCTCCCCACATCCCTGGCAGTGTCCAAGGCCAGGCTGGATGGGGCTTGGAGCAGCCTGGGACAGTGGGAGGTGTCCCTGCCCATGGCACGGGTGGCACTGGATGGGCTTTAAGTTCCCTTCCATCTCAAACCATTCTGTGACTCCAGGATTCTAATTTTGAAGTGCTTTACCCATTTTCCCTCTTCCCCCTATTTTGCAGTAGCTCCATCAGGTGTTTCGTCAGCAAATCCCCAAACAGGCCCCAGGTCTTTTCAAGCTTTGGTCTGTGTGAGAGACTGATTTTCTTACTGCTCACCATAAAAACACCACCTGAAGCAATGTCTGGGATCTCTTTGTTGTCCCCATGGAGGAGAAATTCCTTCAGCGCCATCACCTCAGAGCCCCAGGAACAGGCAGGGCAGCTCCCAGGGAGGCGCTGCTGAACTGCTGAGGTCTCACTCTCAGAGGATGCTGATGAGGAGGGTGAGTGTCAGACCTGCCATGACGCACTCCTGCTCCTTCCCCTGGAGGTTCCTGCGGGACCTTCCCAAACCAGGGCGAACCGGTGCCTTCACAGGAGCCCCACGGAGCTGCCTGAGTGCTGAGAGAAAAGTCAAACCCCCAGAAAACACAACTCAGGCTTGCAAGAGCTGCCCAGGCCAGCCTGTGTCAGGCATCCCAGGAGGATCCACTTTTCCTTTGGTCTCCCTGAGAGCTCCATTGTCCTCCCAGGATAAGAATCTGGTGTACTTTTAGTCACCATGATATCAAAATGCCAAATGTTACTGATTTTGAGGTACCTGTGCAGTCAAATGGCATCAGTCAGAGCCAAAAATGAAATTATTTCTAAGCATCCAAAGGAACCAGGGCCCAGCTGATCCCTCTGCTGCTGTCCACAGGAACAGAGAAAAATGCTCAAAGCAGAATATTCTTTAAAAAGATCATTGTAAACCAATTTCCCTGTGACTGCAGAGCAGTGAGGCAGAGTGGGTGTGTGTTCTTTAGGTGTTTGTATAAAGTATTTCAAATATAATTAAGAGTCTACAGGCAACAACTGCTTGGATATTGAAAGTTTTCCAGGACAGATGCTGTGTGAGCTGGACTCATTCTTGCATTCACACAAAGCACACAAACACACACAGAGCTGCAGGGAAGGTTGGGGCACACATCACCCCAAAGGCAAAGCTCCCACTGGCTGTGCTGGCCTGGGGAGCCTTGGTTTGGCCCTGTCCCCAAGGGCTGTGACAGAACTCACCGTGTTTGTACCAGGGATGTGCACAGGAGATTCCTGTGAGGTACAGCCTGACCTTTTGCTACGTGGTGCCTTTTCCTCAGAAAGATGCAAACTGATCCAAGCCCTCCTGCTCCCTGGGAAGGCTGGGGTCTGACAGGCTGCTGAACGCCCTGCTTGGTGCCTTCTCAAGTTTTTCAAGTTTTCCTTTGAAACTCCACTTTAGCTGGAAACCAATTGCATTATTTTAAGGAAACTGGAAAGGTTAAAACTGCAAAGAAACACTTGGAATATCCAAAACAAGCTCTGGTTAATTTAAGGTGGAATTCTCTGGATAATCGTTTTGACCTTCTGTCCAACACCAGGATTGAAAATTTTCCCCCAGCCTCCAGAATTTTCTCAGGATAAAACAAGGATCTCCCACCACATTCTAGGCTTGTCCATCTCTTACCCCGTGGCCTTGACACCCTTTTTACCCCTCATTTTGCACAGAGAACTTTGGCTAGAGCTGAGCAAAGAGCTTTGCTGCCGAGATGGTAAACGAGCGCCCATTTCCCAAATGTCACTGTAGCACTCAAACCACAGGACCATCTTGTGGGCGCTTCCTGGCCATTTCCTGCTCGCTTGAAAGCGGAGGAAATGAGGTATGCTGAGGTGTGAACTTTATTTGTTTGTATGGGGACAGCACTAAGAGACAGAGACACAGCTCATGACCAAGGTGTCAGGCTCAGAAAGGAGAAAAAAACCCCTAAGAGCCCATTCCCAAGGCATTTCCAAATGAATGTTAAACAGTGCATCTGGATAAACCTGCAGGGACTGCCCGAAACTCTTAGGTAGGGAAAGGCACGGGCTGGGTTTGGGACTTTGCCAAGCTGTGCCTCAATTGATTTTCTTTGGTTTTAAGCCTTTAGTTTCACTAAAATCAGGAATGGGTCTTTGAGGGATGGTTGGTTGTTGGTTTGGTTTGGTCTGGTCTGGTCTGGTTTGGTCTTTTTTGGTCTGGTTTGGTCTGGTTTGGTTTTTTTTAGTCTGGTTTGGTTTGGTCTGGTCTGGTCTGGTCTGGTCTGGTCTGGTCTGGTTTGGTCTGGTTTGGTTTGGTCTGGTTTGGTCTGGTTTGGTCTTTTTTGGTCTGTTTTGGTTTGGTTTGGTCTGGTTTGGTTTGGTTTGGTCTGGTTTGGTCTTTTTTGGTCTGGTTTGGTCTGGTTTGGTTTGGTCTGGTCTGGTCTGGTTTGGACTGGTTTGGTTTGGTCTGGTTTGGTTTGGGTTTTTTTGGTCTGGTTTGGTCTGATTAGGTCTGGTCTGGTCTGGTTTGGTTTGGTTTGGACTGGTTTGCTCTGGTCTGGTTTGGTTTGGTTTGGACTGGTTTGCTCTGGTCTGGTTTGGTTTGCTCTGGTTTGCTCTGGTTTGCTCTGGTTTGCTCTGCAGTGCTCCCATTCTCCTGCTGAGCCAAGAGCAGGACCAGCCCTGGCTGTGAGAGAAGGGACAGTGTGAAACACCAACCCAGTGATGGACACAGCTCAGGCCGCTGAGGTGACCCCCAGATTCCTTGGGCTGGGAGAGCCCCTTCTCCTCCATGCCTTGAAAAACCCAAATTGACACCAATTCTTTTAATCCCCTCGAGAGTTTTCGCAGCCAGCAGGTTCTCCCTCGAGCCCTGCAGGCAGAGCTGGGTCTCTGCAGGGTGGCTGCTGCTCCTTGCAGGCAGGACTGGGGGGCAGGCCAGGTTATTAGCAGCGAAAGCTGATTGATTTATGAGAGCAGAAGTCTCTTGCTCGCTCCAGCACAGGTTATTCTCCGAATGCAAACTCTCCTTCGCTTCACACACACAAAGTGGCCGAGTGCTGCGTTATGAATGGGCCCCTTTGTTACCCCCGGCCCGACAGGACAGACTGTTTAGTTCATGTCTGTGCTTTAGTGAAGGAGGACGGGGTCTGCGAGACAGATGTGCCCTTTAATTGCAGGGAAATATTAGAAGATCGTTAAGCCATTTCTGACAGGGCTTTCCTCTAGCTCAGGGAGCAGGGAGTTGTTTTGGGAAGGCCAAGGAGCAGCCCTGTCTTGCCAGCCCCACAAACAGGACCTTGTCCTGCTCCCTCACCCCAGCACTAAACAGAACCAGAGGAGGTTCAGTCAGAAGCCCCACTTTTCTGCCAGAGCTGCAGAGCTGCATCTCAGAGAGAACTCTCCTTACCTTGCATCTGATAAAAGGCTTTTCAGCACCGCTCAGGGAACCTGCCCTGCTGGAGATAAGAGCAGCCCTATCAGCTCTGCTGAGAACGTGGAGATGTGCCGAGGGTTCTGCTTCTTATTTATGTTACTGAGCATGGCCTGAGCGTAAGAAACTCTCCAGCAAAAGGAAAACACCCTGCAGTCACCTCAGGAAACACCCCAAAGTGCAGGGGGGAAAGGTAGATCTGCCCTATAGGAGAGAAAGCTTTTTTGGGGGCAGGGGTTTAGTCTTGGTTTAGTTATCCTGACACAGTGCCTTGGAGCAGTGTTTGGTGGCTCTGTGTTGGTTCCCCCACTGCAAAATTCCTGGAACAGCCTCAGGTGTGTCTGCAGGGCACCCCTGAGATGGTGGCTTTGTCTTTTGGGATCGTTGCTGCGACAGAACCTGACAGCTCCCCACTTCAGTTATCAACTCAGAGCTAGGGATTTTCATTTAAAATCCAGCAAAACAGGCCAGAACAAACCCATCACACTGACTGTATGGGAGGGGACCTGCTGAGGGATAACGGGATCCCACAGAGATCTGAGCAAAGGCGCTGGGGATGACAGAAACCTGCAGAATCAGCTCCAAGCTGGCCCTTGGGTACACATCCTTAGCCTCACCTCCAGCCCAGGGGAAGATGCAGAGCTGAGTGATCTGGCCAAAGCCCCAGCACTGAGTGGGCCCCGGGCTGGGAATTGGCTCCCAGCCCCTCCCAAACTCACCAGGAGCCTCTGCTGCAGCTCCTGCCTGCCCTCCCTGCAGCACAACATCCAAAATCCCTGCCAGGGGCTCATCCACGGGCCCTGCTGCACCAGCCATTGCATCTCCCAGGGGTAGAGAACTATCCCTGGGCACAGACTTGGACCATTCTGAGATTCTGGGATTACTCGAGGTGGCAAGGGACCTCATTTATCTGAGCCAGGCTCAAAGCCCTTCTCAGGACCACGCTGATAAAGCCAACAGACTTTCTCTTAATGGTCACTGATAAAGGATTTTGGTGAGGGTTTTGTGCTCAGTCTCAGAGGAAAGTCAGTTTTGCTTTGTCTATCAATCCTACCCCTGTGAAAACACTTGTCAGTTCTGCAGCCTCTTTCTCCAAGGACAGGGGATGGTTTTACAAAATCTGAGCTCTTTGGGGGCAGCATCACACAGACAGGGAAACTGAGGCATGGGGACATTAATACAGTTGTGTAAAAGCCCTTTTTTCATCTTTACTCTCACATCTGCTGCTGGGTGAGCCAGGAGCCAGCACTCACTGCCTGGTTCTTGTAGATTCTTTCTGATTCAAGCCTGGTTCTTGCAGATGTAACACCAGAGAAGGCCTTGGATGTGTTTGTTTAGTGGGAATGTTTGTCCTCAGCAAAAGCTTCACTCCAGTTATGCAGCAGAGGCTGGTTCCCTGCTGCAGCTCCCTGGAAGTGTTGCTGGGGTGGTGTTTGCTCTGCCGTGTTTGATACCAGGAGGAAGAACAGCACCTTGTCAACTCCTTTCTGTACTGCAATGTTCACTTTGGGTTCCAGCCCAGGTGCCAGGATCAGATTCAGCCTTTTTGTCCAAGAGATAGGAGTGATGGCAACCCCTGAATCCTTCCAGGACCTTTTTCTTGCACCAGTTAAAACCTCAGCGCTCCTTCGTAAGGAAATCCAAAGCCGCTGGGAACTTCCACTGGTGTAAACTGGGTTTTCCTGTTCAAATATCTCGATTGAGATTGACAAAGAAAATATCTCAGTGTAATCCTGCCGGGCTGTTTTCCTTGGAATGCCACGGGCAGGCTTGTTCACAAAATCTCTGCTTGTGCTATAGGCGTGGGCAGAAACAACCCCGTCCCTGGAGCCACAGGGGCTGGGCTCGGTGCACAAGGAAAACACGGATCCGTGCCATCCCAGCAGGGTGGCAGCCCTCAGCCCCACTGCCAGGCTCAGGAGAGCAGCTGGGATGTGGGTCAGGAGCCAGCAGAGTGCTGCACGAGGGCACTGAGTGTGTCCTGGGGCAGGCAAATGCAAACCTGGGCCAGTCACGAGATTTAAACCTGGTATTTGAGAGGGATTCAAGGCACTTTGGCTCCCAGCTCCTGTGAATGGGCATGGGATTTGTGTGACTTCAGGCTCCTTGGAAATCTCACCCTCAGGACCCGTCCATCCCAGTCAGAACCATTTGTCTGGCCCAGAGGCAGAGATCAGACTCCCGGTGCTGTATCAGGAGCTTGCATGTGCTTCTTGGGGAACAGACAGGTTCCTGTGAGCCCTGGACCACCTCCCCCCTCTCCTCTCACCTCTGGGCTCCCTGTGATGCAGCCTTGACCCAGCCCAAGTAACCTGCTCTGGGCCCAAACCCTGAGTTTGTGCTCTGGATGCTGTGGATACTCAGAGCCTGCGCTCGGATTTAACCCAAACCCAGCTCTGGGCTCAAACCCTGAACTCAGATTTAACCCAAACCTGGCTCAGGGCACAAATAGACTCGAGCCCTTGGAAAAGCCAAGCCACATCTGGTGTAGGATTCAGCTGCAGGACGGTGTTGGGCTTGTGTTTGCCCCTCGATAGGGTGCCTAGACCCTCACTGCACACTGCAGATGTCAGAGATGGACCATTCCTTCCATTTCCTTTCAGCTGAGCCCTCCCGTGGCTGAGCATTCCCTCAAGAGGCGCTGAGGTGCCCCAGGCTCCTGTCGAAGGGAGCAGCGCTCGCTCCTGGAGATGCTGCCGGGATCCTTTCATGCTGTTGTTTTTCCTCAGTCTGGGATAAGTCATCTTGGGCTGGAGGAGCTTGTTTTGTTCTCTGCGGATGGAAACAAAACAGCCCCCGATGGCCGCTTCCTGATGGGCTTCCTGCGATTGTGCAGGGAATGGTGGCAGGGAACAAAACAGGATACGGCAGCGGGGTTGTGAATGTAACGGGGACAATGGTATCAAAGTGGAATAAAAATAATGAATGGGCACTGCTGGAGCCATGAGTCACAACCTGAAATATTTGTGTCTCCCCAAGCTGCCACCTCCCAGCTCTCGAATTCCTGGGAGAACGCTCTTTTTGCACTTTCCAGTGCTCTGGCAGTAGGAACCCAAAGAGAAAAGACAAGGTTTTGTGGTTTGCACCTATTCCCTCAGGCTCCTTTCTGTCCTTTCCAAGGAAGCCCGGGAACAGGCCCAGAGATGGGACAGATCTTCTCTGGTGACAAACCCCCAGTACTTCTGGGTTTCTCCATTTGTTATTTTCCTTCCCAGGGCAAATAATTTCTATTGAAAAGCTTCAATTTATCTCTGTGTGTTGGAAATAAAACCCAGCAGGATTGTCAGTCTCAGTTTGTGACACAAATGAAAACACCCCCCAGAAGCTCTGCTTTGAGGGAAAAGGTGACACCACTGCAACAGCAGATGCAGCTCGGAGTGAGCTCAGCCTTCCTGACACAGAGTGCTGGGTCAGTCTGCAGAGTCCTGATGGAATATTTGCCACTGGGAAGAGCCTCTGGCAGCACATCAAGGCGAGGGGCCAGGCACTGGGTGCTCCAGGACAGAGCTGAGGTCAGCACAGCATTTCTGCATTTGTGCTCCAGGATAGTTGGGGTTTGTCAGCAAGCCAGGCTCTGAAACCATCTTGCAGTTTCCCTCCCTGTTCCTTCAGCAGAGAAGACCATAAAAATGCTACAATAATATTTACTGAAGGGTGCATGTTCGCAGTTAGGCCCATGTGTCTCTGTTTACAAACACATCTGCTCGGAGCAAGGCAATTGTTTTAAAAGCATGAGGGGAAAAAGAAATTAAATTAAATCAAAAGGAAGGTGAGCTAGAGCTGGGTGGATTTGGGAGCTCAGCCCTGGAAAGCTGTGACCCAACAGTGTCAGTCTCAGGGAGAAGGGGATACAGCTTTGGAGGAGAAAAGCTGAGGGCAGAGAGGAGTGGCGATACAAGCACAGGAAAGTGGCTGTGGGGAGTGTTAATACCTGGCAAAGGCCGATTGATTTTCTGGGAACATGGCACGGCTTGGAAAAGGTCCTGTGGGATCATACAGTCCTTAGCCTGAGCAGGCCAGGCTGGGTCATCCATGCAGGCAAATCCTTTCATGATCGGTGTCACTTCAGGCTCTTGGGAAAATCTCCACCTCAGGACTTGTCCATCCCAGGCAGAGCCATTTCCTGGCTTTTATCAGATCCCAGATTCCCAGTGATTCAGTGTAATTAACTGCCAGGATAAGAAACCTGGCCCAAGCTGTGCCAAAGGCAAAGCTTCCAGCACCTGGAACAGGTTTCACATTCTACCCTCATCCTGAATCCTCTCACGTGTCCTGGCTGGCAGAACCGGGCAGGGAACAGAAGCCAGGGAATTCTCTGGGAACAGCAGCCAGGAGCTGTGGTTTGTCCCAATGGACACCCACCTCACCCCAGTGTCAGTCCCAGCAGGGTGGGAAGCACTGGGGAAGGCAGGAGCGCTCAGGGAATTCCCTGTCCACAGCCCGCGGATGGGATGAGCCAGCTGGGGACTGACAGGGCTGTTCCCTGCTCCAGGCACTGCTGCTGCTGCTGCTGCTCGTGCTCTGAAGGAAGAGCTGCAGCATGCTCCAGGATTTCTGGATGTGTGATGGGATGGACCCTCCAGCCTCAGCTTTCACCACATTTACCTTCCAGAGGTCAAAGGGCCACAGAGGTAATTTGGGCAGGTTCTTTTTTAATTCCACCTCTGTTCCTGGGCCTGTGCTGAGACCTCACAGAGGCTTCTCCTGGGGATTTCCCACAGCTCCAGACCTGGTTTAAGCCTCCTTATCAATATCCTTAATGCAGCAACTCGCTGGGAAGGAGAAACTGTCACCTGATTATTCCCAGTTGGCTGGAAACAAACCCAAATAGGCCCTGAAACCATTAATGTGAAGTCTAGACTGAGGAAAAAAAAGTAATCGGTCCAGATCCTATGAAAGTGTGCCTGAAGTAAAGTGCTTTTCTGAGAAGTGAAGTACAGAAGAATGGTTCATATTTTTCAAGGCTGCTTTTGGGGATCTTGAGATGAAAATAACAGAGCACTGATTTTAGCAGCCTTCTTTTACCCACTTGATATGAAATTTGATGGGAATAGTGAACATTTTTTTTTTCCTTATGAGGAATTTTGCTAAATAATTTTGCCCCAATTTTGAGCTGTCTAATTTCAGTGTGATTTTGGTGTTTTTCAGTGTTTTTTCTGTTTCTGCTACTCTGACTCCTGTTTTGTTTCCCCCTAATACAAGATACCACGTTGTGGTTTCCCGTGTATTTGAATTGTGAAGGAATTATGGTGTATTCCAAGGCTGCCAGGCTACCCTTGGATGGAGTAGCCTGGATGGAAAGGGGAGGAAAGGGAAGGAAAGGCAGCCTGGGCTGAGTGGGTGGCTCTTTGTCTGGGTCACTGTCCTGCTCTGTGGCTCTGAGCAAGTCTCCAGTGCAGACTGGGGCAAAAACCTGCAGTGTGGGATGCCCTAAAATAATGAAATGAACCCCCTCCTTTATGCCCACAGAAATCCTCAGCTCTGCAGAGATTTGGGCACAGTGTTAAAGGTTTGCTGCCTTCTTCACCCTGAGTGCTGCTGCAGCAGGGAAAGGGGCTTGGAGCACCCTGGGACAGTGGAAGGTGTCCCTGCCCTTGGCAGGAGGAGGAATGAGCTTTAAGGTCCCTTCCAACCCAAACCATTCCATGGTTCCCTGACAGCAGCCTGCATCTCCTCCCATCCCTCCTCCTGGGGCAGGGATTCCAGCAGTTGGGGTGTCCCAGCCCCAGCAGCCCAGCTGGGAAATGCTGTGAACAGCACGTTGTGAGACACTGGGCAGTGCTGCAAGTGGGTAAAAGGGGGAAGAACAATGCACTTGGAAGTGACAGCTCTCATCCTGCTGGAGTCACCAGGGGGAATGAAGGATCTCCAGCTGCAGCCCGGAAAAGCTCCTAAGCAGGACTTAAATGGATTGGGAAAGGCACAAGATTGGATTGTGGTTGTTGGCACTCAAATGTTCGTGATTACAATTTCCCAGGGGGAGTTCTGGCAAGTCCCTGCCCCAATCACATCCTGTAAGGAAGGTGGAGCAGCAGGAGTAAACCTCAGGAAAAGTGGTCTGGAAAAGCTGCAGAGGGAATCCTTGGTTCGATTAGGTGCAAGGAAAGAGTGGGTATATGAGAGTGTATCCAAAGGATTCCTGTCCGTGTCCCAGTGGCAGCATGCTGGGGCTCAGTGCCCCACAGTGTGCACAGGACAGGGAAGAGAAAGAAGGCAGAGAGAGGGGAATGCTCCCTAAAGGCTGTGCCAAAGGTCGAGGGCAGGGATGAGAGCAGCACTCTGTCCTCCGGCCTCCAATCCAGTGCCTGGTCCATCCTAATGTGCTGCCCCAAGATCAGCACAGACCCTGCTCCTGTTTGAATTTCTTATTTGACTCATTCTCTTGCAAGCCTGATGTTATCTCTGTGCTCGTAGGAGATGCTGGCAGCAGAAGTGCTGAATGGTAACACTGCAGCGCCAAAGTCATCTCTACTCCAGGGTTGCTCCTTGGTGCAAACCCTGGGCTGTGTGTGGGGCTGCTGGACCTCAGATTTTGGTGATTTGAATCGTTAGGTCTGGGATCTTCAGGGCTATGTTGGCAACATTCTCTTTACAAAACTATTTGGGGAGTTATTTTCTCTCAGGACCCGGAGTGGTGAAATTTTGGGGAGGGGGGGAAAAAGGAAAGAAAACAGCCACCCGTCTAGAGGCGGAGTCATCTCTCCATGGCGCAATGGTTCAGGTACTCGGCGCTCTCTTCTCTTCTAAGTCAGCCTTTGTGGAGGAGGATGAAGCTTTGATCTTTAGCAACGCCTTTTAAATGTGGTTATGGCCAGAAAAGTGAATGTAGAGAGCTCAAAGCTGATGTTCAGTGAAATCTCATTGCACACATACGGAATAACCCCAGTTATTGGGGACACCTGGGGTGACAGCACTGCTCACCTCACCAGCCCTTGTTCCCCTGGCCTTTCACCTTTCTCGAATGCCCTGTTCCATTCATTAACTGAGTGAAACCTTTGCTGAAGTGTGTGTGTCATCTCCCTTTCACAGCAAGGGATCAGGAAAACTTGCTTGAAGCCCTGGTGGCTTGTCAGTTCCCCCAGAATCCCAGACTGGCTGTTCCTGCCCTCAGGGCCAAAGCCAACCTGTGCCCTCCCACTGTGTCCCACTCCCACCTGGGACCTGGCTCCAGGTGGCTCATCCAAGTACAGGCAGACCTGCAAATTCACCCTCTCACAGCTGGAAACTGCTGTATAAATAAGAGCCACACCACAGATTCCTGCCTGAGGGATGCAGGAGTGGGTGCCAGCTCCTCAGGGGCCTCGCCTGTGGCAGTCACTGGTGGGCTGCCCTGGGGCGGCTGGGGCCGGGGCTGCCCGGGGAGCTGGACATGCTGCCAGCTGCCATGGACGGCACTGGTCACATTTATGCCAGGAATGTGATTAAAACCTGGAAAAACTGAGGCCAGCCTATTCCCAGAGGCACTATTAGGTAACAAATATGCCAGAGCAACACACACAGCCCCTGTCTCAGCCCCGGGCTGGCCGGCCCAAGGCCACAGGCTGAGGCAGCAGCGTGGGGCGACCCTGGCGGGCTGTGCCCTGTCTGGGCAGGCTATGTTGGCACCTGGGACACCTCAGAGTGTTTTCCCAGTCTCCCAACACTGAGTAGCTCTCGATTCCAGGGGAGAGAAGCTCGGTATTTCATGGAGGTGCTGCTCTCTGCCTCAGCCAAACCCCTCCTGAACAGGCTGGGCCCCCAAAGCTGGGCCTGGCCAGCACTGCCCTGGGGAGCCGAGCCCCACAGTGAGCACAGGGAAGGTTGTACACGTTCCCTGCAGCCTGAAGCCGAGCCATGGCCCCTTCCAGGAGAGGTAGCCCGAGTCCCAGGCAGCCCTGACATTGTCCAGGGGGTGCCCAGGCCGCACAGGCTGCCTGCTGCCTGCCCCCATGTTTTTTCTCTCAGCTGGATGTGGGCACAGGGCTGAGGCGGTGGCAGGGGGCTGGCTCAGCGCCACCCGCCTTCCCTTGCATGTCAGCAGCGCTGCTTGTGCTGAGCTCTTGGAGCTGAGCAGGTGTCACCAGCCCTATCTCTCCTCATCTGCTGGGGTGGCTCAGCTCCCCTGGGGCTGAGCCTTTGTGCTGCCACCAACTCGGGTTTAGCTCAAACCACGCCTGGCCCAGGAGCTGCCACGAGCAGCTGGAGCATTTGGATTTCTTCTCCTGTTTTCAGGACTGAAACTGTTCAAGCAGCACAAGGTAGAGCTCGGTGCCAGTGCCCCAGTGAGGTTCTCGCTGTCCCAGTTAACACCAGTTGCACGCAGGCAGGTCTGAGCGGCCACTTTGTCTTTCAAGGAAGATCCTTATCTGAGGAAGCTCTCTGTCACACACTCTGTGTCACAGAGCAGGATGTACTTGCCTGTGTGTGTGAAGAGTTGTACTTGGTGCAGCCCCAGCCATTGATCCTGTGGAGTGTTGTTGGGTTTGGGGTTTTTTGGGACAGCCAGAGAGATCCCTGCTTTCCAATTTCTTTACCACCAGAACCTTTCTTCAGAAGAAAAATGGCTTTCGGCAGAAAAAGCAGCCTGAAATTAAGAGTGCCTGACTAAGCTTGAATTCAGAAGGACCCTCCAACCCCTGCCTAAATCCTGATGAAGTTCCAGTAAAAATCTTGTGAGCAACCTCTCACACTGATTTTGTGGGATAACTGTCATTATAGTTTTTTTCCCAGATGTTGTATCCCTTAAAAACCTCCAATTTTGTGTATGTTTTTAGACTGTAGATCTCCAAATCCAAACATTCAGAATCTTTATCTGATGAATCTGTAGTCACATTTTCCTTGTCTCTGCCCAGCTGAGACTGGGTCTAGAGGGTCCTAAGCCAGTCCAGCAGCCCGGTGTGGGGTTCACCCAGCACCTCAGGTAGGGAACCTGACACTTTTTATACTGGGAAGAAGCAGAAGCCTGCAGAAAACGCATCATTTGGGAGCCCCTGCCTGGCATCCTGACCTCAGTGAATCAGAGGAGCAGCAAATCCTGATCTCTGATGGGAAGAATGAACCATCTCTTGTTCTTGTACCTTCCTGCACAGGCAATATTTGCAGCCTGGAGATAATCCCAGCCCTCTGAGGGGTTTCTCACACAATCCACTCCCTCCCTTACTCTAAGCTGAAAAAGGGAGGGGTATTTTTGAAAGGTTCTGAATCCACCAAGGAAAAGCTGCTGGAAAGGTTGAACACAGCGTGAGCTCCTTTCACCAACCACCACTGGGTAGTGTGGGGTAAACCCCTCCCTTTTGTTGTTTGAGGGCTGTGACCAGAGTGAGAGGCGGATCACAAACTGCAGCAAATGCTGGAGCTTCAGCAGGACTGATGCAGATGTTCGAGGGTTCCTCTGAGTTCAGGCTTAGTCAGGCCCACTCCAATTCCAGGCCACTTCGGCTTATTTGGGTTTGTGATGGGGACTGAGATCAGAGACAGAAAAAAGCTGATTTTTGTGAGTGCACAGCACTGGCCTGACTCTCTCTAAGTGGGTTAACTTCAGGCTGAGGGGGATTTTCGTGTTGACCAGCAGACTCTGAGTTATTGACGTTTTTTGTGATGGTATCACGAGCCTGGTGGTGTCTGATTTGTGCTTAGATTCTCGTGTCACTGCAGGAGCTGCCCTTCTCTAAGCTTTCCGAATTTCTGTTTCCCTCCCTGCTTATAGAAGAATTTACAAAACAAACCTCCAAAACAGCTACCGGGGGGGGAGGGGGGGGAGTGTGGAGAGCAATAATTTATTATTTTTAAGAGCTCCTGGTTCAGGCTGTGCCCTGTGAATGCTGAGCACGGGGGTTAGCACACACCAGCTGTGTGTGTTCAGTGACCCTCTGCTGCCCGCACACCACTGCTGGGTGGCTTTTGAGTGCTCAGTGCCCAGAGGAGGTGAGTCTGGAGCTTTGTTTTGGAGTCCGCTCCATCAGCTCACATTAAAGTGGGGGCTGCTTTCAGTGCGGGAGGTTCCTCCTTCAGTTTCTGCCCTGCCACTCATAAAGGCAGCTGTGTTGTGTGTGGTTAACGAGCTCCTCCAGAGCAGGCAGCCCTTGCCAGATGCACTTTGAGTCAGGCAGGGCTGTGCCAAAGCCATCAGGAGCCCGGCACTCTTCGCTTGGGAAACCCGAGCACATCCACGCGAGGAAATCGATAGTCAGAACTTTTTGTCAACATTTGGAGTTTCAGCAAGGAGGGGGAAAAGATTAAAAATAAAAAAAAGGATAACAATTTCCTGTTTTTAAGCATTTCTAGAAATGCACAGTTGGGTAACACACCAGCCCTTCAACTTCCCACAAAATAAACAAAAAGTGTAAAGTAATGCATTTTTTCCCCCGCCACGAACACCCGTAACTCTGACCTGCTCTGGCTGCTTCTCCTTCAGCAGCAACCTCAAAACACAAACAGCACACAAACCCTCCCAAAGGAGACGCAGAGACTTTCACTGCCACTCCAGAGGTGTTCCCACTACAAACCAGTTGGAGCAGCAGGTGGGCAGGGGACTCGCTGGGACTGGGGGCGAAGCTGCCCCCATGAGGTGCCACAGCCCCCGTGAGGTGCCACAGCCCCAGCAGCTCCTGCACTGTTTGCAGAGGTCCAGTGAACCTGAACGCTGCTCCCACCCGAAGCCAGCAGCCAGCAAAGCAGAGCACAGCAAGCCCTGGTTTGCATAGGGGCTCCTGGACCCCAGGGGCTCTGGTTCCCCTGGCAGGTGGCAGTGGCAGCCAGCGCGGGGCAGCTGCGGGGCCCTGCAGGTGCTCCCCGGCTCGGAGGGAGGAGCAGAGGGCAGTTCCTGCTTTAGCCACGGCTCTGAGCGCTGGTTCTGTCTCTCCCCAGGAGGCTCTGTCGGTGGTGAGCGACGACCAGTCCCTGTTTGACCCCACGTACGGCGCGGCCGCGCAGCTCCCCAAGGACATGACGGCCTCCGGCAGCCCCGACTTCGGGCAGCCCCACAAGATCAACCCCCTGCCCCCCCAGCAGGAGTGGATCAACCAGCCCGTGAGGGTCAGCGTCAAACGGGAGTATGACCACATGAACGGATCCAGGTAAGGAAAGAGCCTTGCCACACTTGCAGGGTCTTAATCACGGAATATCCAGGTTGGAAAGGACCCACAGGGATCATCAAACCCAACTCCTGAATCCAAACCCTGCGTCCAAACAAAGGCAAAGCACACGCTGTCCGTTCATGCTCTTATCCTGCACACCAACAAACCTCTCTGAGTCCCACCGCGTCCCAGTCTCCTGTAATTCCTTCTTCAGTGGCTCGTTTTGAACAGCCTGAGCACCCTGTTCTGCAGGGTGTGTCCCTCCCAGTTTCCATGAACACTCCACAGACTGGGCGCGAGGCTGCCAGGGCAGAGCTCACGCTGCAAACGCTGCTGTAAATCCCATATTTCACCCCTTAGTTCAGCACCCCATGGATGTGCCGTGGTTCCAGGGGCTCACAGAGGGGCTCACACAGCAATAATTGGAGTTTCAGCCAGGGAAGCACTGAAAACTGCACTGCTGGGCTGCCAGGGCTTCACTAGAGGACACTTCTTATTTGTACCAGGGCATAAGCAAACCCCTGGAACTGGAGAGGTTTTTGATGGAGAAGGAGGAGACTGAGGTGCTTTATGGGACCAAAGGCCTGTGCCCACCCCTCTGTGTGGGTAGAGGTGACACTGGTGACAAAGGGAATTCAGGAGCAGTTGGAGAAGGGGTGTGAACCCCCACACGGTGAGTGGGGCTGGTGTAACCTGCCCAGCTCCCGGCCAAAGGACAGCTCAGGCCCTGTCATTTGTACCTAGAGGTGAATCATTTCCCTGTTCAATGGGAAATTGATTGGCTTGAAAACATTTTTTCATCCCAGCACAGCTTGCCCCTTTTAAAAACATTACTGCAAGTCCAAAGCCTGGAAACAAATTTCACCTTCTTGAACATAATCTTTAGGTGTAAAAATGTCTCTTTTTTTTCGATTTTCAATATATATTTATAATATAGATACACTTCTGGTTTTTAGCAAAAGCTTTTAGAGCTCACATTAATTTTAAATGTGATTTGAATTTCAAAGTCACAAACCCCTCCAGCATTTGTAGTGTTTAAACAGTGAAACCCTCAAGGGTTTTTCTGCTTTAGGGTGAGTTTAGCAGCACATTTTCCTGGTTTCTGAGAACACAGCAGAGCACAGAGCTGGAAAGAGAAAGCAGCCTTGCGCTTTCAGCCCTCTGCAGAGGGATGCTGGTGTTAAAGACATCAAACAGCAGCGTGTTGTTTTTATCTCGTGAGTGTACAGTGGATGCTGATTCTACCCTCAGATAAAGGTCTTTGTGGCAGTTGCTCTCTTGTGGGGATCATTTGCAGGCTGAACTCGATCTCACCCTGATTGTACCTCAGGAGCACTTCTCGACTTCATGAAAACCATGAGGGTGTTTGCACTGTGTTCCCAATCCCAGAACTGGGGCTGAAACATGGGAAAATGAGTTATTTCCTGAAAAAACACGACACAGATAAAAGGATGGATCTTGGAAGTACCAGAGGTTTTGATAGTCATGGGGGCTACCTTTGGCTACCAAGATTTTCTAAGGAAAAGGAGGGAGGAACCTTTGCAGCATTGCCGGGCTGCCCAAATCAAGGATGGGGCTTGGAGCAACCTGGGAGAGTGGAAGGTGGGATGGGATGGGATGGGATGGGATGGGATGGGATGGGATGGGATGGGATGAGCTTTAAGGTCTCTCCCTACCCAAACCATCCTGGGCTTCTGTGGCCGCTGCGGCTGCTCGCACCCACAGTGCCAGACCCACACACACAGAGGGGTTCCTCCCTTCACCCTCCTCTGTCCCAGGGAAATCTGGCAGGGAAAGGAGCCCTCCACACCCTCTGAGCTGCCATAAACCACACATCTCTCTGTGCTGCAGGTCCTGTGAGCACAGGCTCTGTGTCACTCGCAGTGTGTCTGTGTTTGTACACCCAAACTGTCCGGGTGTTCCGTGTGCTCTGGAATGAAACGTCCTGGGCTGTCCTTCCCTGGTGATCCCTGCGTGCCCATTTCCTCCTCTGCTCAGAAAAAAGGGAAATAGCTCTGCCTGGACAAACTGATTCACAAACAGCTGTAGGAGCCCGGGAGCCATGGGAAGGGCCCTTAGGAGTGGGTTGGTTCTGGGCGAACAGGAAATGCTTCTTTGCAGACTTGCTCAAGACTCCGAGGTTCTTGGACACAAAATGCGTGATCAGTGCCCCTAGAGAGAGGTAACCCCTGTCAGGAGAGAGGAGAAGGCTGCTGTGAATGTCAGGACCATGGCCTACCAGAGCTCCCACCCTGCCTCTGGAGAAGTCCTTAGCACAGGAGCTGCAGAGCATCCGGGACAGGAGGTTCCCCTGACTCCTCCATCCCCTCCTGCTTTCCCTGCATGTTCATCCCAGTCCATGGGGATGGACTGGGCCACTCCAACCACTCATTCCCCAGCCCATCAGCTGCCCGGCCAATCCCAGTCCTAAACCCAATGCCAGTCCCAGTCCCAGTCCCAGTCCCAGTCCCAGTCCCACTTAACTCCCGCTGCAGGCTGAACACCCCCCAGTGCCCCCCTACCTCTGTCCCTGCCTCTCTCCTGTCCCTCAAGCATCCTCTCCCCGTGTTCCAGCTGCCCCTTGAGCAGGATCAGCCTTTGTTGTGCTGTCACTGGGGGGTGTCACTGCTGGGGGGTTTGTGTGCTCTGGCAGGGACACAGCTCAAGAACCTGGGCACAGCAGGGACAGTGCCCGGCTTTTCTCCTTTCTCTCAGAGAGCAGGAGCAGGGCTGAGGGTGTGATGAGCTGGTTTGGTCCTCAGCAGAGTGGGAGAAGGGTCTTTGAAGGATCTCTAAACAACATGGAAAGCCCGCCCAGCTTCCTACCCCATGTCAGGATTCCCTGGTTTACCCTCAAACTGGACAGAATTTCCCAGATAAGTGCACCCTAAGTGTGCATAGGGGATGTTCAGGCAGGGATCACTGTTTTAGGGGAGAAGATGGGAATTCTGCATTATTGCAAGATGTAGAAAGTTCATTAATTTCCACTGTTATCAAACCTTGAGGAAGGTTTTGGCCTCAAAATCTGCCCTTGCCCTCACAGACAGCACCTTGCTCAGAGCAAAACTCATTTAAAATTGTATTTGAAAACCAAACCAAAGTAAACAAAAAAATCTTTCACATTTGAAATCCCACTGAATAAAGGAGGAGCATTATTTAGAGGAGAGCTGGGTGAAGTTTAACCCAATTTACAGGCAATGTTAATAATAGAGCTTTCCTTGTAGTTTACGTAAATTCCAGATGAACCAAGCAACAGAAATCCCAAATCCTGGCTGTATATGTTGAGCTCCCCCAGATCTGCATTTGCAGCTAAACTCAGTGAGCAACTTTTCAAAAACTGTTACAAAATATGTCTGATCTTCAAATGTGAAAGAACGTTCTCCTGATGTGGGCAAACATCCCTGGGCAATCCCAGCTGTGGCACGGATTTTGTCCAGCTGAAACAGTGAGGTCAGTGCTTTGGAAATGCTTTGGAGCCATTCTGCAGAGACATCCCAGCGCAGCTGTGGCTGCCCCTGGATCCCTGGCAGTGCCCAAGGCCAGGCTGGGCATTGGGGCTTGGAGCAGCCTGGGACAGTGGAAGGTGTCCCTGCCCATGGCAGGGGTGGCACTGGATGGGCTTTAAGGGCTCTTCCAGTCCAAACCACTCCAGGATTCTGGGATTTGATGTTTCTCTTGCATCAGAACATGAAAGTGAGGCCAAGGTTTGGGGATTCCCAAAGGTGTTTGTGCCCCAGGGACTGTGTCAGACCAAGGCAAAGGACTTTGTGTGGTGCCTGCAGGGACGAACTCCCCCTGGAGCACCGTGTGAGCCCTCTAGTGGGATTTGCCGGGTCCTTCTGCCCGAGCATCTCCCTCCTGCTGGCCTTTACCTGTCCGGGATGAACAACCTGAACTTTTCCATCCTTCTGGCAGTTCTGCAGCCTCTTTCAGCGGGAGTTTCCCTCCTCCCGAGGCATTCCTGAGAGCAGGGTTGAAGCGCAGGCAGATCCAGGTTTGGAGGAGCTGACTCTGTTCCCTCTTGCTTCTTCCCACAAGCAGAATCCCAGTGTCTGTCTTTCCTTCCTTCACCCAGCAACAACAAATTAAAATGGGGCTTTACACCAAAGAGTGGCAAATTTATAAAGAAAGGAGGGGTGGAAGAAAGGAGGAATGAAAGGATAGGAAAAGGGGGATAGAAAGGAGGAAATATCCCCCTGAGCCAGGTTCAGAAATTCCTGAAGTCCCTTATTGTGCTCTTTCACGCAGAAGCCAAAGGTGATTCCTAGACAGAGCCCTGGGACAGGGATTGTTTTATTCCCACACCTCTGGAGCCCAGGCTGGAGCTGTACTGGATTTACTGGTCAGTGCCAGGCCAGCTGCTTGTCCATTTTGGCCAGTCTAGGAAAAACATTCCCAAACACCAAACTCTTGGCATCCTCAGAGAAAGCTGCTGGAGCGAGGAGCCTCTGGACAGTGGGAATGAGTTCTGCTTCGTGTTCCTTGGGCTCTGCCACAGCCACACGGGCTGTGCTCCAGGGAGTTTGTGAAATCAGCCTGGATCCATTTACCTGCGTGCATCCTGCCAGAGCCTGGCAAACCCAGCGTGGAGAGCCACCGGAATGCCAGGGGTCTCTGGGAAAAGCCAGGGATCGATCTGGGATCTGAAACCCCCTTGCACAAGCCTCTCAAACAATGAGGGAGTATTTCTATAAATCCCAGCCTGCCTGTGGCTGAGGCACGAGCCGAGGAAGGAGCGATATTCCATGAACACACCATCCATGGCTCACAGCTCCCTGCTCCCTCTGACACAGCTGCTGTTCCCCAGGCTGAGTCCTTCCTTCTGTGGCCACAGCTACACCCCCCTCCTGCTGGGATAAATCCCTCACCTGGAGCTGGGGGAAGGGCAAGGCTGACTCAGACTGGCAGAACTCCCTCAATTCCCAGGCTGGGTTTGGTAGGAAATGCTGGGTTCCAGAGGACACAGAGTCAAGGATCTTTTTGCTCTTCTGTTGCCACTGAAGATTCTGTGGTGTTTTCTCAGGCACAGCTCAGTCTCTGCCCAGTTAAGTCTGGGTGATGCTATTCCCAGTTATGTGTGTCCAGCAGGGTTAGCTCTGGATGCAGCCATCCTGAAAACTTCCCCAGAGGGAAGGAAGGAGGCTCTGCAGCCACATGGACACACCCCTGCCGGGTACCTGGAGCACATTCTGTGTCCGGCAGGATTAATAGGATGGCTCCTCTGCCCACAGTGCCTGGCAGGGGCACCTCAGCCTCTCAAAGTTCTCTTCAGCCCTTTCTGCCAGATGTTTCTGGTACTTGGCTGTCCGGGTTTGGCTGCTGAGGCACAGAGCAAGGGATGGGCAGGGTCTGAACTGCCAGAGCAGAGGCCGTGATGTGAAAAATCATCACAGAAACACCGAGGGGACCTCACAGCCCCGGGGTTATTGTGGTTACTTCACCTTGAGGGTCATGTGGGTGTGTGCAATGTGAGCAGGGAGCACAGCCAGCCAAGGGCTCTGCTCTGTCCATGTTCTCCTTCCATGCCAGCAGAAGGCAGGGAGAGGCTCTTTAGAAAGTGTTGTCATCCAAGAGTCTGGAGATCACAGAATCCCTGAGAGGTTTGGGCTGAAAGGAACCTTAGAGGTCATCCAAATCCAATTCCCTGCCATGGGCAGGGACACCTCCCACTGTCCCAGGCTGCTCCAAGCCCCAATGTCCAACCGGACCTTGGGCACTGCCAGGGATCCAGGGGCAGCCACAGCTGCTCTGGGCACCCTGTGCCAGGGCCTGCCCACCCTGCCAGGGAACAATTCCTGCCCAATCTCCCATCCAGCCCTGCCCTCTGGCACTGGGAAGCCATTCCCTGTGTCCTGTCCCTCCATGCCTTGTCCCCAGTCCCTCTGCAGCTCTCCTGGAGCCCCTTTAGGCCCTGCAAGGGGCTCTGAGCTCTCCCTGGAGCCTTCTCCTCTCCAGGTGAGCACCCCCAACTCTCCCAGCCTGGCTCCAGAGCAGAGGGGCTCCAGCCCTGGGAGCATCTCCATGGTCTCCTCTGGACTTGCTCCAGCAGCTCCACATCCTTCCTGTACAGGGACCCAGAGCTGGGCCAAGCACTGCAGGTGGGGTCTGTGCTGGAACAGTTCCCCACAGAGCTGTATGAGTGGAATATACGGAACAATTGGATCAGAAGTAGTGCCTGTCCCATCTGCAGGGGGTGTTTTCCAGGGAAATTTAACTCCAGAGCAGTGGGGGGGAGAGAGGACCCTGGTCCCCAGGCAGGGCAGGAGAGGAGGTCGGTCACTCACCAGGGGCAGTGAGCACTGAGCACTGAGCACAGCAGCCTGAGCCCCTGGAGCACGGTGTCACACCCTGGAGCACAATGTGACACCCTGGAGCACAGAGACACACCCCTGAGCACGGTGTCACAGCTGGATCACGGTGTCACACCCAGAGCAGTGTCATACACTGATCACAGTGTCACACTCTGATCACGGTGTCACACCTGGATCACAATGTCACATGGATCACGGTGTCACACCCTGATCACGGTGTCACAGCTGGATCACGGTGTCACACCCGGAGCAGTGTCACACCTGGATCACGGTGTCACACCCGGATCACGGTGTCACACCCGGAGCACTGTCACACCCTGATCACGGTGTCACAGCTGGATCACAGTGTCACACCCATCACAGTGTCACATCCCAATCACGGTGTCACACCTGGATCACAGTGTCACATCCCAATCATGGTGTCACACCCCAATCACAGTGTCACAGCTGGATCACAGTGTCACACCCCAATCACGGTGTCACAGCTGGATCACAGTGTCACATCCCAATTACAGTGTCACACCCCAATCACAGTGTCACATGGATCACAGTGTCACACCTGGATCACAGTGTCACACCCCGATCACGGTGTCACACTCCGATCACAGTGTCACACCCCAATCACAGTGTCACAGCTGGATCACAGTGTCACAGCCCGATCACAGTGTCACACCTGGATCATGGTGTCACACCCAATCACAGTGTCACACCTGGATCATGGTGTCAGACCCGGATCACGGTGTCACACCTGGATCATGGTGTCACATCCCAATCACGGTGTCACACCCGGATCACAGTGTCACATCCCAATCACGGTGTCACACCCCAATCACGGTGTCACAGCTGGATCACAGTGTCACACCTGGATCACGGTGTCACAGCTGGATCACAGTGTCACACCTGGATCACGGTGTCACACCCCAATCACGGTGTCACAGCTGGATCACAGTGTCACATCCCAATTACAGTGTCACACCCCAATCACAGTGTCACACATGGATCACAGTGTCACATCCCAATCACAGTGTCACACATGGATCACGGTGTCACACCTGGATCGCGGTGTCACACCTGGATCACAGTGTCACACCCCAATCACAGTGTCACACATGGACCACAGTGTCACACCCCAATCACAGTGTCACACATGGATCACAGTGTCACAGCCCGATCACAGTGTCACACCCGTCACAGTGTCACACCTGGATCATGGTGTCAGACCCGGATCACGGTGTCACACCTGGATCACAGTGTCACACCCCAATCACAGTGTCGCACATGGATCACGGTGTCACACCCCAATCACAGTGTCACACCTGGATCGCGGTGTCACACCTGGATCACAGTGTCACAGCCCGATCACAGTGTCGCACATGGATCACGGTGTCACACCCGGATCACGGTGTCACACCCAGATCTCCGATGCCCCGCTGGCCCTCCCCATCCAGGCTGTGTCCCAGCAGGGCTCAGCTCTTCCGTGCTGCCCCGGGGCCGTTTCCCTGCCAGCACAGACACCTTTCACACCTGACAGGAGCATTCCCGCTGGGAATCAGCTCCATTCCCTGTGAAATCCCCACATCCCTGCAGCTCCTCAGCCTCTCCCCGGCTGCCTCAGGACATGAAACCTTCAGCAGTTGCCTCTCTGAGGGCGGATTTTGGTTCCCTGCCTGGAAAAACAGTAGGCGAAATAGTAAACCCTTAAATTCGAACATGTGTAAGTTCTACATCTTATTTCCATTTTCCAGCAACATTCCCTTCGTCAGACATGAGGAAAAAATTACCGTCTGCCTCAGAATATCTCAGTGGAGCATTTATCTCCCAGCCATGATAACTGAATTTCAGGCACTTCTCGCTCCCTCCCCCCCAGTTCAGGTTAAGAGACAAATTTGTTTGGTGTCCAGCTTGGAATTCCAGCCAGCTGAGCTCGGAGGGTGGGATTTGTGCAGTGTCACCGTTCTCACCCTGCAGGGAATGGTTCCCTCCCAAAGCTCTTGGCTTCTGGCAGAGGAGGAGGACGGCTCTGGGATTAAAGCCTGGCCTAAACTGCCCTGGAAATGGCTCTGGGATTGAAGCCTGGCCTTGCCCTGTGCACAGGCTGTGCACTAATTCCCCCCTGGAAAGGCGAGGGCAATGATGTGCCCTTCCCTGCAAGTCCCTCGGGCTGGGATGTGCTGTGTGTGCCTGGCAGGCTCGGGGCTGGGGTTGGAAGGGGCTAAAGGCAGGAGCTGCTCCTGCAGCTGGAGAAAAGCACAATCCCTCCTCCCTCTCTGGGCTTTGCGCTCACAAGTCTCCCAGAGCCTTCCCCAGGGTCTGCACTAGGCCAGGCCTTAGCACGGTGCCACCTGAGCTGCAGGATGTCCCCTCTTCATCACTCCAGCACCTCAGGAGTTAAACCGGGGCCAGAGCCTTTTCCACACCCGGGTGCTGGGGTCTGAAGCTCCTGACTCCTGCCTGGGGCACAAAAGATTCCCAGATTTCCTCACCAGGTAGTGAACTGTGGCACTGTTAACCAGAGAATAATGGAATAACAGAATAACAGAATAATTGAATAATCAAATAATTGAACAATAGAATAAAGGAACAGGCTGTGCTGGAAGGGACCCACAAGGATCACAGAGTCCAACTCCTGTCCCAGCACAGGACAGCCCAGCAATCCCACCATGTCCCTGAGCGTTATCCAAGCGCTCCTGGAGCTCTGGCAGGCTCCAAGAACAGACAAGCTCTGTTCCATTCAGACTCCGTGCTGACACTGGGTGTTCTCAGGGACAGCCCTGTCACTCTGGGGGGGTATTTTGGGTTCTTTGTCAATACCACGAAAGGGCTGTTCCTGTGTCCCTGTGAGCTCTGAAGAAACGCCTCAGGGCAGGTGAGCAGAGCACCTGTGTGTCACTGCCAGGCTCCACTGCAACACCAGGGGTGTTCTAGTGCCACAAAGGGTGGAACAGCCCCACAGGAGCTCCCAGGAGCACCCAGGAGCACCCAGCCATGCCTGCAGGATTGCTGGAATGCACGGAGCAACCAGGGATGGGGGAGTCGGGTATAACCCACAGGCTGGTGTGACAGGCACTGCTTTGGGAATGTTGCTGTCCCAGAGCCACTGCACACATTGCCGTGTCTGGAAGTCATTTCCCTGGAGACTCCACCTGGTTGCATTATCAGCGATCCCCTGTGTGACCTGTGCCCCACAGACCCCCTTATGACACCCAGTGACAGGTCAGGAATGGCCTCTCCCACCCCAAGGAACTCCCCTGACTGTCCCACCCTGGGACCGTGCCCATGTCCGTGAGCCCAACCCCTCCGGTGCTGCAGGGATGGAAGGGACAGGGATGGTGACCCAGCTTTTCCCTTGGCCTTCCAGGGAGTCCCCCGTGGACTGCAGCGTGAACAAGTGTGGGAAGCTGGTGGGAGCAGGCACCGAGTCCAACCCCATGAGCTACAGCACCTACATGGACGAGAAGAACGGGCCTCCCCCCAACATGACCACCAACGAGAGGAGAGTCATCGTCCCAGCAGGTACCACCCCGCCCTGGGGCAGCTTTCCTTGCTCTGCCTGGAAGAGTTCTTTGTTTAGTTTGATTACCCACCCCCAGAGGAATTTTCTCCCTTACAAAGCACGGGAAAAACTAAGGAAAATATCAGTTTCTGGCTAGTGGGAATTCCCATGCCCCGGTGCATTATCTGAATCAGGATAGGCAGCAGAGAATTGGAGCTTTTCCTTTTTTTTTCCTTTTTTTTTTTTCTTTTTTTTTTTTTCTTTTTTAATTTTTTTCCTGGAATGGATTGTTGTTTTGGTATGCTGAACCAAATCCATCTCCTGTCATGTGTTGAGGAGAATCTGCTTCCTGGGACACGCAGGGGCTGATCACAGAGGAATGCAGCGGGCCCAAGTTATAACTCCCCTGGTGCTCTCAGTGATCCAGCTGCACTTTCAAGTCACACTGATTGAATCAAAATGAGCTATTTTGTTTCCATTTTTTTTGTTAGAAGTAGAAACCCAGAAGAAATTCTATTTCACAGGAACTGCGTTATCCTTCCAAAAATTGTCACACAGAAACATTCCTGTCCAGCTCTGTTTGTGTTTGGTATCCACATCTGCTGCCTGGAGCTGGCAGGATGCTCTGGATGCATTTGGACACTCAGGGGTGAGAGCTGCTGTGGAGGGAATGGGTGAAGCCTGAACCGGGAGCGAGGAGCTGCTTCCCTGTGAAGTTTATAAACAACATCCACATAAACACTCAGGGCCAGGAACTTTCCAGCAAAGGAGCCAAGTGCTGGCCCAGTGCACATCCCAGAACTCGCCCTGGCTCCCAGGGCTGCACCAGGGCAGACACAGCGCTGGCAGAAGGAAATGCACTCGTGGAATTCAGCTCCTTTCTCTGAACGTGGCTCGACCACGAGCAGATGACAATTCCCAAGCATTTGTTTGCCACTTAGGATGAAAAGGAAAAGCCTGAACTGAATGCAGCGAGGAGAAGCCAAGAAAAGATTGATGGCAAATCTCAAAGTCCCATCTGAGCTGAGGTTTGAGAGGCTGGCTGAGCTGCCTGGGGATGGCAGCACAATCGTGGCCAGTGTCACCCTGCCTGGAAAGGTGGAGCTGCCACCAACCAGCCCCTGGATCATTAAAGATGTTCCAGGGGGGACATTTATCCTGCTCCTCACCAGGCTGCTGACACAGGTTTAAAAAGACCAAGGGTGAGCTAAAGTTTAGCATTGTTGAAATAGGGGAAATTACTTTCAGTGCCCCCAGTGGAAGAGAAGGTTTGGAATCTCCTCTCTGAAGGAAAGTGAAGAAAAGGACTTTCCCCCCCTTATGACCATCCACAAATGAAACCCTTGAGATACTTGTGAAAGAGCAGAGATTTAAGAGCAGACTTTGGAAGACAATAATGAACATCATCCCGGATCTCTGGCTGCAGGAGACGAGGCCCAAGTCATCCAAGAAAGGCATTTGGATATTTTAATTTAATCCAGAATGGAGATTTATAGCGCATTAGGGCGAAGATAAGCAAGAATAATGTCACATTAGGCTTACAATAGTAGCAATAACGAGCTCTAAGCCATGTTTTGAGGAGGCAGATCTTCAGACACCATTCAATGTCGTTTACAGTGTTTAAAGAGAGGCCACAAATTCACTCTACCCTCTAGATGTTGGGTTGTTTTCAAAACTCAAGACAAATAAGTCTTTCAATTAAAAAAAAAAAAAAAAAGAATTCTCCCTTGAATAGTTGCATTGTAAAATTTGCAGCCTTTTGCCAGTGCTTAGAAAGCAGAATTTCAATTAACTATTGCCAAAACCTGAAGGAAATCCATCTGCTGTTCCCAGAGCAGACTTGCAAAGGTGTGGGGTTGTAAATTCCATGTTCTGAATTCAGCTTTCAGCAGCCCCGGTTTTCTGGAGATTTAGTGGGGAAAGGTCCCAGTTATAATTTCATCCCCCTTGGTCTCAGTTCCCTGTTTGGTGCCGGAATTCTGGAGCTCAGGTGCCCAGGGATGCCAGGTGTGGGCACTTCCCGACCTTTGGTGCCCAGGGATGCCCTCAGCCTGGGCACACAATGGACAGCCCTGGGCTGAGGCATTGTTCTCTACCCCCTAAAATCCAGGCAGAGGCATTTCTTGTCCTGCCCAGAGCACCCCACAGCCCTGTGCATGTTCCTGATCCATGAGCTCAGCTTCCCGGGATCTGAGGTGTCTGAGGTTTGTCTCGGAGCTGGACCAGCTGTTAATGACACATCAGACATCTCCAAAGTTTGAACTTCTCTGCAATCCTCTGCAGCTGCAGCAGAACACGAATGTGCAGCTCCAGTTTGGCAACGGGATACGTGGGGAGAAGCAGCACAGGAAACATCTGAAAATGCAGATATGCTCTGAAAATGACTCTGGCGAGTGCTATCTTAGCACCAGCTCTTGCTGGGCTCTCTGATCTAATGCCCTTTTCAGAATTCAAAGCCTTTTCTTAACCACTGATGCAGCCGCTCATCTCCACGGGGCCTGAGCTCCAGCCGGGCTCAGAGTGTCTCTTACGTCAGCACCAGCAATAAAGATCCCACAGCTGGAGCTCTGCTGACAGCCAGTGATGCCCAGACAGCCCAAAATCCACCCTGCCCTCGCAGAGCTGGGTGGGGTTACAGGGAGAGTGGAGGTAGAATTGTGTTCCTGCGCCAGGGTGAATGACTCTGACTCACACCCAGGGCAAGCTGCTCTGTTTTAGCAACACCACTTTATTTTATTTTATTTTATTTTATTTATTTTATTTTATTTTACTTTATTTTACTTTATTTTATTTTATTTTACTTTACTTTATTTTACTTTATTTTATTTTATTTTATTTTATTTTATTTTATTTTATTTTATTTTATTTTATGTCCCTTTGCTGACCATAAACACCTCCACGCCCAGGGTTTCACGTGCCAGCTGTGGGGCTCCCTAAGGCCCATGGTGGGACTCACCCAGCCCTGCTGCCACTGGGCAGCCTTGCAGAGCCACAGCTGGGGCAGGAACACCCTCTCCAAGGGATCAGCTTCCTTTGGGAAACTTCTTTCCAGACAGAATAGAGTCAAATGTTCCCAGCAAGCAGAGCAGTGAGGTTTGGGCAGGTGGGGGACAGCCAGGACAACTGACCAGGCCAGGTGATCCCCCTTGAGCCCTGCTCCAGCATGGTGCTTGTTCATCCTGCCAAAGTGGGATCACTTCAATATTCAATATATTATTGAGTTTCCAATATATTATTGAATTTCCAATATATTATTGAATTTCCAATACATTATTGAATTTCCAATACATTATTGAATTTCCAATATATTGTTGACCAGCCATCCTGGCTTCTCGCTGGGCCCATCCTTGGGAGGGTGGATCTGTGGAGCAGGGGTTGTGCCTCACACCTCCCACATGCAGCTGCAATATTTCAGTGATGATCATTTAATAATGATCATCAAAATATCCTGTAAATTCAACAATGTATTGAAAATTCAGTGTATCTGCTTGTGGAAGCAACGGATAATGCTCTGACAGGGCTGCAGGGAGCTGGAGGTCAGCGTGTGCCCATCCTCTGCTCTCCCTGCCAGATCCCACCCTCTGGACCCAGGAACACGTGCGCCAGTGGCTGGAGTGGGCTATCAAGGAGTACGGCCTGATGGAGATCGACACCACCATCTTCCAGAACATGGATGGCAAAGAGCTCTGCAAGATGAACAAGGACGACTTCCTGCGCACCACCTCCCTCTACAACACAGAAGTTCTGCTCTCTCACCTCAGTTACCTCAGGGAAAGTGAGTATTGCCCTGGCTCATCCCATCCCATCCCGACAGGCTGCTGGGATAAACTGCCCTGGGTATGGAACTCCCAGGCTCCTCCTGCAGCAGGGGGGAGGGAAAAGGGACAGAGAAAGGCAAACAGGGAAATGGGGAATGAAATTGGGCTGGAAAGTTCAGATGAATGCAGATGGAGCTACTGGTGCTATCAGGGAGGTGAAGAACTGAGCAGGGCTCTGAAGGAGATTAGATAAGTCCAACAGATAACAGCAGCATCTGTGGGTGTGTGATAAAAATACACATATCTGCCATGGAGATTAAAGCTGACGTTAACTGCTGTGGCACAGGCAAAGGATTCCATAGCTTTGCAGTTAGAGGGCTGTGCCCTTCCATGAACAGGAGCCACAGCTGGCCAGGGCTGGAGATTTTCTGTGTTCCTGCAGGCCCAGGTTTGTTGGAGAGAGTTAAAAACCCAAGAGTGATTCCCCATATGTAAATGTGCTGGAGCAGACGCTGTGCAAATGACTCAGGACTGCGAGCAAAAGGCTGTGGAAGCTCCTCATTGCTCCTTTCTGCCCCACACTTGAGTATGGGATGGATCCAGTTCCCTTTTTTGCTCTATTAAGCCCCAAACCCAGGAGCTGTGAGCAGTGTGGAAAAGCATTTTGCCAGCACCCACACAGGAATGATCACCTTAGGGATGGCACATGCACCTGACACTGGGGGTCTTAGATTCCAACTTGCCCAAGACTTCTGTGCAATCATGATCAAATCCACAGTTTCCAAATGTCTCCTCTTCACCTATAAATGGAGCTAAAAGCATTTCCTTGCCCCACGAAGGTGTACTAAGGGTAATGGTGCTGTGATGAGCCAGAAAACTCGAGCTGGGCCCCACATGCTCCGCTGTTTTTCCAAGTGGAACAGCTTTTTTAGGAGTTATCATTATTTAAGCACTCAAAAATCAGGAGAAGGTGCCATAAATCAAGGTGGGAGTGCAGGGAGAGAAAGGAAATAGTGTACTTTCTCCACTAGAAAATCCTATTGTGCTGAAAAGGCAGATGAAGATGTCTCCTCTGGCCAGTGAAGCAGAGATAACGGAATTTATTTAGGGTGTTCCTTCAAAGTTGATCTCTCTGTGCCTAAAATCAGAGGGAGTTTCACAGATTCCAGTGGCACAGGAGTTAGATCACAGATGGGTGCCTCTGGAAGCCCCACCTTTATTTTTCTTGAGAAGTCGAGCCAAGGAAATGATTCACAACAAAAAATCCAAATTGTTGGATTTGAGCAGTTTCTGTCCCTCATGACTGGACAATAAAATAATTTCCCATCCAAAATTGTTGGCGAATTTCATCCTGTGTCATCAGCAAAGAGCTGCTGCCCCGCAGGAAGCTTTCGGAGGTTCCGCCTGCGGAATCAGACACTTTCCTGGGAAGAGGGAAGGCAGCTCAGTGCAGCCAGCAGTGCCTTGGCCAAAGCTGTTGACTGGGGCTGGGGAAATCAGGCTTTGTGACCGGAAACGCTCCTCAATTCCCACAAGATAAACACGCAAGTGAGACACTTGAATCATCTTATTGATAAGGCCTGAGAACTGACAGAGAGATGGAGCTGTGTGGGTTCAGAGCACAGGACCAGGCTGAATTTGGAAAGCTTGGCAGAGGGGTGGAATTCTCTGTTGTTTTAGCTCTGGGTGGCATCTCCAGGACCATCCCCAGTGCTTGTGTCCTGTTACCTGGGCTGTTCAAAGCCAGTGTCAGGGGAACTGCACTGCTGATCTCATGGCATCAGCCTGAAAACCTGGGTTCAGGGGCCACCTTCACCACCTGCTGCTGCCCATTTGCTCCGGAGCAAATCCCTGCTTGATCCCATCTACCCTTAGACACTGAATTGTGGTCACACTGCCAGCAAGGAAGCACCAGGGCATGCTGACACTCAGGACAGCAGTCCCTGGGTCACACCTTGCCTTTAAATACCTGAAATTAGGAGGAATAAACCTCTTCCTCAGTTTTGCTCTCTGTAAGGCGGGCCCAGCCATCCTGGCTTCTCGCTGGGCCCATCCTTGGGGTGGTGGATCTGTGGAGTGGGGATTGTGCCTCACACCTCCCACGTGCAGCTGCAATATTTCAGTGATGCTCATTTAATAATGATCATCAGAATATCCTGTCCTGCCAGGGCAGTGCCTGCAGTGATTTCTGTGCTTTTAAGCCAGTGCAAAACCCGAGGAGCTTTGCTGGATTCAGGCAGATTACTCACTCCTTTTTCAGCCCATGCCCAGCCTTAGGATGATGAATCTGTGTGTGCTCAGCCCCAGACGTGCTGCGAGTGCCGTGCTCGTCAGAGCAGCTCCTGTCTGCTGGAGCTGGGCAGAGCATTCCTCCCTCCCTGCAGCTGTTCCCAGCCACAGGACAGGCTGCTCTGGGGAGTGCTGGGTGTCTCCCTCACGGAGGAACGCCTTCCAGAGGAGCTGATGGCTTTTCCAGACCGGCTTCCAGCGGATGTTCAGTGCTGAGCCCTGAGCTCAGTGCCATGGGGACATGGGCTTTTATTTCCACAAGCTGCACTTTTTGGAAGGGTGTTTGTCCCACAGACATTCCCCTCTGCTCCTGCTTAGTGGAGGGAATAGGTGATGGCCACCAGCGCAGGAGGATTTGGGGAAATTGCAGTCCTCCCAGCTGGATTGCCTCTGCCCAGGCTCTCTCTCTAAAGGTGCTTGTGCTCACAGGGTGTTAAGCTGGATATCTGATGATTCATGAATCCTCAGCTTTGGGGTCTGTTTTCCAGGAAGCAAAGCTGATCTGAACTTTCTGATCCTGTTTGCTCACCAGACAAGGAGACCCCCTGAAAATGAGCTTTCCCAGAAGGTTTTCAGCATTTTACACTTCTGATCAGGGTGAAAACTTCCTCAAAGCTGCCTATGAAATACATTATTTTGGCACATCTGAGTCCAGACAGAAAAAATAAACCAGCAACATCTGCATGACCTCAACAATAGCTCAGTCTCGGTTTTAGCAATGGAAGGTTCAGGTGAGCTGTGTAATACAGTCGAGAGTAACCCAAACTCATCCCACAGCACCTTTAGTCTTCAGGCAAGGCTTAGGCCTGGATCAGAATGGTGCAGTTGTTTCATGTTTCCACAAGCCATGGAAGCAGGCAGGAATTCCAGCGTCTCTGATCCTCAGGAGGTTTCAGAGTGCAGAGCCCAGTCCTGTGGCACTCCCTATCCTTTGGAGCCTCCCAAAACAGCCCAGCAGCTTTTTCAGGGAACCCCCTCAAACAACCATCCTTCTTCACATGTTTCGTTTAGTTCCCTCTCCAAAACTGTGAATCCGTGCCCTGATTCTCCTTCTTTATGTCCATCCCCACACATCTCGGGGCTCCAGACTGATCTTTCTCAAGCACACTCTGCCTGGTGAATCCTCTCCAGGGAAGGGAAGGGAGTTTGGGATGTATCCATGCTGTGTTTGGGATGAAGATCAAAAGAAGCTGAGCTGCCACCTCCATCCTTTCCCTCCCTAGTGGGGGGGGTCAGGGTGTGGGGTGTGCACAAATGAGAGGAGCCCGAAGGGGAAAGAATGAGGCTGTGGTGAGAAGCAGAAAACTGCTCAGGGGTTTTTACCATGCCTTAATGCCAAACAAAACCATCCTGCCAAGTGCAGCAGGACCTGGATTCCATCAGGAGCTGTGCAGGGAAGGCCACAGGGCCTGGGGAAGGTGAAGGTAAAAAAGGCTTTCAAATTAAATAGACCCCGAGACTGTGGAACCAAGATGTTCCTGCACCTCTGAAGGATGAGAGGGAAGGGTTTATGGGGAAATAACTCTCCCGGTTTTCAGTCCTTCTCCATCTTTTTGCAATGAATGCGAGGGAAATAAAAGGAAGGGAAGGGTGGGGGGTGCCATAAGACAACGCGTTTGAACATTAATTATGGGAGAGCAGCCCTGCATTACCCCTACAGAGAGAGCTGATCCATCCACGGTGTCGCTGACCCGGGCAGGGGGAACAGGAACAAAAATGAAAATTCATCACAGCCAAAGCTCTGCCCCCGAAGGAGAGAGGCAGGAGCAGCCTGGCCTGTGTCTGTCTGTCTGTCCGTCTGTCTGCTCCCCTCTGTCCTGATCTGGGTCTCTGCCTTTCTCCCTTTCCCTCCTCCATTGAAACCTTAATAGGAAACACATTTCCCTCTCTGTGGTGTTCCCACCAGAAACCTCAGACTGCCGGGCAAAGGTGACAACTCTGAGCAATTAAACCTGGGGAGGCGCCGGCCCTTTCCAGAGGCTTGGGCTGCATTTTTTCGCCTAAAGTAGCTATAGGTTGATCCTGCTCGTTCAGTGCTATTCATCACCCCACCCCCACCGCCCCAGCCACTCATTTGCAGCCCCTTTAGTCATAGAAAACCACGTTTCTGAATTCCCCAGCACTTCCCTGTCTGGCAGGGGGAAGCTAGGCTGGGCGTTGCACTCAGGATTGCTTTAAATAACCTGAAAAGGAGAGAGTGGTGCACAGGAGTTTCCCCACAGATATTCAAGAAAGAAATGCCAAAGCCAGAAACCATCTGATGAAAACATGAGTTACGTGGACAGAGTTGTTTCAATTCCTTCAGCAGCCAATCTCTCTAAATATTTCAGCCAACCCCTTTGGCTATTGGCAGCTTTCAGAGCCAGGGTGCCCTTGGGATCCCTCTGAACTCTTTACCTCCTCGTTCACCATCCATCCTGGTCTTTGGAAACATCCCCTGACTTGCAGCATCTGGTACCATCCATCCTCCCCTCCCTGGGAGCAGCTTTGTTTCCCAACACCTCCAGCCTCCGTGTCCTTGCTGCCTTGTGCAGCCTCTGCCTTTGTTTGCATTTGGGAAGGAAAGAAATCCGCTGGAGCAGAGGGCAGAGGGCCAGCAGCATCCAGCACCTGCAATGGCTCTCAGTTCTGGCAGGGAACTGCCCAAACCTCAGCTCCCTCAGGAAAGAGAGACACTCTGTGAGTACTGAGGGGCAGCTGAGGTCATTTGGGATCATGTGGAGCAGAGGAACGTGGGACTGCAGGGCTCAGCCGCAAGATCCTGCTCAGCTGGTGCTGTGGTGCCTGCAAAGAGGCCTTCCTGCCCTGCTGAGGGGTCTGAGGATGCTTAGGGGCAGGATCCCACCGAACTGAGGGGATCTGGAGAGCAGGAAGGGTCTGTGGGCAGGATTGGGGCTGCTCCAGCCACACCACAGGACCCTCTGCCTTGTCAGGGATGTCTCTGACACAGCACAAGCTTCTCCAAGGAGCTGCAGGGAAGGTGAGCCCAGGAGACTCTGTGAGCACTCATAACCAGACAGCCAGGAAATGTGCATTTCGTGCTGGCTTCCCTCAGCTCCGAGGGTCTCCCCCTCCATTTCCAGGAGAGTTTGCAAGAGAAGCAGAGGGAAATGCTTAGAAAGGAACATTTCCATCACAGACTGCGCAGGACAGACGCTTCCAATGGGTTCTTTTTGAGCTGCTCCTGTGTGCACATGGGGCTGGATGGAAAGGCCTCTCTGATCCAAGAGAGCTGCTCCCAAATCCCCCAGAGCATGGGAGATGCTGAAATCCCAGTGAGATCTGTGCAGCTGCTGGCCCCAAACCAAGCATGTGACACTCTAAAAATGTCCAGGTCCTGACAGTGCAATTCATGTGTTTTCTCCTGCCTGTTCCTCAAACAGGAAATTTCTCTATCACAGCCAGAGAGAGAGAATCTTCTTCCTTATCCTGGCACACAGTCTGTGCCTCAGGCATTTCTGGGATAGATTCTGTACCTGGATAAATGCACTGAACGACCTCACCATTTTAGATCAGTTGTCAGTGGGGGACATCAAGGCACTCAGTGAAGGAGACAAATATCTTTATTTTTTGCAAGTGCACAAACAGCAGCACGTGTGACCTGCAGCTACCAAGCTTTTAGGTGAATTTCACAGAAAATGGGTGCCTAATTAGCGGCAAAATTCGTTTTTTTCATGCTATTAACAGCATTTCCTACCTGCCCTCATGGTTCCCTGTGGTAGAGCGTGCCCAGACTGCACTAACTCCTTTTCTTTGCCCTGCAGGTAGCTCACTGCTGGTCTACAACACTCCATCCCACACAGACTCCTCACGTCTTGCCACCAAAGAAGGTCAGTGTTTTGCATGTAATTGTCTTGGGTTTGATTGGGTTAAAACTGGACCTTTTTAACAATATCCTTGGCATGAAAATGTTCTGCTCCGCTCTGCGTTCACAGCACGGTTAAAGAGGAATAATTCCCACTGTGCAGCCCCATCCAGGCTGCAAATGCCATCTCTGCTTGTCCCGACAGCGCCGTGGCACAAACTGTGTCACTGGCACACTGGTGTTTTGCTGAGCTGGTGGCACATTTCCTGTTCCTGATGTGACCAGTTTGGAATCTCACACAGGCAGGCCTGAGACACTGTTTCTCTCTGAGTTCACAGTTGAAAGGATAAAATCCTCTCACAATAAATTTCACTGCTGCAAAGGCCACTCAGGTGTTCCAAACCCCTCCGTGGATCTGCAGCTCATTTCAGCCAGCAAGGGAGACCAAATGTATCTTTTTGACACCTTCATTCTGGAACAGTTTGGTTTTCTTTTCTGTTTCAAATAACCCATTTTTTGTTTATCTGGTAGAAATTCTGACCACATGGCTATAGCTTAGGAACCTTGAAGTTTAAAAGTCAATAACCCTCTTGGGGCTCCTTCAGGCTTTGGAGCTGTTTGTGTGTCCTCCAGTCAGGTGTTCCTTGTTCTGATTTTTATTGACCAGCTGGACTCTCAGTCAGGATAAAGTTGTGAGCGTTGGTGTGATGGGTGTGATCCCAGAATCCCAGAATGGTTTGGGGTGGAAGGGACCTTAAGGATCCTCTTGTTCCAGCCCGAGGCCATGGGCAGGGACAGGATGAAGCACATCCCGTACCTACAACAGAGAAGAAGTTGAATTGATGAAGGCCAAATAGGGTGATAAAGAGCAAAAATCTGTTCCTGTGCTCTGTAACTCCTGTGTAGACTCTGTGACTCCGTGTGTAGGGACAGGAGCCCTAAATGGGGTTTTCCTTGCCCTCTGTGCTACTGCAGGAACATTGGGTTTGTTCCCTGTGCTCTGTTCAGCTCAGGTTCTGGGAAGGGGTGAAATCTCCTGCCTCCCCCAGTTGGACCCAGCCTGTCCCTGTGCCACTTCCCTCACTGTTACATGAACTGTGAGATGCACACACCTCTCTGCTCCTCAGGAGAATGTGGCTGCATGGACGGGCCACAAGTTTGGATTAAAAAGAACAGTGGGGAAAGGCAGAAGGTCTTTTATTGACACAGCTGGAGAGACAAAACCTCCCGTTCCACCGAGGGGCTGCAGCAAACAGACCCCACATGAAACAGCTCCTGCATGGAGGGTTTGGCTGCCTCCTGTCCTTGCTGCTTCTTTCTCCTTGCATTTCATCCCTTGGACCTGGACATGAGACCAGGGCTGCTCTTTCCAGCAGCTGCTTTTGTCCAGCGTGTGAATGCCCACTTGAGCTCCCTGGCACGCTGTTCTCTCCTGAGGCAGCACCAGCTGATAAAACAGGGACATTACAGGGACAAAACAGGGACATTACAGGGACAGAGCCACTCAGGCTTCGCTGTGACTGCTGCTTTGACATTAACAATCATCTATTTAAACTTCATCCGAGCTGGGCTTGCTCCTATGTGAATAAGGCAGGGCACGTGCTCCTCCACAATTTCCCCTCACATCCAAACCTCAGCTCATTCTGTCTCAGGCCAAGAAGTTGCCAAAAATAAACCCAAGAAAAGTGTGATTTTTTTTTTTTTTATTTTATTTTTTTAAATTAAGGAGAAAATCTCTGCATAGAACTGCACTCCTCTGAATTTTTAAACACTTTGTGTCTCAGGCCTGGAGTCACTCAGGCTGAAAGAAATTTGAGGGGAAAGTGTCCCTCCCCTGCATTTTTAGTGGCCTCGAGAGTGTCTCTGCAGTGCAGCTGACAGAGCTCTGGGTTCACTGCTGTCAGCGTGGAGCCCTCAGCTTCACATGGAACTTTCATCACGTGTCAATAAAGGACCAAGCACGCCCAGGGGGCAGGCAAATAAAAATTAAGAACTACGTAGAAATGTTGAAATCCCATCTATTCCTCCCCCATTTCTTCCTATAAGGCATAAATTCCGTCATTCCTTCCACACTGGGTATTGGTGTAGCATAAACTGCCGCACTCAGCTGATTGAGGTTATTGCTGAGATAAGATGGCAGGAGAGGAGACAGGAGAACGTGACAGGCTGGCAGATAAGGAACTGGGGGAGCAGAATGAAGTGGCTCATCCAATAGCACAGCAGAAACTCGTGATGCTCATAAAACTGGACTTGGATTCCTCAGCCTGGTTTGTTGGGAAACAAGATTTGCCGTGTTTCCTTTTTAATGGGCTCACTTCAACATGATATTCTCGCTCCAAAAGATGATATTCTTTTGGAAAAGCAATTTCAGGTTAAAAATTATGATTTTTTACAGCTTTTTAACTTCTCAAAAGATTAAACATTTTTCTTCGAGTTAATGCATCTGGAATCTCCCAGTCCTGTAAATGTTTCTCCTCTCTACGCCTGTGAATAAAAACAGACGACTTTTTCTAACCTCCTGCCCTTGAGGATTCAAAAGCAGGTGATGAAATAGTGCCAAACATGCCAAAGATAGGAAAAAAATACCGTTCTCTTCACTCCTCCTGTAATTTTTCTGCAAAACAAATGCAAATAACCTGCTTGTGCAGGTTCCAGGGAGAGACAGGAGCTCTTTGCGTACATTTACGCTGTGCTTTACTCAGCATGTTCCATCCACGGCTGCAAAAAGAGAACCTACCCGGCAAAAAAAAAAGTGCAGCTGCAGCACAGACAGCTGCAGATGTTCCAGATGCAGCACATGGCTCCGCTCCCTCCCCCAGGACGACGTCCCCAGGAGCACAGGGAGCCTGGCCCGTGTCCCACCGCCATCCCAGGGCTGGGGTTGGTGCCCTGGCTGCAGCTGCAGACTTGACTCCCTTTTTCCCTTCTGTTTTCTGCCTTCTCCCTCCCTGCAGTGCCAGCTCTGCAAACAGAAGGAGCTGCAGCTCTGCTTTAGGGGAGCCAAAGTGCAGATCTTTGCAGCAGAACTCTTGGGAATCCTTACAGCAGAGCCTGTAGGTCCCACAGCTGGGGCAGCTGAGTGCTGCTCTCACAGCAGACAGCGAGAACCCTGTTGTGTCCCTACCTGAGCTTCTCCCCTTCTCAGCTCACAAACACTTCAAGGGATGGGACTGAGTGTCACTGGGACAAATTGTCTTCGGCTGCCTCTGAGGAGTGAATTGCTCTAATGGAAATCACCAGTGGTTTTTGGCTGGGAGAGCAATTTTCTGGGAAATGAAAGGAGCCTGCTCTGATGGCTGAATGGAAAGATCTGTGTCCCCCTCCCACTGCAGAGATGGTCTGGGTCATTTTCTGGGACTGTTTGGAGCAATATGTGACCTGCTGTAGGTTCTGGAGACAGGGACAGGAATCTGAGCCCACAGATCTGCCCCAGTGCAGGGAGACCCCAGACTGCTCTCCTGCAGAATGCTGCCATTGAGCAGGTTTCCATGGGGAAATGGAAAGAATATTCACATCCAACAACATTGGGAGGCCAAAGGGCCACGTCCCCAAAGGGCTCTGAGCTCTCCAGCCTCACTCCAGCTCAGTTTTAAAGCTGAGCTCAGGTTTTAGTGGTTTGGGGTCTGTGTAAGTCGTGTGTTTAATACATGAGCAAAATGCTGTGCAGGAGCTGAACCCAGGGCAGAGCTGGGGGCAGATTCCTGGTGTGGATGTGGGAAGTTTTCCGTGTCCATGTAAGCTGTGGGAATGCCTGGGGTGGGATGTGTGGTGCTTTCCAACACGTGCTGATGCCAGGGAAGGGTGTTTGTGCAGGGAGGTGGCAGACGGGGTGAAGGGAGGCTCAGCACCACGTGTGAGAATTCACCAGAGGCGTTCCTGGTGCTGTTTGCCTCCAGATCATTTAGGATCTTGATCCAAAACCTGCATTCAGCACAGGTCTGTCCTCTGCACACGCCAGGCTTGGCCCAAGGCAAAAGAGTCCCAGAATCCCAGGATCATGTAAATTGGAGCAGCCCTCCCAGACCATCCTTGTGCCTGATGCCCACCTCGTCCCCAGCCCAGAGCACTGAGTGCCACATCCAGGTGTTTCTTGGACACCTCCAGGGGTGGGGACTCCAAATCTCCCTGGGCAGCCCCTTCCAGTGTTTAGCAACCCTTTCCAGGGAGAAATTCCAACCTGAGTCTCCCCTGGCACAGCTTGAGGGCATTTCCTCTTGTCCTGTAGCTGTTCCTGGGAGAAATCCCAACCCCCACCTGGCTCCTGGCAGGGGGTTGCAGAGAGGGACAGGATCCTTCTTGAGCCTTCCAAATTTGGTTGAGAATAGTGACAAACCATCCCAAAGTCTCAGAAATCCAACCTGAACTCAAGCAGAGCACAGGAAAAAGGGATGTGGTACCTTTCACAGAGGGAAGAAATCTCTGTGTGAATGCATGAATAGGGATGGAGGGGGGGAATTCTACGGGTTTAGTCTGTGGCTGTCCCATGTTTATGTTCACATGATGGAAGTGGTTGTGTGAACATCGGGGATGTTTGTGTACAAGGTGTGTGTTTGTGTGTTTGGTGGGGCTGTTGGCAAATTTAGGAAGATAAATCAGTGAACCCTGAAATCCAGCGTGTGTTGCCAGGGGTTTGTACCAATGTTCATTGTGAGGCCCTAAGAAAGAGTTTCCCGGTGTTGGAGCATCAATAAAATCTCTCTCACACCAACTCCCTGGTACCTCACAAAACCTGAGTCTGTGCAGCTGCTTTCCTCACCGTCAGGGCTGCAACCTCTGTTCCCTTTAAACTGGTGGGAACTCCTCAAAACTCCTCTCTCCCACTTGTCAAACTGAGTGACAATTTGGGGCGACAGGTTCGAATACTGGGGGACTGGGGAGAGAGGAGCAGAGACCACAGGGAATGCGTGAGCACAGTTCCCGCAGGAACACACTCTCAAAATCCTGCATAAAACCCTTCTCCTGAAAAGGCCATTTCTCAGATCTAAAAGGTTGTAGTGAAAAATATTGACCATGTTCAATAAACCCTCCTGTGAGTGTGTCAGTGCAGCCCCTTTTCACAGTGAGCGTTTTAAACTCTCCAGCTTCACTTGTGGCAGAGGAAAAGCAGCTGCAGCTTTGTGCCCTCCTAATTGTCTGTACTTGGTAAAACATTTCTCGATGATATTTGCGTGCCTGGTGATGAAATATCCCATTTTTAGCTCGGCAGCAGAAGAAGGGGAGGCTTTTTTAGGTCTCCTTTCATTTTGGCTGTGTGGCCAAGCAGGGATTTATGAGTTCAGGGGAGACAGTAGCCAGCACGCTCGGATTTTGCTTTTTATACTTTCTTTTTTTTTAATTGTTTTCCTTTGAAATTCCAGAGTTAGTGTTTTGTCTGCTTTCTCCCTGACCCTCTTCGGAGGCAGGCGTGTGTTTTTTCACCAGAAAAACTGGAAACAAAGAATCGTTGTCTTTAAGCTGTAGCAGGCAGGAAACCCAACTCACAAGGGATCACCCTGAGCCAGCGCTGTCCCAGAGTAGACTCCAGTTCTCTGAATTCAACCTGACAGCTTGTCTGGAGCACTTTCTAAGTAACCATTATCCTTCCTTTTCCCCCAGCAAAAGAGCCATTATTTTTCTGCCTGGGGTGCAGTGCAAGGAGTGTTATTGCACTGGGGGGGGGTCACAGGTTTGCTGGGGTGCCAGGCCCTCCCTCCCAGAGCCTTGGAAGTGCTTCGGCTGTTTCCTCAAACAAGAGTTAATTTGTTTCCTGATAATGGCTTGAAAGCTGTAAAACTGCCACGCTGTGCGTGTGCGTCTTCCCTTTTCTCTCCTGTGTGCGTGGCCTTTTTCTCCATGGATGTGAGGTTTGGGGTGCTTTCACTTCTGCATTTGTGCGTTTTCCAACAAGAGCCACCTCCAAGCCCGCTGATGGTTTGGTTTTACACCCCGTGCTGGGGGTAACATCCACGCGGTGCTGTGGACACGTTCCTGCCCACGCCTGGGTGTGTTCGGGGTGGTTCTGTAGGTGTGCAGAGGATGTGCAGCTGTGTGGCTGTGCCTTGGCTGTGCCTGCAGCCCTGCGTGGCTCAGGAACATCTCTGCTGGCTGGAGAGCATCTGCTTTTCCAAGCTGGCTCTGGGAGGGATTCTCAGGACACATTCTTCAGCCTCTGTGCACTGTGCATTGGGATTTCTGCTGCCGATATTAAAAAAAGCAACAACAAGGAAAAAAAATATTCTCATTGCTTCCTCCTTTTCTTCATAATGTGTCTTTGTGAGGCTCGCACGGGGCGAGGCAGACGTGGCTCAGGAAGTGCCAGCGCTGCACGGCTCGGGGATGTTTTTCCAGCCCCAGGCACGACTGGGGGCTGTCGCCTCTGCTCAGAGCAGGCAGGGAGCAAGTCTGAGTGGGGAGCAGAGCTCAGGGCTCTTGGCTGCCAGGAGCTCCTTCCCTGTGCCCGGGTCTGGCCAGGGACAGGGGCACAGGGCTCAAACCTGTCCTGAGCACGCCCTGCCCGGACCAGCTCATGGAAACCCCTCTGGAAACCACAGATCACAGAATCCCAGCACGGGCTGGGTTGGAAGGACCTTAAAGCCCATCCAGTCCCACCTCTGCCATGGGCAGGGACACCTTGCTCTAGCCCAGGTCACTCCAAGCCCTGTCCAGCCTGGCCTTGGACACTCCCAGGGACAGGAATACTGAATCCTGGTTCTGTTCCTGCACCATGTTGAGCTCCAGATCCTGTCTGACTCTGGAAATCAGTGGGCTTCAGCCACAGGGCTTTAACCCATCACTGATTTAGAACAGGAGTTCAATCAGAAATGTGTGATCCCTCTGATCTGTACTTCTATAAAGGCAGCAGTTCAGAACCAGGCTCTCAGCTACTTTCAGACACTCCCCAAGCTAAATCTGTTCTTCACATCCATCTCTGCAGTAGATTTCTCACCTAAATCCAGCAGTCAGTCCCTTCTCACTTGGTTTGAGTTGACTTCAGGTCAAAACTCAGTGTTGTTCCAGGCCTGGATCTGGGATCTATAAAACAGGTTAACAGCAATGGTGAGATCAGAGGATCACAGAATCACTGAGGCTGGAAAGGCCTCTGAGATCATCGAGTCCAACAGTGCACCCAGGTGGATGCAAAAGATGGTTTGATAATATTTTTCAATTGTGAAATAATCAAATAGCCTGATCATGTAGAATATAAGTAGTTTTGAAATCATTCTGCACTCAGTGAGTTGCTTCCTCTTAGTGAAGAGACTTAGAATCACTGATTTCCACCTCTGACCCCCGGAGCAGGGGTTCCTTAGCTCAAGGAAGAGCACATCGTGTCTTGAAGGAGAAAAGAGTGAGTCTGGTGCTTGAAGGACTGGGAAGTCTCATGTAACCATGGGAACAGTCCCGGTAACACTGGTCAGGAACTGCAAACAGCCCAGCGTGTGGCACACGTGCTAATGAATTGTTTTAATTAGCAGAGATGGTGAGTTGAAAAGCAATTCCTTGCAGGATGAGTGATGCTGTGAGGTTTTGAGGCTCAGTGTGCTCAGTTGTGACACACGTGTCCCTGGAGCTGGGTAAATGTGATGGGAAGTTGCAGAGCCATTGGCAAAGGCCAGAGGAGTCCTCAGAGCCTGCCCTGCTCCGGGCCCTGTCCCACCATCCCTGCCCACACCTACAGACAGGCGAGAGCCCAGAGCCCTCCCAGCTTTGTGCTGAGAGGAGCTGGAGCTCCTCTCTGCTGACCCTGGGAGGTTTGCACTGTGTGTGAGGCACTCAGAAATGTCCTGGGTGGCTGTGGGGCACTCAGAACGTGTCCATGGAACCAGGGAGGGACTTTTTGGGCTCCACAGCTTCAGTGTTTGGTGCCACCATTTAAACCAGTCCACTGAATGTTTCCTGGAGGAGCTGGGGGTGTTTCTGGCTCCCTTGTCCCTGCAGAAGGCTGCAGTCTGGGTTTCTGCTCTCCAGCTGGCCTTGAACACGACCCCAGCTCCTCGATGGGATCTCCAGGAGGTGGAAGGAGGCAGTGGGAGGGCTGGACACACAGACCTTGATGACGTGCTTGGGTCGCAGCAGCAGAGGGGTTTGTCCCCGTGTTGGGACTTTTCCAAGGCACCAGGGGAGTGCCACACAGTCTCACATGGACAGGAAAAGCTGTGGGGTCCATGTCCTCCTCTCCCTCCCTCTCTATAAAATGGAGACCCCAAGGGACCACTTGGATTAGCCACAGGTCTGCATCCCTCAGGACACCTGGCTCTGCTTTCCCCATTTAGGGAAGCTAATTTAAATTCCAGCCACCAGGCCAGGATCCTTTCTTCCTCCTGAAGCAGGAGGACTCCTTGCAAACACCAGCCTGTGTTCTGCACGGAGAATGCATGGCCCAAAGCTGGAATGCAGGAGGAGCTGTTCTGGGATGACCTGTCTCACTTGGATTGGGAGCACGGGTATTTCCAGGCAGGAATTGGCCTTAGAGAATTCAGTGCAGCAGATCAGGAGAGGGGAAGGAGAAGGCTGAAGATCTGAAGTGGGCTATGAACTCCACAGGACTCTCCATGTACCTGACCCTCCTTTTCCTCTCTCCCTATAAAGCAGTTGCCACAAAATAGGCCCCTTGTGACACATCACAAGTCTCAATCCCCCAGGGCACCTGGGGCTGCCTTCCCCCGGTCTCCCTTCCTGGCTCTGTCTCCATGACTTAGGACAAGCCCCTTCCCATCCTGCAGCTGCCGAATTTCCTTGGAGGTATCAGCTCCAGAGACTCCTGGGCTTTCCATTCCTCCCCAGCCTTGTCTGTAGTGCCAGCATGGGTGGAATTCCAAATAAGATTCCCCTATAGTGCCCATAAAGCATTTAGTCCATAAATGACCCCACCCTACTACATCCATCCTAGAAAAATAAAGGCCCAAAAAATGCAGATATTCCAGGCCCAAAGCTCGTTGTTCTCCTGGAAAGCCTCACCAGGGCTGGTGGCACAAAGTGGTGCCTGACTCGGCCTGGCTGAGAGAGCCCCTCCGGAGGGAGCAGGATGAAGGGGCTGTCAGCACTTCCCAGCAGCTCAGGAAGCGCAGGCACTGTGAGCCCATTGTTCAGTGAAACCCCCCCTTGCCTCCCCTCTGTCCCAAACTCTCAGATTCATAAAACACCAGGGCTCTTTTCAAATATTTTGAACCTTTTAAAGCTTATCAGAGAGGGTTTGCTCCCTAATACATCATATCTCAAACCCAGACTCCCTAAAGCCTTGCTCGCTGGGCTGCACTCCAGCTGAAAGGACTGACAAGGATTTGGGATCATGGTGTGGGAATCCACCTGGGGATTTTCAGGCTGGTTTCCTGCAAAGGCAGTCTGTGTGTCTGTCCATCTGCCCCCAGCGATATCCATCAGTCTGTTCAGACTAAATATGCCCCAGAGGTGCTGGCAGGGGACAGGGGCTGTCTGGAGAGGTGGGCAGAGGGTGGCAAGGTAGAAGCTGAGGGAGATTTGGGGTGAGAAAGTGGAGAGCAGGGCTAAAAGGGCACAGACCACTGCTGCAGCCTGCCCCACAGAGCCTGATCCTGGGAAAGGCAGCTACAGCCTGCAGAAAGTGCATTTATGCCTGAGAATAAATAAAATGCTATTTAACCTCCTTCCCAGGCGCGCTGTGAGTGCGAATGTTTGCAAAGCTGTGAGATCCTCGGTTGAAAGGTGCTGCGAAAGTGCAAAGCGTTATTAATATCCTTTACCTTCCTCCTAATAGACTGAGCATTCGTGCTGGGGAATTCCTGGACATAAACCAGACAGCTGCAGAGTGACAGTTCGTGAAAGCATCTATGATTTATTTGCTGCTCTTTAATTCCATTTTGTATTGAACACACATTTGTCATAGGGCTCTTGTTCCACGGGGCCTTTTAAGCCTAAATCAGACATGGGGACCTGATCCTTTCTGGGATAAATTTGCCCCCACTTCACTGTAGCCATTTGCTGATTTACACCGGGAGAGAACCCTGGTCCAAGTCTTAATTGAATTTCCATCCCATGGCAAGTTTTGGTGTAAAATCCAAACGGTTTTAATGACAGATAAGACTCTCCCTGTCACCGTCTGGCTGCAGTTCTGCAGGATCTCCTCGAGCCACTGGGCGTCAGGTCCTGGGAATGGTCCTGGTTTTGCAGGAACCCGAGTCTCTGGATGGGTTCCCTGGCTCTGCCTTTTCCATTTTGCTTTAAACACGTTCAGCTTTCGAGCCTGGGCCTGGAAGCCGGGAGGGCTGGTGTGGTTCTTTCACGTTGCAGGGATTTTTGTGAAATAAAAATAGCTTCCTGCCTTTGGATTTTTTTTTTTTTTTTTTTTTTGAGGAGGAGCGAAAGAGTTGGAAACTTGCAGTAGCTGAGTGGTGTTTCAACAGCAGGGCCCACACTGCTGGTTATCATATTGAACCCTTCTTACCACGGCAAAGTCACACTCAGGGCTAAATCTCATCCTACAACACAAGGTTGCCCCTATAAATCCCACACTTTGCTGCATAATCCATATTTATAGAGGAAAAACTGAGGCAAAGGGGCTCAGCCAGCCTGGATTAAACCTGGGCTGAGTCACATTCACACCGTCCTTCCAAGCTGTCATTTTACATCCTAAACTCCAGGCTACAGGAAACCCATTCACAGGGACCAGGCTTAGCTAAACTTCCCTGGAGAACCAGGCCTTGATCCTGCACAAGCTGCCGTAGGGATCCAGTGCTGGTCAGCACATCCGACTGGAATGGTGCCACTTTTTGGTGAAAACCTCTCTTTCTGGGGGGAGCAGGTTCCTCCTCTGGGACAAAGCTTCTCCCTCTGGAGGAGGAGGAGGAGGAGGAAGATCATCTCTCCAAGTCATGGCCCATTTATTTACTCAAAACACGCTGATGACTCTGGATCAAGCAGGCCCTTTGCAGCAGCTGATTCCCCTGAGTCGATGACCTGACCCCAAAAAGAATCAGAGAAAACTGAAAATTTTCAATGAGTTCCATGACTTTATGGGAAGGAAATTTCCCTCCATTTTGAAAAGGATTTTTCTGTTGGAAAAAGAATCTCTGCCCTTCTTTTAACGGGATCATCATATGGCATTTCCATTAGTGTCACTTAGGGCAGAACTGTTTATTGATGGAACAACCCAAAATGTACATCAGCATCTCAGCTGGTGTAAACCACTGAAGGGCCCTAATGGGATCCCCAATGGGGACAGGCATCCCAAATGGGGACAGGGATCCTGAATGGGGACAGGGATCCCGAATGGAACAGGGATCCTGAATGGGGACAGGAATCCCTAATGGGGACAGGAATCCCAAATGGGGACAGGGATCCTAAATGGGGACAGGAATCCCAAATGGGGACAGGGATCCCCAATGGGGACAGGGATCCCAAATGGGGACAGGGATCCCAAATGGGGACAGGGATCCCCAATGGGGACAGGAATCCCTAATGGGGACAGGCATCCTGAATGGGGACAGGGATCCCAAATGCGACAGGGCTCCCTGATGGGGAATGGAGCTCTCTTCTGGGACAGGGCTCCCTGCTGGGACAGTGTGCATGAGGCTGTCACCTCCCTCTTCCCGAGCTGTCCCATCCCACCCTTTGTCCCAGCTGGAACCACCGGGGTTTGTTTTCCAGTCCGATCTATTTGCAGTGGGGTTTGTGGTTTCTGTAAGAAGGGAAAAAAACAAACAAGTCAAATAAAAATAAAACCAGGCTGATGACATGAGCTCTGCTTTCCCCCTTCCCCTCTCTGCCCTCCTCCCTGGCTCCCCCACCCTCCCCTCTCCCGTCTCTCTGTGGTTTCCTTTCCATGCCAATAACGGCAGGGCTGTAATTCCAAAGCCTCAGCGGCTTTCCCAGCGCCACAGGAATGTGCCAGGGCCTGGGGTGGATCCACAGCCCCACAGGCAGGAGGTGCTGGGCAGAGGGGCACTTGGGATGGCCCTGGAGGATGCTTTTTTCTGTCTCCTTGAAAGAGCCTCCTTATAGTGACCTCAAATCCTCGGGTTTAAAATCCTCATTGAATTCCTGTGCAGTAATAACAGGGTTCATCTCATCCTCCTCCTCTGCCTGTGCTCCTCTGAATCCTGGGATAAGAGAAGGGGGTCTCCTTCTGGCTGGGATAGGTCACACTGGATTCCACTGAGTGCCATGACAGGACTTGGTCAGAAGGTGTCAGGTCAAATCCCTGTCCCATTCAGGATCCCTGTCCCCATTAGGGATCCCTGTCCCATTCAGGATCCCTGTCCCCATTAGGGATCCCTGTCCCATTCAGGATCCCTGTCCCCATTAGGGATCCCTGTCCCATTCAGCATTCCTGTCCCCATTCAGGATCCCTGTCCCCATTCAGGATCCCTGTCCTATTCAGGATCCCTGTCCTATTCAGGATCCCTGTCCCCATTCAGGATCCCTGTCCCCATTCAGGATTCCTGTCCCATTCAGGATTCCTGTCCCCATTTGGGATCCCTGTCCCATTCAGGATTCCTGTCCCCATTCAGGATCCCTGTCCCATTTGGGATCCCTGTTCCATTCAGGATTCCTGTCCCCATTCAGGATCCCTGTCCCATTCAGGATCCCTGTCCCATTTGGGATCCCTGTTCCATTCAGGATCCCTGTCCCATTCAGGATTCCTGTCCCCATTTGGGATCCCTGTCCCATTCAGGATTCCTGTCCCCATTCAGGATCCCTGTCCCCATTCAGGATCCCTGTCCTATTCAGGATCCCTGTCCTATTCAGGATCCCTGTCCCCATTCAGGATCCCTGTCCTATTCAGGATCCCTGTCCCCATTCGGGATCCCTGTCCTATTTGGGATCCCTGTCCCCATTCAGGATCCCTGTCCCATTCAGGATCCCTGTCCCATTCAGGATCCCTGTTCCATTCAGGATCCCTGTCCCCATTCAGGATCCCTGTCCCATTCAGGATCCCTGTCCCATTTGGGATCCCTGTTCCATTCAGGATCCCTGTCCCCATTCAGGATCCCTGTCCCCATTAGGTATTCCTGTCCCCATTCAGGATCCCTGTCCCCATTAGGATTGAGAATTGCCCCAAGAGCCCCATTGCTGCATTTCCACCCCTATTTCCACCCTCTGTGAGGGGCCAGGGGAGCACTGGAGATGTGGGAGAGGAAAAAACACAGCCCTACAGAATCCAAGCCCGCTGGGACCACGAAGCAAAGCCAGATCCTTGCAAAGTTTTGTCTAGGAAAAGTTCATGTCAAGCCCTCTGTGCCCGTTGTCTTTTGTCACTAGAGCCCTCCTGTGAGGCAGGCAGGAGAGCAGGATGGGGCAGCAATGGGAATTCTGGCCTCTCCAAGTAAGGTGTCCCAATGGGAATCACAAACTGTGCAGTGGAAGGTTGAAATGAGACTCGGGCCCAGCTGGCCTGTGCTGGGAGTGTCAGAAGGGCAGAAACTTTGGGGACAGGTACGAGGTAGAACTGGGGACAGATAAGAAGCAGAATGATGTTTTGGACACAGTAATACTTGTAGGGTTTGATAAGGGGCCAGGAGCAAATCCTCTGCACAGACTCCCTGGTAACCACGGGCCTGTCCCCTGCTGGGATGGTTTTAGGGACAGATCTGGACAGGTCGGGCACATTCGGAGAGTTTCTGACAACTTTCCAGAAAAGCAAAGACCAGCAGGCAGATGAGGCCCCTGTGCTCGAGCCCTGCTCAGCCCAGTTCTTGTCCTTACTGGGTTTAGAGTGCCTGGGATTCCCGGCAGCGGGGTGACATCGCAGATAGTTCCCTGTTCCTAAAATCCGTGCTGCAGCTGGCACAGCCTGGTGGCCCTGAGCCACTGTCCCCAGTGCCACCGCTGGGGCTTCTGCCTGAGCACGGTGGGCACATTTAGCCCTCAGCCAGGTCCTCCTGGTGTAAATCAACGTGGCAGCACCTCTGAGGCCCCTCCCTTTGCTCTGCAGCTTCCTGAGCTGTGCTCGCCCCAAAGGTGAGAATTCTTCTTTGAGTCACGGTTTTCTGTCTTCAGAAATGACACAGAGAGGAGGAACAGATCTTCCTGTTGAAGGGATTGATACAAATCACCACAATATTTTCAAATAAATATTTGATAAACCCCAATATTTTTTTTGCCTAAAAATGAATTTGTATTTGCAAAAAATGTGGAAAAAGCTCCAACATGGAAGGAAGTACATTTAATAATCCAATTTTCTGTTCACAACGAACTAGAATGGAAGTTCAGTTGGAGTAAAAGACAGAAAATTAATGAAGTAGCTACATAATATTTTCCTTGACTCATTGCCTATTTAGGAAATTATAAATATCTATACAATGTTTTCCTTCTTGGTGTATTTTCATTTTACAGTGAAAACTTAAATTTCTAGGGATATCTCTTAATTTTATAGTGCAATCCCCAAAATATCAGCTTGTAGGCTGAGCAAACCTCTCCCTGGCAGTCGCTGTGATTCCTGCAGGATGTATTTTGTACTCTGTACCTGTTCTCTGCCCCTGTAAACCCCTTCTCTCTTCCCAGGCCCTCCTGTTGCGGGGACACAAAATGTGAATAAGACAACGGAGCAGCAGCGGCCCCAGCCAGGTGAGCGTGGATTCTGTGACCCTTGGATTGGGAGCAGCTGGGGGAACTCATGAGGGAATTAATGTGTGGAATTAACGTGTGGAGCAGCCCCTGGCAGGGGACAGGACACGGCCTGAGCTGTGCCAGCAGCTCTTCCCAACAGGCTCCGTTTGGCTGCTCTGCCCCGCTGCACTCCTTTTTCCCATGTTTGATGTTTTCTGGTCACCACACAGGCATGTCCAAGGAGGTCCCAGACTGTAAAAGCAGGCAGGTCTGAGAGCAGTGCCAGAAGCCGTGGCTGTGCCATTTGGGATCCCAGAAATACTTGGTGGTTGCCTGCTAAAGGAACATCCCTGTGCCAGGATCTGCAGTGTCCCCATGAGCTGAGCCCCCTGGGGCATCCCAGCGTGTCCCTTCCCACTGGAAGTGTCTCCAGACATCCCAGCAGGGCTTCCCCGGCCACAGAGGAGCAGAGGAGGGAAGCAGCCCCACAGGGCAGAGCAGGGGGTGTTTCCTGCTGCCTTCCCAGGGCCTTGCAAAGGCCAAGCCCACCTTCCCTGGCGGCACAGCTGCTTTCCATCCCCGTCCTCTGTTCCAGGGCTTGGTTCTCTTGGCACCGGTTCAATCCACGAGCAAACGCTGCAGATCCAAAGCACCACAACCAGAGAGAGGCAAAGGAGAAGGGTAGAGATTAGGTCTGAGGAGGCCCCACAAAAAGGGAAGGAATTCATTCCTAATAAATGCTTTGTGGGGTTTTCAAGAACCACTCAGCCTTGGTGGAGCCAGCAACAAACTCCTGTTACTCTCATCTCTCTAATGCTGTGTTTGCTTCACAAAGAGAGACTCGGGTGAATATTTCCTGCCCTCCCAGGGCAGCAAGCTCAGCTGCTAGCAAGTGAATCTGAGAATCTCATCTGCTCTCCTTTTTATTTAGCCCTTTTTTATGAGGAGAAATACATTTGCTCCTGCTGTGTGGCTGTTCTCCTATCCCACACTCCTTTTTTCCACGTTTGATATTTTCTGGTTGCCACACAGTGCAGGGTATGTCCAAGACTGTGAAAGCAGGCAGGTCTGAGAGCAGTGCCAGAAGCCGTGCCTGTGCCATTTGGGATCCCAGAAATACTTGGTGGTTGCTTGCTAAGAAGGAAAGAAGGAGCACTTCCAGGCCCTGGGAGAAGGGGCAGAAAGAGTAAAGAAAGAAAATGAAAATTTGGTTTCTAGAACAAACACAATGACCTGGAGTTTCTTGTTGATGAAGCATCCTTTAAATTTTGTCGGGTGATTTTTTAAAAATTTATTTATATTTTAGATCCGTACCAAATCCTGGGGCCCACCAGCAGCCGTCTTGCCAATCCAGGTGAGTTCATTTTACATTTCAGACACCCGTTATCAAAGAGGTGAATTTCCCTTCGGAGCTGCTGCTCCAGCCTGCACTGGAGGAGCAGCTGCTGTCCCTGCACCCATGGGGTGGCCTGTGAGAGCCCCTGGCCTCAGTAGCTGTGACCTCACAAGGGCTTTTGCCAAAATCCTTACAGAAAAGTGAGGAAAGTGGTACAACATCACCTCTGTCGGGACAAAATAACCATCCTGGATGTTCTGCCCCAAACCCAGCACTCCCTAAGAAGAGTTTTGTAGCAGACTTAAGTGCTGGTCTCCCAGATTTGCAGCACAGGTTAATTTTTCACTGCCTGCTGTGGGTTACATGAAAAAAGGCACAAAACATCTCTGAAAGGTGCAGTGTAGCTGTCCCTAGCACATCATCTGCAGTAAATAATCCTGATTTTAGGGAGTAAGGCCTGGAGTAAATCCTTCTCGAACTAACCAACAGTGAACACATGGGATGCCTGTAAGGAAACATCCTCCTAAGGCTCTTAACTTACTCTTAACTACCTGTACAACTACACCGAGTAAAACCAGGAATCATCTTGGGAACAAATCATCCCGTGTAACTCAGCTCACCCGCTGGAGAGAGACCTGGAGGTATCCAAAACAATCTCCATGGCAAACAGTGAGCAGTGGAGGGGTGAAGTACATTGTGCTGCCCAGTCAGTGAAAATTCTGCAGAGCAGTGTCCTCACTGAAAGCCCTGTTTATGAACAGCCCGAGCATTTTAAGGCCAAAGGCAACCATTATGAAATCTAACGTGACCTCAGGCGCGGGCCCAGAACAAAGGGCTGAGTAACTTGTTTGCTGGGAACAGTTTATCCACTCCTAGGGCCGCCTTTCCAAGGCCTGAAGGAGCAGTTCCCAGTCGAGATCGAGATAGTCCTTCTGTTTCCTGCCTTTGTGTGTGCCCCGGAGCAGGAAACCCCGAGTCATTTCCTCTCCCCTTGGCTCGTGTCTGCAGGGAGCGGGCAGATCCAGCTGTGGCAGTTCCTGCTGGAGCTGCTCTCGGACAGCTCCAACGCCAGCTGCATCACGTGGGAGGGCACCAACGGCGAGTTCAAGATGACGGACCCTGACGAGGTGGCGCGGCGCTGGGGCGAGAGGAAAAGCAAACCCAACATGAATTACGACAAGCTGAGCCGGGCACTGCGATACTACTACGACAAGAACATTATGACCAAGGTGCATGGCAAGAGGTATGCCTACAAATTTGACTTTCACGGCATCGCCCAGGCCCTGCAGCCCCATCCCACCGAGTCCTCCATGTACAAGTACCCGTCGGATCTGTCCTACATGCCATCCTACCACGCCCACCAGCAGAAGGTGAACTTTGTGCCCCCACACCCCTCTTCCATGCCTGTCACATCATCCAGCTTCTTTGGAGCAGCCTCCCCCTATTGGACCTCCCCTGCAGGAAGCATTTACCCCAACCCCAACGTGCCCCGCCACCCCAACGCCCACGTCACACCACACTTGGGCAGCTATTACTAAATGTTTTCATCTGCCAGTGGCCTTGAGCAGTCTGGTCGGACTTTTTCTTTACTCCTGGGATTTTTATGGTTTTTGGGGGGACCCTTAATGGATAATTGTGGCCTTTCTGGGGAAGAATTAAAACTGGATATTGGTTATTCCTGGACCAAACCTTTTACTTTTGTAACTTTGCCTCTTGTGTCTTGAACTGAGAGATGGAAGCTCCTGTGGGCCAGTACTCTGCATTTTCTTTGGGGTTTAAGGCTTGTGTCCTCTGTAGGAAGTGACAATGAAGATGGTTCACCATTCCCTGGAATGATTATTAGCTTTTGGATGAGAGGAATTTTTAAGGATTCAAAGGCTTTTGACAAGGCATAGATCCAGCAGTGGGTCATAGGAAAAGATGACCACAATGGGGTTTTTCTCACTGGCCATTTGACCATTCAGTGGAGGACGCTGGGCTGCAGGGGACCACAACTGGAATCTTAGCTCTAAGGCAGAGGAGGATTCTCACCCAACTGGAAATTAAATATATATATATTCATATATATATATGTACGTGTATATTTTAAGAAGTAAAGGGCATTGAAGGAACTTTTCTAGAGTACAACTTCATCCGACTGTGTCTGAACTCAGAAAGCAGCAGAAAGCAGAACAAAGCGTAAGGCAAAGTCCAGCACAGACATTCCTTGGAAGCAGAAGTGAAGTGAATAAACGACAGCAGGTCCCTGGCTCTGCCCGAGCCGCGGGGCTCTGGAAGCACCGATTCGCGAACGCTGTGCGTTTGTCAGCCCGTCAAACCAAGGGTCAACAAACCAGAAGGCAAATTACTGTATAAATTATGCAGAGTTATTTTTCCCTATATCTCACAGTTTTAAAAGAAAGAGTAAATAAAACGAGTTGACCTCGGTCACAAATGCAGGTTTGTTTTTTACTACCAGCTCGGTTGTTTTTGTTTATTTTTTTAATGTAATTTGTACATCTTTTCAATCTGTACATTTGGGCTGTAGCTTTGTACGTTTTGCTAAAAAAAAAAAATAAAAAATAAGACATGAGTAATGTATCTGTTGGAGATAGGCTTGGTCCTGCAACTGGATCCATGACTGACCCCCAAAGTGGCCAGAAACCTTCCAGATTGCCCTGGGTTTGTCTAGAGGAGAGGATTTTCTGTATTAGTCTGTTGTAGCTGTCTGCAAATTAACTCCACTTACTCCCATGTTTGCATTGAGGCTGATTGAAAACAGGCCCAGCATCTCAAGGCAACCATTGCAATATTCTGTGATCGCTTTTCACCCAAATCCTGAACTTTGGGAAGACCTTAACCACTTCATAGATAAAAAACAACAAAATACTTCTTTTTTTGATGGCTTCTGCTGGGGGGTTCTGTGGAAATCCGACCCCTTCCAGAATTCTCAGCCATCCCCAGCTCTGCACGTGTGAATGTGACGCTGCACAAGCGGCGGTTTGGTGCCGTAAACAGAGGGTAAACCACAAGCGTTTGGGGTTTGGAACAGATGTCTGGGGGGCGAGATTTCCATGTACAACCCATTAGCTGGCTTGTATTAAGTGGCAGCCAATTAACAGGATCACAACTATCTAGTCTAGACCAACCCCTGGGACTCTGTGGGGGCGGGATTTGGTCCATGTGCGTCCCATTGCAGGAGGGGAGGCTGAAACCAGAGCGTTGGAGTCTGCTCAGAACATTAAACACAAGCACTGATGCCATTATTTAACAAAGTGGGAAGAGAAGATCAGGCTAATCCAGTCAAGTCTTAGTGCTTTCGGGGTGTTTTTAAGTAACATTTCTGCAATAATCGCAAAATTTAAGTATGGAGAAACTACCCATGGAAATGGGGCTTTTGCTACTATATATATGCAATGTACTTTTTGGATATTAAAATATATATAATTTTGCAAGCTATCTTGGTGGGTTGTTTTTTTTAAAATGTATTAATGTTACAATGAAATAGTTGTATGAAGAAGATGATGTAAAAAAAAGTGACAAAATAAATGGTGGTTTTCTTCTCTAAGGCATCACATTGTCCCACTCTCTCCCTCCCCTCCCACACCTGCATGAGCTTGAAATTGAATTTAGCTAAAAAGGGAAAGAAAGCAGCTCCACAGTAGTGGCAACCCATCCTGGCCACTGCAGTATCCACCCACTTGGTCCAGAAAGTTGTTGCCAGAGTTGGTCAGACCTGATTTGGTTGTTGGAGGGATAAAAACCCAGGCTCTGGCTTTTGTCCGTGGAGAGAGAGAGAGAGAAAGTGGAAGAGCGGCCAGAGCTCAGGAGCTGAAGTGTTGAGGTGGCTCTTGGGGTGCCCCAGGGCCCTCAGGAATGTCAGTGTGTGCCCAGCCTGCTCCTGTTTCACACCTATCCCCAAAGCCCGGGGAGAGCCAGTGCTCCTCAGCATTCCTGAGGTGGAGGCTGCAAAAACAAGCACTGCCAAGGAATCTTCTGATTGTGGGTAAAGGTCAGGCCGAGGCACTTCCTGCAGCTTTGCACGGTGGTCCTGAGAGATATCTGGAGCCCCTGCAGACCTGATAAAGCCTTGGGAAGGCAGGGCTGCACGAGCACAGCACTTCCTTCCTGCACACAAGCTTTTGTTGCTGAGCGCCAGGACAAGGCTTGATCGGCTCGGGAAAAGGGCCACTTCCAGCACCCCAGAGCTGCTCCCTCTGTGGATTCCACTGGAGCTGCTCAATTTAGTCACAAGAGCGAGTGGTTTGTTGCTTATCTCTTGTTTTCCACTGCAGCAGCAGTGAGGTTAATTCTGACTGGGCAACATCAGTGGAAATATCAAATGTTTTATTTGAATACCGTGTCCTGCCCACCTGCCAGTAATAGGAAAATCAGAAGATGAGATTGCACAAAAGCGTCTAAAGGCAGAATCTGAAGGTTATCAGACTGTAAAGATGTCCCTGATAGCAAAATTTGGCCAGCAGGAACCCTGGGGGGGAAAAAAGACGTTTGAAAATAACCAACAATTTGAGAAGCATCTGATTCTGGCTGTGCAGTGTGTTAAAGGAGCCCTCCTGAGAAGGGAGGTGATCAGCAGCATCCCAGCTCAGGTCCTCTCTGCCTCCTTTCATCCTTCCCTTCAGGGTACTCGCTGGCATTAATCTTTTCTAGTATCCACGAATATTTAGCTTCAGATATTAATTATTTCTAGTATTTGCTAACATTTAGCTTTAGACAGATTTTGCCTCCCACTCCCAGCATTCCCATGGAATCCAGAGACCTTAGGGCAAGGAGATCTCACCCCAGAGTGCCCGACAGCCTCACACTGCTGGGACACTTCCCAGGCACCGTTTAGAGCATCTTCATAAGATCTTAACAGTTTACATCCCTCAGGTAGAGAAAGAGCAGTGAGGCAGGGATTGGAGTAGTAGATTTGTACCCCTCGACATCAGCCTGGCTTTGCCACGTTGGCAGTGCCAGGGGTGGGACCAGGGGGATCTCCCCTCCCAGCCCAGGTTTCTGGGGCACACTGGGACACAACAAACAAAGAATTTGACAGCCCTAATGCTCCTTTCTGTTTTTCCCAGGAGAACAAGGCAGATGGAATTCAAGTATTTCAGGCTTAAAGCAGAAAGTTTACCAGACAGATGGCTGGGATCACATGGCTGGGAGCTGGGAGTCAACAGGGGCAGCAGAAAACCTTCTCTGCATCGAAGTTCAGGACTCCGAGCTCCCCAGGAAACCCAGCTCCCATTGCAATCAGGGTGAATTCAGCTGCTGATTTCCAGGGATCTGGTATTTCCCCTGGATTTCTGTTCCACCAGCCTCAAACTCTGAGTGGGATCTGGCTCAAACATGCCAAGCTGGAATTAACCCTCCATTCCTCTGTCTACAAATAGAGGGTGCAGCCGGTACCTTGAGTCGAGTCAGCAATGGCTTTACAGGCTCAGAGCTCTGGCTGCCTTGGCTGGATCTCTGTGCTGGTTTTCTCTGTTTGAGCTGGTCCTGCCTCTGCGTGTGTGAATTCCTCCTGCTCAGTTACAGCCAGCAGGTTTAGAACCTGCCTTGGACTGGATTTTGTAGCAGCCTTTGTATCCCCACTGCTGGGAGTCCAGACGATGGAGCTCCCAGCTTAAGCACTTGTTAGATGCTCTAAACTGAGGGATGACAAATCCTTCCAGAGCCAGGCACCTGAGATCACTCCTGTCCAGAACCCCTGGATGCCAGAACCCACCCCCTGCACACACTGTGCCTTCCTGCTTTATATACCTAAAAATTGTATTTTAGCCCTGAGGATGGACTTCCAAACAAGTGTAGGTTTCTAACAGAGTACTGTGGCAAAGGAAAACGATTTCCCTGTGCCAAGACCTTTCCTGAGTAAAGACAAAGCCAGATTTCTCATACTCGTGCCCAACAAGTGCACTCCAGCCCAAATGAGACATTAATTATGGGGGAAATGTGCCATAACTTCTGCTGAGGTAAATATTTAACGTGGGGCTGGCCTTGCCCAGCGATATTTCATGCACATTAATGGCAGTAGATGCCTGGGCCTGAAGCTTTGTGCTCAAAGGAGGATGAACCCAGCTGCTGTTTCCCACCTCTGTGTCACAAGGAAAGAGCCATCAGGCTGTAAATGCTGGATGAAAGCAGCCAGCTTCACTTCATTATCCTATTACAATAATAGAGTTTTTACAGGCTGCTTTGCTGTGCTGATCCAGTATTTTTAATAAGTTCTGTGAAATTAGTTGGTGAGACTTCAGCCTCCTGCCTACCAAAGTCTGTTCTCCACATCAAACCGAGCATGGCTGCATTTGGTGTTAATTAGAGCTGCAGTCCAGAGGCACGTCAGGGGCTGGCATTTATAAATCCACTTCAAAGATCTTATTTGTATATTTTTGCACAATACCCAGCATAACATATACATGACAATTTTCATCTGTGAAATCAGAACTCGCTGCAAATAAAGCTCAGACCTTTCTGTCGTATCAGAAAAGAACTGGGAGACCTCTGACTAAGGTCATGTGGAGAAGGACAACACGAAGTTTAGCTTGTGTGTTATGATTTTTCCCACTACAGAGGTAGAAATCCCTGCACGTGAAGGGATTCTTCTATTATTTCAGATTCTTCTGTTATATCAGAATAGAATTAGAGATCCTTGGCAATAATCAGCTCTTCAGGCTCCAAGAGCAGCAAACAGAGCCTGATACCAAAGCCACTGAGTGTGAAGACCAAAGGCAGAGCAGTTTTGAGGCCATGACAGCAGTCACCCCATCAGCCCTGCATCCTGCATCGCGGTAGCTGCCCCCAGGATCTGCCCTGTGCCCGCAGGGGATGGCACAGCTGGGTTTGCAGCTGAGCAGCCACCCCGACCCGGATAAATAACTGCAGCAGGAGGGGCTTTGGGCAGCGCAGGTTCCCGAGGGGAACCTAACCAGGGGCAGGTACAAGGGCATTCAGTCCTGGACTTCTGATTTGAAGTTGCGGTGGTGAAGGAGGATGTGGAGCCAGGGGCTCTGGCAGTTTGGTGCGATTTCACCCCCAGAGCTGGCTCCTTCCTTTCCAGGAACTGCTGCAAACTTGTTATTTGCTCTGGCTTTTCCTGAAGTTTCTGTCTCCTGGAGCTGTAAAGTCCAGTGCTGGATGCACCTCCCCTCCCTGCTGCTGCACGTGCTATGCTCAGGCCAGCAGAGTCTCCTCCTGCAGCCCTGCTGGCAGCTCGGGCTGGGCATGGACCTCTCCAGCCCTTGGGAGCACAGGGTCGGTGTCAGTATATATATATATACATGTTATATATATATACATGTTACATATATACACTTGCCACACCCCTGGCAGTGTCCACGGCCAGGCTGGACGGGCCTTGGAGCAGCCTGGGACAGTGGGAGGTGTCCCTGCCCATGGCAGGGGGTGGAACTGGATGGGCTTTAATGTCCCTTCCAACCTAAAAGTGATTCCATATCACTTTATGTATATTTCATAGAACAGTATATATATACATATGTATTTGATATAATTGTGTATATATATATATACATATTTGATATAATAGTGTGCTGTAGTGTTAAGGTAAAACAGATTAAGAGGGGGGGATTTAAAAACTTCCCTTAATGCCCCATTTCTGGATCCTCAAGGCTGAGCAGGAGCTGAGCAGCTCCCCAAAATCCTCAGCCAGCACATTCCAAGCTCTGCAGACCCAGGGGTACCGGCATCCCAACCTTGTTGTGGGAATTTGAGGAGCAGCATCCTTCTCCATGAGGGATAGAGGGGAGCAGGGGGTGGAAGGAGATGAGCTTTAAGGTCCCTTCCAACCCAAACCATCCTGGGATTCTGGGCCGGTTCCATAGCGGTGTGTGCGGAGCTCCAGGCACAGCAGCACCACCGGATCTGGGCTTCCAGAACCATCCCAAGGGATGTGATGGCTCTCTGGCTCTGCCACAGTGACAGTGACTCCTTGGGGGGGGGGGTTGGCTCCCTGCTGCACCAGGAGCACTTCCAGAGCACGGGGGAGCTTCATCTGAACAGGAACCGTGGGCACTGCTGCCAAACTAACCCAGGGCAAGGACTCGGGGCCTTCCCGAGGTGATCTGTGGTAGAATCATGGATTCAGTGAGATTGGAAAAGCCCTCTGAGGTCGTGGAATCCAAGCATTAATCCAGCCCTGCTGTGCTGTTGGGTTTTAACAGCTGGGGAAACTGAGGCACAAAGCAGGGAGCAGTGTCTGGTGTGGCGTCACAGAGCAGAGTTCCCTGTGGAATATGGGTCTCTCCTGACCCAACCTCGCCGTTCCCGACCCCTCCGCTCCACTTTAGATGCAGCATCAGCCGATGTTTACAGCCCCAGCGCACCACTCACACACCACCTCCGAATTCACTGCCGAGAATTCCCTACACTTCTGTGAAGGGGCTAAATACATCCAGCTAGCACGGCCCGTGCCAAAACCGAGCCACTAAATGCACTGAACTTTGTGTCATAAAACACGGAACAGTCCCAATAAATTCCTGCTTTGCTTTTCAAGGCTGCCGTGGTCGCGCTGCGGAGTTCGGGGCTGCGGAGCGGCTGATCCGCAGGTGAGCGGTGCCATCCTGTGGCAGCGGCACAGAAAACACCGCTGGATCCCTCGCATCCCCGATGCTCCCCAGCATCCCTCTGATCCCCAGCACCCCTGATGCTCCCCAGAATCCCTGTGTTCCCAGCATCCCCGATGCTCCCCAGCATCCCCATGATCCCCAGCATCCCCGATGCTCCCCAGCATCCCTGTGATCCCCAGTATCCCGACCTGCCTCCATGCTGGGCTGTCACCACAGATTCATGTGGTGACTTTGCACAGCTGAGTTGGTATGTGGCTGCCCAGGAGAGCACGGGCTTAATGCTTTCTGTGCTTAAATTTGGCCAGCAGTGTGAAAAAGGAGACACAAAGTGAGCCTGTCTCATCCCAGCCTCCCCTCGCTTGTCCGCCTCCCGAGCAGGCAGAATTGATGTCTGCCTCATGCAGCAGTGAGTTTGTTCCAGTGCAGGTGTCCCCAGGCAGATGCTTCCACCACAGGAATGTCAGCTTGGCCTCAGGAAGTGTCTTTTGTGTGTATTCAAGCAGCCACGGAGAGAGCTTCAGCCTTCCTCACTCTTGTTCCAGTGAAGCTGTCACGGGCTCAAATGGGATTTAGGGCCAGTGCTGGTGGCCTCAGAGGTTCCCCAGGCTGCAGCAAGAGGATTCACCAGAGGGTTCAGGAACTTGCACAGTTTCCCTATGTGCTTCCCCTTCTCTGCTCACATTCCTGGCCTGGTGCTGTGGTTTCTCCCTGCTCCTGTGGGGAGCAGGAGCTGGGCCAGCACCATGACTGTGGATCAAGGCAGGGGTGTTTTTAGGGGGAAAAAATGAGGGGGAAATCCCGGCTGCTCCCAGTGGAATTCCCAAGGGTGTGACCACCCCAGTTTGCCTGGGGAGCAGGAAGGGGATGGGACAGCTCAGCTTTTGTCAGGCTTTGCTCACTGCTGACTGGTTTGTGGGTGAGCAGCAGAGCTTCCAGGGAATTGTGTACAGGCAGGAGCTACCCAGGCATTCGCTGGGAGCCTGTGAGCAGTGTCTGCCACAATCCAGCAGTGCAAGCCAGTGGGAGCATCTGAGCAGTGTGCCAGGGGTTGTTTTAATTATTATTATTGTTATTATTATTATTTAGGGGTGTCTTTTCACCAGTTCCTCCCAGAGCATGTGTGCAGACAGACAGCAAACCAGCACATGTCAGTTTACCAAAAGCAGTTATTTTAATTCATGGCCCTTTCTCCAGCAGTCAGCAGGATGCCTTATTCATTTGCCAGCAGGAGGGTAAATCTATTTCAAAATGATTGAAATATTATGCACAGCTTGAATGAATGTTTAAAATAAATACAGTAGAAGAAACATGTTGTTTGTGAAATGAGAAGATAAATTAAGTTTAGTGCAGACACATTATTCCCAAGCCTGGCTGCTTGGCTTTCCCAGCGAAATCCTTTAGGCCTTAATCCAGCAGGAAGGGTCTGATTGCTCTCCTGAAGGGGCAGGACTTTCTCCTCAGACCTTCGCAGGGTTTGGCCCAGGCTGTGGCCTCCGCGGTGTGCCCCAGCCTGTGGAAAGGCCTAAGGCAGGACGGGAGGGAGAGGGGGCCTGCGAGGCTGGGGCAGAGCTGCACAAGCAAAGCCCTGCGGGGTGAGGAACCCGGCCTTTGTCTTCCAGTATCGGCTCTGTGGTTCCCTCCAGCCACTTCTGCTCAGCAAGATTAAATTTATTTTCATCCTCTTAACTGAACTTTCTTTTAATGGCAGCAGGGGTGACAGCCCCCAGAATAGCTTTCCTCTGGAGTCTGTCCTGAGTGGCCTGTCCCCGATAACCTCCTTCCCGGCCCGGCCTTTATCTGCCGGGTGACAAACAGCTCTCCCTGGACAGCCAGAGGAAATTCCACTCATTGTTGTGCTGCTGCTGGGCTCTGCCTCAGCTCTATCTGCTGCTGCTTCGGGGCTGCCAGGGCTTCCTGGGGTGACAACCAGCGGGAGGCTCACTCCGGGATTCCCACTCAGCTCCCAGTATGATCCTGCTCTAAGGGAGCCTGATAGCTCAGCCATGGCCCTGTCAGCTTTGGATCCATCCCCTTGAATTTCCTCTGGTCCTGGATCCCCTCCAGTAACACCAAAATGTGCAAAAGGACACAGTCACCCTTCCCCTGCTGCAGTTTCCTTGTGTTGCAGGTTCCAAGGCAGGTGTGGCTGTCAAGAGAGGGAACACCAGGCAGCCACCCCTGCCGGGGATCAGGAGCTGTGGTAGCACCTCGTACCTCTAGAAATGGAACAACACATCCTCATGCTCATGCTGCAAACAGGGCAAAAGGTTCCACCGCTGGGTCGGGAAGAACGTTGAAGTTTAGGATTTTGAGATGGCTTTCCTCAAAAGTACATTGTTTCGGGACCCCCTAGGCTTCGGAGGGTGTGCACCACCCCTTGGACAGGCACTGCAGAGCATTTGATTTCTTTTCCCCACCAGCACTAACATCCCAAACCAGTGCTTAAAGCAGGACTCTTCCCTGGCTCCTCATTGCACAGCTGGGTTTGACCTTCCGAGTGGGTTTCCCTTGTCCAGTGGGGACACTTTTCTGCTTCTATTAAAGGCATCTTCATGCGTCTCTTCTCCCAGGGGTAAGAGGTGTAGCTTGCAAGCCTTGAGCACTGACAGTGCCACTTTCTGGGGACATTACCCCCAGGGAACTGTACAGGAAGCCTCAGGAGGAAATGCAGCAGCAGCTCTGGAAGGATGGAGCAGCCTTTTGGTTCAGACCAGTCTGGGACTCCGGACACATCATTTCCCTTCCCTGCTGCCTCCGAGATTTCTGTGCATGGCCACTGATCTCTTGATGTTTGTTTTGGGGGATCAAAACTGTCCTTCCAAGCTGATAATCTGAGGGGCACTAAGGCTGAAGGTTCAGGTGCTGTGGTGACCGAGACTGTAAAATATTTTTCACACTTGGTTTGCAAGGTTGCAAAAGCAGCACAATTAAAATATCTGACAGTATCTGTGAGTTACCTCAAAAGTCTCACTCCTGCTTCTCTATTCACAGTTCTGGCCCTAGTGCAGCCACTTTTGGTAGCTCTGATGTGTGATGAGAGCAGAACTTGGTGTGCTGACCTTTCCACCCAGAGGTGGAGAAGGGTGTGGCAGCGGTGCACTGAGGAAAGATTGACACAGCTGAGCATTGGCTTTAAAGTGCTTTAGTGACATAACTGTTCATAACGTTGTTCTCTGTACAATGTCAGTGGTTATGTCCCAGGTTACAGATGGCAAATTGGAGATGCAGAGTAAAGTGATTTGTTCTGACCCAAGAGAGGAGTTCACACCACACTGGGACTGAGACCTGAACACTCCTGGTTCCCAGAGTTTGATTTCCATACTCACACCATGCTCATTTGGAGCACAGCTTTCTCTAGTCATCATCTGACCTGCTGAGTTCTCCCCTTCTTTTAGAACCACTTAATCCAGCAGCTTGTAACACTATTTCCATTTTACCACAGCATTGAAAATTGATGAGCCAAGTTACATCACTGGGAAGAGCTCCCAAAAATTCTTTGGTCTGCCACTAGAACTCTCAGTAACAGAATGAACTGAGGGGAAAAAATTGCCTGCGAGGAAGTAGAAAGTAGAAATTCACTAAAAAAGTATTGAAACTTCTTGTTGCATTTGAAGCTTCAATGTCAAAAATCATCCCCAGAAAATGTTCAGCACGACTCAGCTCCCACCGAGCAGGACTTGTTTCCTGTAGGGATGCATGTTTGGCTGTGGGCAGATGAACAGTTTGGAACGAAATCTGAAGCCAAAATGTTGGTAGGAGGCTCCTGGGCTGTGTTTTTGTTTGAACAAGACCTTCGTGCTACAAATGGGAAGATAATCTCTGTTTGCATTGGGGATTTTTTGGAAGGATACATCCAGAGCTGGGAATTTCCTCTCTCCTCCCAGTGGAGCGCTTTCTGCCAGGTGTGAATGAATCAACGTGTTCTCCATCTCCCCACCTTTCTGGAGAGTAGTCTTCAAATGTTTCCCTATTCCCCAGCCAGGCAGCTCCTGGGGCAGTGAAGAGCTGAGGGCTGGGACAGTTGGGAATAAGCTGCCAAATTCCTCTTGGCCCAGAGTGGCTCTGCTTCTCCTTGGTTTTTCAGTTTTCCTTTCCATTTGGATCTTTTTCCCTGAAAGGAGTCAAAGGCTTTCAGAGGGGACAAGTCACATTTTGGAGTTGGAGATGCAGCAGCTTGGTCCAAGCTCTGTCTTCTCTATTTCCTAAACTTGTCCCATCCTCTACTGCTCTGTCCTGCAGCTGTACCAGCCCCAAAGAATGAGGGAAGGAATTGTTTCAGAACATTCAAAAGTGCCCAAGATGCAGAGCCAGAGTCTGTTTTCATAGACGACTTCGACAGCCAGAAATAGACTTTTTTTTGAGGCTTTGGCTCCTAAGTCCCTTAGGTTTCTTTAGCTTTGCCTTCTGTCTCTCCTTTTCACGTTCTCATTCCAGCAGCTGTGTATCTTTACGTCCTAAAATTTCTTTCCACCTTTTCAGACTTTTTAACACCTTTGCATGCCCCTGGAAACTTCAGTGAGTTGGACATTCCAACATAGCAGCTTCATTAAATGTCCCATAGATATAAAAATATAAATTCTATGAAATATAAGTAGTGTAGTTAAATAGTGATCACTGGTATGCTGCTCCTCTTTGATTGGAGGCTTTTGAGAAAACAAATGCTGGGTTAGAGCAAACCCAGACCTGTGTTCCTGTTTTGTTTTACTGAGTTATTTATTAATTCTCAAGACTGAATTCTCTCTGAAAACTCAGTCCCACAAATACCTGGCACTACATTTTTGTGTCGCTGGTTTCACTGACTTCAGACAAGACAAAGCCAGGATTGTCATAACCTTTCTTCTCTTTGGCTTTGGCTTCCTTCTCGTTGGTGAGACAGAAGGCACAGTGGGGAGTGTCCACGGCCACTGTCTTGCTGAAGTTCTGGAAGTCCACTCTGTATTTCCCTTCTTTGGTCTTGGACACCATGGGAGCGAAGCGGTACCCCCAGAGCACCTCCTCAGGGATATAGGATGTCCTCACCTGGCAGGTGGCACTGGTGGCCTCCACGGTGCCATCCAAAAACACCACCAGCTCAAAGTCCTGCTGCAGGAGGGTTTCTGCTGCCATGTGGAAGAAGGGGCTGTTCTTGTCTATGATGTGGTAAATGGTGAGTGGCGAGATGAAGAAGAGATTCTCGTTGCCAGCATCCACCACGAATTCGATGTTGACCTGGTCCAGGATGATGGTCTCCCCCTCGGGGGTGATGGTGGTCTTCAACAGCTTCCCATAGATGTGGCTCCCGATCAGCAGGCTCTTCCGGAGGTTGGCCACGCGGATCAGGAGGCACAGCTTCCCCCCACGCTTGCTGATGACGGCGTTCTTGCTGAACGTAATGGTCTTGGCCCGGTTTTTGGACCTGGAGATCTTGGCCAGAATGGCCCCACACATGAAGGAATTGATGATGACTCCCAGGATGGACTGGAAGATGAGCAGGAAGATGGCAGTGGCACACTGCTCTGTGACACACCTGAAGCCGTAGCCTATGGTCACCTGGGTCTCCAGGGAGAAGAGGAAGGCTGAGGTGAGGCCATTGATGTTCTCCACACAGGGGGTGTGGTTGATGGAGGGGTTGAACTCAGGCAGGTCTTTGTGGATGTAGGCCACGACGTACCAGAGCAGCCCGAACAGGAACCAGCTGCCCAGGAAGGCCGAGATGAAGATGGTCATCTTGTACCTCCACCTGAGGTCCAGGATGGTTGTCCATATGTCGATCAAGAAGACAAATCTGGACTGTTCCACGTTGCCAAACTCGATGTTGCACCTCCCATCCTTGGAGACGAGCCTGGCCCGGCGCCGGCTGCGCTCCCGGAGGTGGCTGGTGAAGCGTTCCCGGAGGTAGCTGAACATCCCCGCTGCTCACAGGGTTCTGCAGAGCAAAAACAATGAGCAGTGGGGTTTAACCTGGACCTGCAGGCCAGGGGGAAACTCTGACACAGCTCAAGACACTTGTTCAGGACAAAGTTATACAATTTGCATATTTTCCTGCAGCTGCTGGGGAAGAGTTCCAGTAAGCTGATGAGGAAACCCAGAGTTCCTTGCCTAAGGAGCATTCCAGCAAAAAACAATCATTTTGGCTTGCTCAATAAACTCCGAGTCAGTCAAGTGTTAATATTGTCCTGTGCTCAGTTGTGTAAGTGAAGCCTGGAGCAGCAGTAACTCCATCGTGGGCATGGGTGGGGAAAATGCTGAGTTTGGAGACCTTTCTGGCTTTTAGGAGATGAAACCTGGCCTGTTGATGCAGTTTTGTGTGTATCTCAGCATTGGGAGACCCTGGATGAGACGTGGATAGGAAATTTAGGGACAAAGGGGAGCAGATGCAGAAGGCATAATTAAGCCAGATCCGGAGTTATTTTTAGCATGGTTAGAGATGGGGCTTGGAGGTGTGAAATTCAGACCCTGGAATCACACAAGCATCTCAAATAGGATTATTAGGTGAGAACAAAAGAAAAGATTAAACTCCAGCAGGAGGATTTGGGTGTTAGCTGACCACAAAGGCGATGCTAAGACTAAGAATGGATTTCTGAACCTGATCCTTTAAAGGAAATTGTAGCTCGGTGTCGCTCTTGTTTTGTCCTTTATGATTGGCCATGTTAACAAGAGACCCAGGGAATAAGAGTCATTGATGGAGAAAATGCTACAGATGTGTTCAGACTGGAATTTGGATCAACCTACATTTGAAAAATTCCCAGCCTTGGAGTTACTCAGACACACAGGTGTGGGGAGAGGCTGATGCTCTGCAGAGTCAGACACTGCCTGGGATGTTCATGGACCATCCCAGGGCCTGATTTTGGCCCAAAACTTAGGAGTGTTCTTAAAAATAATTTATTTGAGTTTATCACCAAGCATAAAACGTGTTTGGTTGCCAGGAAGGATGTTGGATCAGTGCACACTGAGCCCCCCTGGACCCATGTGTGCCTCTTTATTCAGCTTCTGTTGAACAAAATCCTTCTGAGTGGCTGAATGAGCTGTGTGCTGTGGTCACACGTCCTGGGGCAAAATGCTTCCAAAGTGAGAACTTGAGGGGAAAATATTCCCAGTGCTGACTCACACAGGGGTGTTCTGAGCCTGCTGGGTCTCCGAGGAGGAGAATCCCCAGCCACACAGGGCAAGGGTTTGGGATTCCTGCAGCTGCCATTTTCCTTTGGGAAAACCCTGAGGGCACCTTGAATCAGGAGATGCTGAGGGCTTTGTGCTTCTGTTGTTTCTTTACCTTCCCAATAGGAAGGGACAGTAAAACAAGCCTTAGGAGTGACTTTTTTAGAGCAAGCTAAAGATGCTACACTCCTTATCTCAAACCCTGCCTCCTATCACCAGCCCACCCGGGCTTCCTTTTGGTCAGCAGCAAAAGGCTTGGGCTCAAATTGGTGGCAAGTGGACTGCCCAAATTTTGCTTGATTTCATGTGCTTAAGTATCTGTGGCAAGAGCTGTTCACCTCCCCTAAGCTCCAGTTTCATATATCCAAAATGGGGATACCTCGAGTGATGCGTCAGACACTGGTGGGAGTTCAGTGGGAAATGTGTCTCATTTAACTGCAGCCATTTAAACACTGGAGAAGTGTCAGTGCCAGCTGTACAGCCGACACAGGAAAGGACCAAGTGCCCCCTCTGAGGGTCCCCTTGCCACCACAACAGTTTTATGAAGTCAAGAACTGCTGTTTGGCAACGTCCCTTTACCCTGTGATTTTAACTTAGAGAAGCTGCCTGACGTCTCAGCTGGCTAAACCAGAAATCCTCCCATCACACCCAGCTGCAGGCACAGAAAACACCTTCACATGTGTTAATCAGCAGCAAAGAGAAAATATTGTGGAGAGAATGAAGAGAAAATTATCAAGGATGGAGTCTAAGTGCAAATTAATAGCATTTTGTAAAGCCAGAAGTAATTCTATTATTCAATGTCCTTGTTACTATCAGCAGCCCTAAGAGTAAACTTATTTCTGTGTCTCACACAGCTGCCTTCTTTCTGCACTTGGACTGGATCACCTTCCTCCCCTGCTCAATCAAATTAGCGTGAAAGAAATGAAGGTCACTTTGTACTGTACCTTTTCACCCTTCTGCTGCTGAGTTTATTGGTTGCAAATGGAGCTGGCAGAGGTTAAACTTTAAGCCCACATTTGAGGACAGGGGAATGAGGTCACACTTTCCTGAACAATTCTCAAGTTTTATTTTCCTGATGCACTTTTAATATGTCCGTGTTAATGCATAGTTTGAGCAGAAATAAAGCATTCCTGTGTAACACACTATTCCAAGAAGTTTTCCAGGGTTTCAGCTTATTGTGCAAAACCACCCAACTTCAGCTGGCCCCTGTGTTCCTTCTGTCCTTTTCTGCTAGAATTCGGCTTTACCAGAATGGCAGGGTGAAATTCTGGGATGCCTCACCTTGTGCATCGTGAGTTGCACATGCACTCCTTAGGCAGAGAGGGGCTCCTAACCTCAGGGAACAGGTGTGAAGGGGAGAAATCTGCAGGATCTCTGGTTTCTGATCTGCCTGTGTCCTCACATCAGGGGTCAGGATAAATCACCCTCACAGTTCTGATCCAGCCTCCACGGGAAACTTTCCAGAATTTGAGTGGGGATCTGGACACACAATTGAACAGATAACAACCACAGAATAGCTGAGAACAAGATGATCAGCCTGGATCCTTGAAAACAGGTCCCCAGCTCCAGCATTCTTCTCCTGCCTCTTTAAATCATCCACAGCCCCTTCCAAGGCTCCCTTACAAGCCCTGCTTAAGCTACCCCTGAGCAGATCAAAGAGGCAGAAGAATTACACCCCTCTTCAGCCAGAATGACAAAGGAATTCTCCTTTCAACAAATCCCTTGCCCCCACACACAGCTGAAATGTGTTGATTTGCTTCAGCAGGAGAAAAATTCTCTCCTGGATAAGTGTGTTGTGAGTATATCAGCAACTGTCTGGAGGAGATTATATAAAGCAAGTTATATAATACAGCAATTAAAGCCCTTTTAATTCAAATCAGCAGAGGTGCCCGACTACATCCTAGCTAATGTTTACCAGGATGTGTTTCCTGTTGGGCCCACATAAACAGGGCACTTCTGTCTGTCTGGAGCAGGGAATTCTGTGCTGTGGGACTTGGGGATGGTGCTGCTGTCCCAGGCAGTGCTTATAGAGGGTGCACTGCTCCTGTTCCTACACAACACAAACTCCATCAATAAACATGACCTGGTGAGGTTAGCTGTGAAAACAAGGAGTTCCCACTTCCCTGGCCCAGTCTTGTATTTCCCAGTGATCATCAGAGTAAGCAGAAACTTTCAGATTTCCATTCTCAGCTTCCCAAGTACTCCAGCAGTGCCTCCATCCCAAATATCTGAGAGCTGTTAGCCGTGTTTCTGCCTGTTCTCTGCAGCCCTGCAGGTGGGTGACACCAATCCTTGCAGTTCCTGAGCAGCTGCAGTTCTCTGCTCCCTCAGGAACGTTACTGGGTGCTTCTCCTTGCTCTTACTTCCTTGCAACTGGTTTGGTTTGAAAAATTTGGATGTGGGGGATAACGACATTTAATCATTCCTCGGGTAAGTTTTATCCAGGGAAATGGCTTTAATCCCAGCCACGTGCAGCCCTTGAGGAGACCAGAGGGGGAAGGGAGGGGAAGGTGCTGAATGTTTGATAGGGGCCTGACAAGAACAAGACTCCATCTCCTGCTCTTTCGCTGGAGTTCTGGTGTCTCCTTCCCTCACTGGCAGCAGTGGGAGTGGGAGCCAAGCTGGCAGAACGGGATCATTAGGGGGAGACAGAGCAGCTCCCGGAGCCCGCAGCCTGCGCTAGAAATACATCTTTGTTAGGGATTCAGAGGAAGTTCTAAGCAGCTTAGGTAGAAGAAAGGGGATACAGAGTTAAAGGATTTTTTTTTCCAGTCCTGTTCAGTTCTCTGCAAAACTCAGATCTTCTTTCGGTCCTTTCTGTGTTTTTCTTTCTGTTGAACTTTCTCTGAACAAAGTATGTGAAATATCCAATTCCTAATACCTTATCAAATCCTTTTTTATTAGAAAAGCAAACTCTAACACTCAGTCTCATGGTGAATTATCTGCTGGCTGCTTTACTACCGAGCCCTGTGGGGAGTGGAGCTCATTTACCCTCTGCCAACTGCCCTGGGCAGAGCAGGATTGAGCCCGTTGGGATGGGATGGAGAGCAGGAATAGGCCTGTTGGGATGGGATGGAGAGGTGGAATGGGCCCGTTGGGATGGGATGGAGAGCAGGAATGGGCCTGTTGGGATGGGATGGAGAGGTGGAATGGGCCTGTTGGGATGGGATGGAGAGGTGGAATGGGCCTGTTGGGATGGGATGCAGCAGGAAATGGCCTGTTGGGCTGGGATAGCAGTTGCACCATTCTGTCTTGTTGCCTATGTCAAAATCAGAATCAAGGACTGTCACAGAGAGCCCAATCAATTGGGAGTGGAGGAAAAAACAAAGTCCCTAAAGCAGCCAGTTGGCCTTGGGGTCTGTCTGGAAAGAACCTGATTTGAACCATCCTCTGAGCATCCTCCTGAGAGACACATCTGCCAAGGGACCAGACCTGCTGGGCCTGGCAAGGTTCCTTCTTGGCCCTGGCAATGCCACCATGGAATATTTATCCCTGGCAGCAGCTTGGAGTGCTGAGCACTGTGGCTGTGCCTCCAGAGTGCCGCCTGAAATGCCAGTTCCATGTGGGAAATGTGATCCTTCCATCCGGCTCAGTGCTAAGCTGGAGTCTTGTCACAGCTCCAGCCCAAGTGACTGCATTTGCCTAAAGTCCAAGTGGAATTTCAAGTGGATCCCCCAAAGGATCTTATCCCCCGCCTTGCGCTCTCTCCTGCTGAACAGAATTACTGTGAGGTGCCCGAGCTGCCCTTTTGCACGCAGGAGGGGCAGAGGGGTCCCTGCCTGCCTGCCTGCCTGGGGGCTGGCAGCAGTCCATAACATGCACTGGGAAAATGGAATATCCTTGGAACAGGTGTCTCCCACCCCAGGTGTGAGCACCGAATGAAGAAATCCCTGAAATGCCTCCTCAGATGGAGGGAAGGAGGGAGGATTGATCCTCCTGTCTCGGACCTGGATGAAGCAGGACTGGCGCAGCCCAGCCCAGCCCAGCAGGGACATCACCAGGACATGCACTGTCCCCTCCCTTCCCTTCCTCATGTCCTGACTTTTAGGAACAGAACCATGTCAGCTCTGACATTTATGGGATGTAGGGACTCTACAGGAGCAGTTGGCTGCTCGAGGAACTCAGTCACCTCAGAAGTGCTGCCCTGCCCTGCCCTGCCAGGGGGTTCTGCCCCTCTGCCTTAAATTAGATCTTCTCCTTGTGCTTTGTCCCTGTTTTTTGGGTTTGGCACCTGAGCAGCCCCAGTGTGACTTGAGTGCCCCTCAGAGCCTCCTTTCAATCATATTTCTGTGATAACAGACAGTCACTAATCCCACCCAGGAATGCTGTGCCCTGCACACATGGTTTGAAAAGAGGGGCTGCAGTTCCCCCCACACAGCTGAGGGGAAGAAATAATTCCCTCCTGGGAATAAATGAAAGAACAGGCACTGCAGCACTGGGGATGCAAGCAAATCCTGTTTTCCAAAAGCTTAGGAGCGTTTGGGGTCCTCAAAGGTTAAAATACTTACCTCAGATGTATAAATAAAGGATTTACAGCAATAAAGACATTACTGTCATTGTTAGCAATTAATAATACTGTAATTAGTGCTGCACAGAAATTAATCCAGGGCTGGGGGCGGGGGGGGGGGGGTTGGTGTTTAAAGGCTTCAGCTGACTGAGAGCAAAGGACACATCCCCAACACAAACACCAGGAAGGGTTTGGTAGAGGAACAGAAGCAGCATTTCCTCCTGTCCTGGCCCATGGTCCCTCCGGGAATGTGGCACTTGGAAACACCTCTGGCTGCACAAAACCCAACAGTCACTTCACAGGCACCAAAGAAAACATCATTATTGGATATTTTTGCAGTGCCAGGTTAATTCCACGGCTGGACTGAAGCTGCCACTGCACCTTCTGCTGGGACAGAGAATTCCCAGGCACCAGCTCAGGGTGCAGCTGCGCTGGGGCGTTGCCTCTGGAGACAGAGAACCGGGAGCTGAGCTGGCTTTCCAGCGGGATTTCTCAACAGAATTAATTTCTATTTTCAGACAAATAGGTTTCCACTGAAAATCTTCAGTTTTTAGTAGGAAATGGCTGTCTGGGAGAAATGACTTGTCAAGCAAATTATATCTTTTGGGATTTTTAATTTGGCCAAAAAAACCCTCCCCAAATAATCCTCATTGTAGTAGAGTTGTGTGTGATGTGTTGTGGCTGCATGAGGAAAAAACATCGGGATTTAACTCCCCACCAGTGTTGTACTGGATTTGTGTTCTGCTTTAAGAGAATTGATATTGATGGGCTCAGAAGCCTTGAACATAAAGCTTTTTGCTTTTAGCTGAAATTTTGCATGGAGAAAGGCGGGGTTTGTGTGGTTACTTCTGCTCTGTGCTGCCAGACAAAGGCACTGCCCTGCAGGGATGAGAAGGGCAGATGGAAATGGGTTCTCACCTGGACGTGTGGGATTGATCTGAATGCAATGAAACCTCAGCAGTGAGGGCTGGAAGGCAAATGCTGCATAAACACCCCCGAAAAGCCACAGGGGAAATGGGCAGAGTCATGTGAGCCAATTCTGCACATTCCCCGTTCTGGTGTTCTTTGCTGAGCATTTAAGGGGTTGAATCATTAACTCCCATTTGGTTTCTCCAGGCTGGCAATGTCAAGTGTCAGTCACCAGTTGCTGCAGGAGCCCAAAGACAGCTGGTTCTGGGCTTGGGGACACAGCAGGGGACAGACTTTGCCAAGGCAAAGCCACCTGTGGGCACTGGCAGGTCTAACCCTGCTTTGCTGTCAGGGTACCTCAGCACCCAGCAACGCTCTGCCAGATAAAAGCCTCTGCTCCTTTCTCTCCAAAGTGCTGGTGAATTTAAGCTGATATTTCTGTGGCACTGCCCCAGACAGGCCCCACCTCTGGGCTGGGGGCAGAGAACTCAGCCCTGGCGAACTCAGTGGGTTGGGAAAGAGTTCTCCTCACTCACTGCACAGGAGGAGCGTTGCAGCTGCTCCATCCGGGCTCTGCACAAGGACAAAAACACAACAGCAAATGTTGCTGTGTCATACAGGCTCCCCACAGTCATTCAGAGAGCAGCCAATTCCAGCTCTGGGGCAGAGACATGGTAAAGGGGCACTCAGAACACACCCAAGAGCCTGGCTGGCCCTGCCATGGCCAAACTGCATCCTTAGGGGCAGGATATGATGTGCTCTTGGGATACTCCCTGTGTGCGAGCCTGAGGAGCATGAGGGAAAGGCAAATAAACCCCTGCCTGCAGGGAACTGCAGCAGGAAGAGCTGCTCTGTGTTTTTAGGATACAGACCCCAAAAGGATGCTGGTAGCCCCGGTGGGAACCCCACCCTGGGGATCAAGCCCTGCTGCCATCTCTCCCCTGCACACAGCGCCAGGGAAAACCCCAGTCAGCAGCTCGGGAATATTTCCATGGAATGTGAAGAGCACTGTCCTCACCTTAAGCTGTAATTCCAGCAGCCCAGCCCTTGGTGCTTATCAAGGTGACTTTGGTTTCTAAACTGGCCAAACTCCCCCTGTGCTGTGCTGGTTTGGTGCCAATAACCCAACCAGAGCAGAGAGCTCTGTCACACTGCTCTGGATAAGCCAGACTCAAACCCTGCTTTGCCAGGTTTCCATTGGGAATGCCAGCCCCCAAGCACTTCCCAGACAGCAGGATTGGCAGAGGAAAGACTTGGGGATGTACAGGATGATGTGATAGGTGGTAGCTACACTCCCCAGCCCCCCGAGGTGGTTCATGTGAGGATTCACTGGCCTGGAAACAGCAGCTGTTGAGCTGGGGCCCTGACTCTGTGGGCTCAGGTGTTTCCATTGCTCTCTAACTCCTGGTCCCTGTCTGCAAAGGAAATAAGAATCATTTCTCTACTTTACATGCAACTGTAGGCTATTTTAAGGCTGAGGCTGGGGTTTCACCAGGTGTTTTTTACTGCACAGCACCCTCTGCCCTGCCCTGTTAGAGTACTACAGTTGCTTCAGTAGTAACTGCAGCCATCCCTGGGCACAGCTGTCAGGGATTTTGAGGCCTTTCAGGAGCACGGGTGTGCTATAAATAGAATTTATTGCTCCTTGTTTCACAAAGAAGGCAGTGCTTTCACACTTTATCCCTTTCTTCAGGTAAACACACAACAAAGTGAGGAAGGCTTTCTCTCAAGATCAAAGTGTGTGTAGAGCTCTTCCCTTGGATCATTTGCATCACTGAACTGTGCGTGAGGCATTTTCCTGTCTCACCTGCCAAGGATTAAAGGCTGCACTGCAGCCTGAGTTCTGTGCACCTCATCATTTAGCACCTCATCCCCTTCCTTTAATAACAGTACTCTCATAGTAAATCCCACAAATACGTAGTTTACAGAGGGCTTTTCTACCCTTAGTTCTTCTGCTACTGTTTTGTCTGTGCCTGCCTCTGCTGTTGCTTGGATTTGGCTTTGTTTTGCAATCAAGTTGTCCTTGTTTCCTGAATTTCTGTACGTAGGATCACAGTTTCTCTTGGACAGGAACATTAACAGACCCTTTGCCTCATGATCATGTGCTGAGTTCCTCTGGATGTGTCCTGCCTCTCATCCAGGAGTTCCCAGCAGATGTGTTGAAAGGAACATCATTCCAGACTCACTCTCCATTAACAGACGTTTTGGACTTCAGCTTTTGAACTCGCTTTTTACCTCAGAAGTGTAAAGGCTCTCCCTTTATCTATGGCCAAAGTCAGGTGGGCTGCAGTGGCACCACAGGGAATGGGAGAATGCAACCTCTTCATTCTCACTGTACATCCAGAGAGCAAAGAAACCTCTGGTGACCCCACAGAACTGCTCAAAAGGGAAAGGATTTGTCACATTCCTGAGCAGATGCACTTTTCCTTTGGATAATACAGGTTTCTGCCCTATGAATTCCTTTCAGTGTCTGCCTGCGTGTCGAGCTGAGCTAACACTGAAGCACATCAGCCCCCACCTGTTGATTTTCCCTGCTCTCCTTTTGCTCCCACTCTCCTGAGGTGCAGCAGCTCCCTGGCAGGCTGGGACCTGCTGCTGCACCTTGAATCAGCCCAGGCTGCACAGTCACAGATCAGACCAGTGGCTGGCAAGGTTCCTGTCCATCACAAGTGCTCCAGACTGGGGCTGGTGGGTTTTGTCCTGCCCCTGGTTCCTGACACCTGATTCCCATGATTTTCAACAACCTCTTGTCCCATTCCAGTCTCATCTCGGTGATTTCCATCGCTCAGCTCTCCCTGGCTGCTGCCCCAAGGTGTGGATAACAGCCCTAATTCCAGGGATGCACAGCACAGCCTGCAGCCCTTGCCACGGCCTTTAGACTCAGCTTGGCAACCCAAGACTTGGGCTGTGAAAAGCCCAACTTCAGACATTCCCAGCTGAACTCAGAGCTGCTAAAGGCATTTTGTGCTCTTCCGTACAAGGTCTGATGAAGCAGATTTTGTCCATCTGAATTAGAGTCTGCTTGTGCCCAGCAGATTGGTTAAAATGTTCCTGGATTTATTACAATTTAATGCCATGAAAGCTAAACAAATTTCAGGAACAATTTTGAGGATCAGATCTCAGCAGGCAGCTATTTGCCTAATGTCCTACTTTTTTACACATCTCCTGCAGGAAGCAAGGAGCTTTTAGCTACACGGGAACCTGATTATTCCCTGAAATATTGGCACTGAAAATTGCCCCTTTTCAGGCCATTTCTTGCTGTCGAGGCATGCTCAGCACCCTTGGAAGGCGCAGGGGAGCACAAGCTGCAGCTCTAAAGGCAGGAAGGCTCTGCTTTGCCTGGGATATGCAATATTTCACCAGCAGGGCTTTTTCTATCCCAATCCTCCAGTTACTTTTGTGCTCCTAATTATTTCTATGAGTGTAATTGACTTGCAAGACATTCTTGGCTTGCAGAGTGCAGGGAGTGAATTACTGACCCATCACAAGGGTCATTGATGTGAGGAGATGTCAGAACAAACTGGGTGCAAAGCAGCTACTTTGCATTCCTAATAGCAGATGTAAGCCATTAATAACTGTGCTGCCTGCTGCACTCAGAGCCTGCACAATTCGGGTTTGACATGCACATGGCTGAGTTCATCCTCAGTGTAATTTGAAATTCATTGGGCACGGACTTCATCTCCTTCTGCTGCTTGAAAATCTCTCCCGCGCCGAGATGTGCTATGCTAATTCCAGAGTTTATGGCTGACTTGAGATGTTACATTTGAAAAATCAAATCCAATTAAATCAACTTATTACCAAGGTCAGAGACCAGCATTCAGTACATTCATTCCTTGCTATTTCACAGCAAGGAGTAAACTTAGGGAGCAGATTCTGTCTCAACCCAGAACCAAACGAATCTGTCCTAATCAAACGGCTTTTGGCCGCAGGAGCTAGGAAGTACAGTCAAGTGATAAAGCAAACCTCAGAGTCCAAATACCTGAGCTGAATTCCCAACTTTCCACATTTTTTTTGTGTACTGTTGGACAAATATTCTCCTCTTTGTACCTGTTTCCCCATCTGCCCATAAGATGGAAGAGGAGCTCAGGGGCTGGCTGGATAAATTCAATGACTGCAAAGTTTTGAGACCTCTTGAGTGCAGAGCTGTGGACTGGCAACAGCATCAGCTTGCTGTAGTCAGAGCTGGAACGGAGCTCAGATTTTAGGAGAGTCTCAGCAAGAGATGCCCAGTTGCTGTATCGGCAGGCACCTGTTCATTATCAGAAGAGTTCTGCGTGTATAATATCTCAATATTCTCAGCAAGGAGTGAAACAGAGGGAACATGCAATGGCTTTTGGAGGGGGACAAATATAAAGCTGATTTGCAGATCCTTTTGCAAATGAAAGTCTTAAGTTTAGGTTGATGATGAGCTCCCACACTGCGCAAGGCTTTGTGTTTAAATTACACCCTCACCAAGTGCCCAGGGGCTCTTTCTGCCTCTTGTTGTTCAGCACCTACCGCAGTTCCTGCAGGAGCTCCTTGTTCCAGACAGAACCAGACGAAAAGTGAGAGTGATGTTGACTTCTTGGATGCCCTTTATATATATCCCACTGTTTCATTCCCAGGGGAAAACAGCTTAACCTTCCTAGGCATCTCACATCCTCCCCATTCATTTAGGAGCTTAAATCTTGATGGAATTTTCTATGGTGGTGATTTGTTCCAGCAACCTGAGGAAATTCACTCAAGTGGCTCACTTCCTCCCAGTTCTCAGAAAATGGCATCTCAAAGTGAATTGCTTCAAACTTCCCTGGATCGCCAGCTACACAAGCAGTTCTAGGTACCAAGATTCCTATTTTAAGTTCCTGCTTCTGTTAAGTGCCTAAGTTGAAACTGGGACTAAATTACTTCCAGAAGTGAAGCTCTGACCTCAGCCATTAATGAGCTTTTAAAAATCTTGTATCAGTTTTACCTCTTCATGTAGGATTCAATTATGCAGCAAACCTCAGGATGTTATTTGAGCTTTCCAGAGTCCTACTAAAGTGGTGTAAAACCCATGAAGGATTTACTCTCACCTCACTTTACCTCTTCAAATGTTTGAAGAGCCCAGGCAGCTCATTTAAGAGAGGCACCAGAGCTGCAGTTTATATTTGAGGGCTGAAGGAGCAGTTCCTCAAGGCGTCTCCTCTCACCCCGGGTGACAAGATTAGACACAACCCCCAAATTTAAACGAAAAGGGAAGTGAGATGGACTCCTCTCGATATTAACAAACATCCACGCGCAGGGTGGCCATTCAGGTCACAGCAGCTCTGCCCTGTGATGCACATGTCACTGTGTAACTGCTTGTTTTCCCTTTGGGATGGGCATTCCAAGGGCTTCCAGCAGTACCTGGCTGCTTGTTACCCGTTCTGGGCTCCTCTGGCACACTTCTGCCCACAGCACAGGAGGTGGTTGGGAGAGTTTATGAAAGTCTGAACCAAGCTAAATTCCCTTGCCTTTCTCATGGAATGCTGCAGAGGCAGCAGATTCCCACATCCCAGCCCTGCGTGGTGAAAGCAAGAAGGGAACAAACCCTTACCTGAGTGAGGCTCAGCAGGGAGGCTGTGCCCTCATCGGCCCCGCGCTGCTCCCAGCTCCTGCTCTGGGACAGGGCTCCTGGAGACCTCTGGGGGCACCCAGAGCACTGGAACTGAGCTCTAAAGCTCCTTTTCTCTGTGGGCAGGCTGAGCTGCAGCCCAGGCAGGGCGTGTGGTGCTGGAGCAGCTTTGGGATTGCGTGCCCAGGGAACACACAGCGGGCACTCCTGGGGCAGCCTGGCTGGGAAGGTGAAGTTCCATTCCTGTGTCAAACTGCCCTCATTCCCACTGTAATCCAGAGATTTAGGGATGTGCCTTGGTCACAGGGGGCTGAGGTGAGCTGCTGCTAAGAGCTGAACCCAGAACAGCCCTCTGGAGCTCTGAACTCCTCCTGGGAAGTGCCTTTCCCACCAACACCCCTGCCAGAACCCCCCAGTTCCCTGAGATGTGCTGCTCACCAGTGCTGGGGTAGGTCCACGGGACTTCTGCCAGAGAGGTGAATTCCCAGAGCTGCACTCTTACATTTCTCCTGGAACAGTCAAGGACAAACAACAGATCTGGATGGAGCTGGAACCCAGCAAGGATCCCATGGCAGGAAATGAGGCATGAGGGCCTCTTTCCCCCAGCTGTCTCCCCACCTCCCACCGCCGTCTCCTTCACACCCAAACACAAATCCATGATTAAGGCTTAGTGCCCTTTGCCCTCATCCGTCCCCACTCCACACATCTCTCCCACTAAGCAGGGCTGTGTTTCCAGGTCTCCACACGCTCTCCCCTCACTGTCTCCTTGCCAACTTTGGTTCTGTCTGGAATTAAGGACCTCCTGCAGGAGCTGCAGGAGATGCTGAGCAGTAAAAGGCACAAAGAGCTGGACAATTAATTTAAGTACTCAAAGAGCTCATCCCTAGAGTTCCATGCCCTCTGCATCCACCTCCAGCATCCAGCTCCTCACTCATGTGCTCTGTGCTGCCCTGCCCAGCCCCCCTGCACTCTGCCAAGCAAAGCCTGGTGGGATCCAGCAGCCCCAGCTGTGGTCAGGGATCCAGAGCCAAAGGCTCTGTCCCTGTCTCAGCATCACTGCCCTGTGCATGGAGATCACCTGGGAGCTGTGAGAAGCTCTTACACTGCACCTTACGGGGCTTTGGGGACAGAGTTTAACACAAGAGTGGCAGCTCTCAGATCAGCACCTGCGGACAAAGGCTGTGGCACAGGAAATACAGGCCAAGTACGAATGGCCCCTTGCTCCTTCATGATCATTCAAACCATTACCTGGTTATTTTTGTAATTCTATAATGGAGATTTTCCCCCTCTTGTGCACTGAAGTTGCATGATGCAGAAAATTGGTTCGTTTAAGTAAGAGCTCTTATGGTGTCTTTCACCAAATGTTCTCCGAGAACATTACTAATAATTCATTAAAGCAGCACTGTCAGCTGGAACACTTTTAATTACCATTTTCTGACAAGTCAACCCTTAAGTGGTATGCCCTGATTTTTAAATTTATTTCTAACACATATGCAGATTTTTCTCTTTCCCTGCTGATGTTTATAGGGGTTGAGAAAAGCAATTGACTGTAAGATTAAGGAAGTGAACCATGCACTACACGTTGTCATGCCCAAAATGGAAGAGAATTCAAGGGTGGTTACTTTTTTTAACTTCAGAAGTTCTGAGAATCTTGTTCCTGGAGCTCTGAGCATCTCCTGCAGCTGAGCTGGGGCAACTTCTGCTCTGAGCTGTTGGTTCTGGGTAACTGAAACACCTCCCAGTTCAGGTAGGACTGTGAAAACCCTGAGCTGATGCTCGTTAACTGTCCTCTTACACACACTTAATTAGCCCTTCAGTTACTCTGAAGTTACTTAAGTCACTCTGAAGCCCAGGTGGCTGCTGCTAGCGCAGGGTGAAACAGCAGTGCAGGCAGTTCCCCTACAAATCCAAAGTGCTCTGAGCTGGCACCAGCTTATCCCACCCCAGTTTTTCACAGAGCTGAGGTTTAAGGCCCTTCCAGAAGGTCACTGCCAGAAATCCACTCAGCATTCCAGAGAGGAGCAAAGCCTGAACTGCCATCGTCTGTGTTTGGTGTTGGAGGTGACTCCAGCAGGTGCAGAGATTCTCTTTGGCAGTGCTCCCCTCAGTAGCTGTTTAGTGGGAGCAGAAGTGGAGGCAGAGAACTGGCAAAGGGCTGCCCAAGGAGAGGTGAGCCAGTGACAAGGCAGACTGGAACCCACTCGTGCTATTCCACAAAGCAAAGGATTTCTTGGTTCCCTTGCTGTAGTCCTGACATGGCAAATTTGTGCAAGGAGACAAGAGACAGTCTAAGGGAAATAGGGTGGGAAAAGAGTAGAACAGAGTCCCTTACCTTGTGCCTTACCCAGTGCAGGTGCCTGCAGAGGGGAGGTGGGAGAGGAGCTGCCCGTGTCCCCCAGACCAGGGAACTTCCACAGAACTTGGGTCCAGCAGCTCCTGCATCGAAAGAAGAGAGCCCAAGGCCCTGCTTGGCTTTTATGTGTGGCTGTGGCAGCTCGGACTGGCTGCCAGCTCATCTGTATGCAATGGCTCATTAATGCTGGGCCTCGTTTGTGCCGTGCATGTGCAAGGCAGGGGAAGGGGCTGCAGGATAGGGGGAAAGTCAGTGGGAGAGTTGGGCTACCAGAGACAAAAAGTAATGCAGCATTACCTGGAGGAGCTGGCATTACTCCTGCTGCCACCAACACCTGAGTGCCCTGTCCCATCCCACCAGCACCGGCAAAGCACGAGTGCCTTGGCTGCCTGTGAGCATCAGGCCTGTCCTCGGCATGGGGAGATGGTTTGGGCAGGAACCAGGAGCCTCTTGATGCCCTCCTGTACTGCAGAACTCTCTGCAGCCTGAATTAATGGGGCTGTGCTCTGGGAGCTGGGTGTGCCCAAACTCCTGCTCTGCCTTCCCCCCCGATCTAAGCTGAACCCCTGAGCCCATCCGAGCCCTTTGCAGAGGGGGGACTGCAGGAGTGACCTCACTGAGGCTGCAGGAGTGACCTCAGTGCTGTGGGGCTGCAGGAGTGACCCCACTGAGGCTGCAGGAGTGACCTCAGTGCTGTGGGGCTGCAGGAGTGACCCCACTGAGGCTGCAGGAGTGACCTCAGTGCTGTGGGGCTGCAGGAGTGACCCCACTGAGGCTGCAGGAGTGACCTCAGTGCTGTGGGGCTGCAGGAGTGACCCCACTGAGCCTGCTGTCTCTCTCTCTGCACTGCTGTCACCTTGGAGCTTCAAGAAATGTCCATCTCTTGTAGTTCTCAGTCCTCTGCATCCTGAGGGACCAAGCGACCGAGGCCTGGGATCACCGCACTCACCTGCAGGCACACAGAAATGAGGTGTCTGATGAAGCAGTTCTGGTTCCCCTCATGCTCAGGAGGCATCTCCTCGCTCTCAGACAGGTGTCCAAGGCTGCACGGCTTTGTGGAGGTGCCCATCCCTCTCCATCAGCAGAGAGAGGGCGTGGATGGCTGGGGCAGGTTGTACCCCTGAGTTCTGGAGGCCCTGCTGTAACTAAATGAGTTCTTCCCTCACCAGCCCCCAGCCTGGAAGCTGCTCCTCCCTGGGGATAGAGCAACAGGCTCCGGGCGCCTCTGGCCACCACCAGGGACAGCTGGAGATGGGATCCTCCAAGGCTTGAGGAAGTCGGGAACAGGATTTGTATGTTCAAAAGCAGCTCTTTAGCCCTTGGGCAGAGCCAGGTGTGCTCAGAGTTGAAGCAGAGGAGCTTTGAGGCTCAGGGAGGCGGCGTTTGCCCTGCAGCACCCCGAGGACAAAAGCCCCGGAACAAGGAATTAACTCTGTTATTAGACACCCCTTTGTTTTAATAGCTCCATCATTAATAACAAATTTGATCCCACCCAGGCAGCCCTTTTCATCTGCAGAGCATGTCAATCCATCTGTTCCACCTCCTGACACTCCTGGCAGGCAGGTGTGTCACACCAACACCTTTGGGCTTTTCCAGCACCAGTGACTGAGCACAGAATTGCTCCAGACCCTTTACCAGGAGCTGATTGATGAGGTACACCCTGAAAAAACCTGATTATTTTTATATCCGACCTACTATACTCAGGATTTACATCTTTTTCACCTCTTGGCAGTTCACAATGGCACAAATTAATTTTCTTGCATCACTTAACACACTGAAGATTGTTTAACATAATTTTCCAAAGCATCTGGCTGGTTCTCCTGTACTGAAACTCAACAGGATTTTCCCCTCTGGCTTCAAAGAGCATAGCTGAGCCCTTAAAGGGATTTACTTCTGTTAAATATTATCCTCAAAACTGAGAAATTAAAAGCAAATGGGCTTTCTTCCTTTTTCCTCTAAGACATGTCAAAAGAATATTGTAAGAAAGAATAGCCTTCCCCAGCTTTCAGAGAGTCCCCAAGTGAATTTCAATTGCAGGTTTTTAGGAAAGAGTGTAATTAACAACTTTATTCAGTCTGGAGCCAGAAAATACATTCTATATTTAGCATGGAAAAAGCAGAGCGGGAGGAGGGGAGTACATGACCTAGATTTTCACAAGTGACAAATGACTCCAAGGTGCTCGGAGCCCCCTCGGATGGCAGGGATTCCCACAAAGTGCAGAAGGATTTCTCCTCCCTGTCTCACATGTTGGACATTCCAAACCACCTAAGGCACTCTTGGGAATCCAAGGGGCTGTGTTTGTGAAACTGTTTATTTATTCACCTTGGGTAATATTCCCAAAACTGCATCCATAACCAAGCAATTAAATCCCATTTTCAGCAGCGACCTTGGCGGGCTGGCAGCTCTCCTAATTCCCAACATTGCCCACTTTTCTGAGCGTCCTCCATTGTTTTCCTGGAAATGTGTGCCATGAGAGCATCTCCCACCAGGAAGAAATGGGGAAAACAAGGCGTGACAGAGCTCCCATTTCCAGAATGTCCCTTGCTATATTTGCATTTTCTTGTCTCTCAGTGTTCTGTTTGCCACGATAAAGGCAACATTTTCTATAAAAAGCAAGAGCCTGCTTGCCTACCAGCAGTTTTTCTGTCTAAATGCTGATAATCTCTGTTCTGTCAAAGGAAACATCCAATGCTTTTATCTCTTGGAATGGTTATTTATGGAGAGGTCTCTCGAAGATGCAATCAAAGATATAGATGTTAAAAATAGGAGGCGAGTGAGTCCTGCAGGCGGTTGTTTATTCATTAACCTCGGTGCAGGAATCCTGGCAGCCTCCCAGTCCTTATTTACTGCGAGCTGAGCACGGGAGGGATGGGAGCTCCAGCGCAGTCCCGGGAGGGATGATTCCATCCTTCCGGGGATGAGCCACGCGCTGAGCGAGTTCCAGCCCGTGGAGGAGCAGGGAGAGCAGCAGGGAGAGCAGCAGTGACGGGGGGTGAGCGCTCGCTCTGCTGCCTGAGCGCCTCTGAGTCACTCCCGAACTTCCTTCTCTGGGAATGAGCGCCGTCACAGCCCAGGGAAATGTGCGACCGGGGCTTTGGCTGCTCTTGGCTTCCCCGCCAGCCTGCCCTAAATAAAGCGAGCACGCAGGCAGGGAGTGTAAATCTCTGGGTGCCTGCAGTGGAAGAACAGTCTTAGAGGTGGAGTAAATTACACCCCTCATCCGTCCCAGCACCTTCAAGCCTTGCTAGTAATGAAGGGAAAGGGTTTGTGATCACTTCAGCCTCGCGTGTTCTCAGGCAGCAGGCTGGTGAAGCCTCGTCCTCCTCTGCTGAGCCTAATGACAAAATTTAAATGCATTGGCTGTTTAAATGCTGGTTTGTAGCGCTGGCTGTGCATGTGGGAACCCAGAAAGGCAGAGACCAGCGGGAGTTGACTCCTCGAGGTCAGAAACAGCAGCAGGGCCCTTGTGTTCTCTGCCCTGCTCTTTACAGAGCACTGGGGGTGGGTCGGAGAGGGGAAATCCCTTCTCGGGTTCGACAGCATGAGAGATGCCCTGGTGAGTTATCCCGGAATCACAGAACCATGGAATATCCTGAGCTGGGAGGGACCCACCAGGATCATTCAGCCCAGCTCCTGGCCCTGCACCAACACCCCAACAATCCCTCCCTGTGCCTCGGAATGTTGTCCACAACTGTCCCCCCACTGCCCCGTGTGGGGATGCTGAAGACCTCCCTGAGGTCTCCCCTCAGCCTCCTCCTCTCCAGGCTGAACAAACCAAGTTGTTTGGTGACTTTCTGACACGTTCACACACTTCATTGTTCTGTGACTTTTCAGAGAACTGATGACGAGAATTTAGCACTATCTTTAAGTTGTTACGCTGGAGAAGCACAGCTGCCGTAAAGAATTCCTAAAACTGTAGGATCTGGAATGCCCCAGAGTCCCTGGCAAGGCCTCAGGGGACAACACCTCTGCTGGCAGTGCCACGTGGGGAAAGTGGGGCTTATGCAACTCTGCTGATGGAGGGAATTATCCCGACTTCTGCTGGAAGGAGCAAAGCTCCTTACCTGTATTTACTTGTAACTCAGCTGCTTGGCAGAGCAGGGGGTGCCAGGGAAGTCCTTACTTCCCCTGAAAATGTAGGGCACGGGTGCACTGCACAAAGGCACCCCTCTCCATCCTGGCTGAGCTCAGCTGGAGCTCAGCACGGGGAGTTCGGCAAATCCATCAGCGTGGGATGGATGGGGCACAGAGCAGGGAGCGGGATCGGAGCAGGGAGAGGGATGGGAACAGGGAGGGGGATCAGAACAGGGAGAGGGATCGGAGCAGGGAGAGGGATCGGAGCAGGGAGAGGGATTGGAGCAGGGAGAGGGATGGGAACAGGGAGGGGGATCGGAGCAGGGAGAGGGATCGGAGCAGGGAGAGGGATGGGAGCAGGGAGAGGGATGGGAGCAGGGAGTGGGATTGGAGCAGGGAGAGGGATGGGAGCAGGGAGTGGGATCGGAACAGGGAGAGGGATGGGAGCAGGGAGTGGGATCGGAACAGGGAGTGGGATCGGAGCAGGGAGAGGGATGGGAGCAGGGAGAGGGATCAAGGGCTTGTGGCACCCGGGGTGGAGGGTGTGCAATCCCCCCTGCACAAACAGGGGGGTCACTTCCCTTTCCTAGTCACTGAATCCTCCTTTCAGAGAGTTAAGCCGAGCCTACAGAAGAAAAGATAAGGCTTGTACTGATAAAGAGCCATATTCCTGCATTGGCAGCCGTGTCCTTGTCACCTGCCCTGCACTCCTAAGCAAAGGAATCCGTGATGGAAAAAATGAGTGAGTGCTCTGAACAGTGGCACTGGCCACTCTGTAGAGAACAGGGCAAAGACCACAAGGGCCCTGCTGCTGTTTCTGACCTCGAGGAGTCAGCTCCCACTGGTCTCTCCCTTTCTGGGTTCCCACATTTTCAGAGGTATCTGAAATCTCTTTTTCTGCTTGAAGCTCGAAAAACAAGTTTGAAACCTTCTGTGTAGGAAAGTGTTTGAAGCCCTTGAAGAACCAGCCAGCAGCTAACACCTGCTAAAGTTTCATTTCCAAATTTTCAGCTGGGTTTGTCTGGTACCATGAGGTTTCTGTGGGACATTGGAGCCCTCACCCTTCCGGTGTCCATGATGGTATTAAGAGTGTTAATTAGTAGCTGCAACTCAGTGACAAAGTTAATTAATTGGGTAGAAGAAGGAGCACAGATGTCCCAGGTACACACAACCTACCAAGGTCTTTCTGAGCAGCAATTGATCAAATACCATGAAGCCTTACAATGAGCTCACGCTTCATTTCATCCTCTGCATGTCTCCTCTCCCATTGGTTTCCAAATAAACACACTTCTGGAAGCTCTTGAAAGGGCATTTAGGGAAGTTTAAGTTGTTCCCAAGGGCCTGAGATGTTTCCAAAATGCCATTTGTGAGGTGTTGTCCCCACACCAACCCCTGAGAGCCCCCGGGCTGTCAGATCCAGCTTTGCTGGGAGCACAGAGGTGTCTCCACACAGGTTTTCCTCTGGAGCATGGGGTATCCCGCTTGCCTGAGCCAGCCTGGGAGCTGGATAAGGAGCAGGGTGGCACAGCCAGGCATGGGGACTGTCTCCTGTCTGCCAGAAGGAGAATATCCAAGCAGGAAATGAGCAGATTAGGGTATATTTGGCTTACTTCAGTTGTCTTCCTGGGGTTCACACACGTTCAACATCACCAGCAAAATTCAGTTGGGAATAGAATATGATCTCTAGTTCTGGAGAAAGGGTTCTGAAGAAGCAGATATGGATTCCTGGTAAATCTGCTGTCTGTGTCTCAATTTTTCCAAGCCTTGTACTTCCCAGATGAGGAAAGGAAGAGTTCTGTGCAGCTACAACCCTGCCTCACTCTGCTCAGCAGCGGCCACTCCTCGTGCTGCTGTTCCCCAAGGCCCTGGGCAATCCAATGAGTTGATCTTGCTGCTCCTCAGGAGTTCCCAGATATTGTCCTGCCTCTGGTTTCCTCTGCAGCAGGACCTGCTGATGGTGGTCGTTGTCCCCCTCTGAGGTCACTTTTTGGGTCAATGTCCACCTGACCATTTTAGCCTTCCCTTCCTTCCACCTTCAGGAGTTCATGCCACCTGTTCCCCAAACAGGCCTCAGCTGTGTTTCACAGACTGTTAGACTCAGGTTTTACTTGGGTTTGATAGTGCTGGTTTTACTTTGGACAGTGTCAGTGGGTGCTCTGAGAAGAAACAGTGCAGCAACAATCCTTCTGCGAGGTGGAACATTCAGTTGTGTCCCCAAGGGCTCCATCAGCATTAACAAATGAAACTCCCCCTGTCTTTGGGAATGCAGGTGAGGCAGAGAACGAGGCAGGAAGCAGTCACCATCCCATTTCTCACAGAGGATAACCAAGGCAGAGAGAGGCAAAGCAAGGTTTGATATCCTGCCCCACTGAAGTCAGGCACTGCTCTCTCCTGGGAGCCATGAAGAAAGTGAGAACACACTGTGTGAAGGAATTACAGCCCTGCTGAATTCCCTCTGCAGATAATGGCTGGGATGGAGCCCGCGGTGATAGGCAGAGTGAGGAAGTGAGCAAGTTGTGTGGAATGATTGTTTATTTAGTCATCTCCCAAGAGGAGTGAGGTCCCAGAAGCTGCAAAGACACACGACAGGCTAGTGAGGAAATCAGCACATCCCCTTCACATGTTTTATGCTCTTTGTTCTGCTCTTTCCCTGGGAAAGGGGTTAGCTTTGATTGGTGTCTGAGTGTAGTTCTGTGGAGCCTGGCATTGGGAGATTGAGGCACAGCCTCTGTAGGAAGAGCTGGATCCACCCAGGAGCCAAGCCTGCATTTCTGAGCAGCTGCAGGAGTCTGTTCTCCATGAAGGCAATGCCAAGGAGAACTGGAGCCCCTGGATCCCTGCCTCCCTCAGGAACTCCCCAGCCCTTTACCCTGGGAGCAGCAGAGCTGGGTGGCAGCTTTGTCCTTTCTCCTCAGGGCAGCAGGGTGGGCTGGCAGTCCCACACTGCTCCCAGGAAAGTTGCCATTCCTTTTGTGTGTGGCTGCTGTTATCAGAAGAAAAGAGCATGGAGCATCCAGCAGGTTTTTCCCCTCAGCTGAGACCTGCAGGTGCCTCAGTCCAGGGCTCCCTTAGCAGGAGCACATTTCCCAGGCCTTGCTTTGGAAGGCCAGCACTTGAGGAAGAGGGATGGCTGTTTTCCAGAGGAGTGAGCCCATCCAGGCACTGACCCCTGCACTGGGAACGGGCAGGGAGCTGTTGCCACCCAGGGTAAGAGAAAGCAGCCTCAGGAACCAGCTGGACCCTGCTCCATTTGCATCAGCACTGGCAGGGGGCTGGAAGAGAAGGCTGGAAAAACCACGGGGACAGTGACAGAGTGGCTCTTCCTGGTTCGGTTTTGGCCAAGTCGCTCAGGGTGCCACAGAGCTTTCCTCAGGAGGCAGCTCCAGAGCCTCTGCCTTCCTGCTGGGATAGGGAGCAGGAATTCAGCCAACTCGGAGCCAGGTTGGCTCCTTATCTCTCTCGACCCTAAAAGGCTACCAGGCTGGGTAGATGAGACACTCCTCTGCCCTTCCTCTTACAGTGTGTCCATACCCTAAGGCCTCTTTGTGCCAAAGTTTCCCCTTTACAAAGTTTTTATTCCACAGAGACTCTTTCTGAAGAGGAACTTGATTTATGCCCAGGCAGGCACCTCCAGCTCTTGTGGCAAGATTTTTGGGAGGTCTCCATCACTCACACTGAGGTGAAACTTGACTCTGCACAACCTCTTCTGTCAGTGGTAGATGTGCCAAAACATGTTTGTTTTTCCAAACATTGACTTTCTAAAACAGTGAACTCTTATCTAGACCTCATATATGGGTAAAGAACTTAAAATCAGTGTGTCTTTGCCATCAAACTATGGACAAAGATTACTTCAGTAAAGCTTCTGCTTCATGCTTAGAACCATGGAATGGTTTGGGTTGGAAGGGACCTTAAGGATCATCTGGTTCCAACCCCTGCCATGGGCAGGAGCACCTTCCACTAGAAAACTTATGCTTGACCAAAATAAAAATGCGTAATCTTTCCTTGCAAACAGGGTGTGTGGTTAAATAATGTCCTAGAGATGTGTGGCTTTACCCTGAGACTGGGCAGGAGAGGAAAAACCAGTGTGGTGGCCCACTCCCCTCTGCTGGGCTGTGCAGGCACTGCTGGAGGCAACGCTGGCTGCTTGTGGTGTGAAAACCTCTGGAAAACATGAAATAAAGGTGGAGGGGAGCGGGGGAAGGCGAAGCTTTGGGCAGGAAAGGTTTTAGCATTTTCCTGCCGTACGTGCCTGAGCCCTACAAAGATCCATCGTGCTCCTTAAAACAGGGCCAGTGCTGTCAAAGAAAAAAACTACTCAACCCTTTCTCAGATGGCAAAACCCTCTTGCACAGCAAATGGTGGAATCAGAGAGGCTGCACTCTCCATGCAGCTGTGGTTGTCCTGCTGGTGTCTTGGGGATGGGGTGGCCACACTTGGGAGCTGAAGCAAGGGTGGTGGTAGCACTCCCTGTCTGTTGGCTTGAGCAGTTTTATCTCAGATTTAACACAGCTCAGACAAGAGCAGCATCTGGTCCAGGCACAGCAGGGAATTTTCTTGGCCTTGGCTCAGAGTGCTGCATAAGTCTTGGATAAATCACCCAAAGCAACAACCAGAGCCCTTCTGGTAACTCAGGGACTTTATTGGGTGACAAGGTGTGTGCAGGCTGTCAGCATGAATGAATCAATTCTCCATGAATGGGACAGTGCAGAATCCACAAGTTCCAGTGGTTTTGTCAGTGTGGAAACACCACAGCCCAAGGCAATTTCCATACTGAGCTGACATAACCCAGTGCTCTTGCTCGGAAACGTTCTGACATGGAAATGCCTGGGGAGCTGCGAGAAGCCTCACCAGAACAAAGACCATGTCCATATGGCATCATATTTCCTGGGAAAGCTTATTTTTATGCTTTTTGACATGTCTACAATTCTGGTGTTATGCCTCATTTGCACTGGTACGTCCTGGGAAATCCAGTCAATAATTCCTCGTGTCTGTTCCTGCACGGAGCAGAGGGACCCTGGAGCTGGCTGAGTTATGGCTGTGGTTGTGTTCCACGCTGAGAAGGTTTTATAAAGCGGAGATTACACTGATCTCCTTCATCTTGGGCTCAGATACATCAAACAGAGGATGAAATTCATGACTAACCAGAAAGTAAATTTCATCCATCTGGGTGAAGCATCTTTTCTTGTTCAATTTTAGCACTGAGCAGCAGTAAAATTTGGAGTTGGTGTGTGGAGTGGCACAGGAAGAAGCCCCTGGCAGATCCAGGCAGAAAGGAAAGTTCCGCCGAGGGGCTGCGGGGTGAATCCAGCAGTTTTGCTGCAGTTTCAGAGAGGTGTTGCTGCACAGTGACAGCAGGGGAGGGAGCCCTCCAGTGTCACTGAATCCTGCCCAATTCCAGGGAGGGGTGGAGGTTGCAGAGGACCCAGTTTGTCTCCGAGCAGCACAGCCCCATTCCCAGGACTCCCTGAAAGGTCCCTGGCTCTGACCTGCAGCAGGTTCCACATAGGTCACAGCAGAACTCATCTGTTCACTCCTTAGGAGGACTGGGAACACTGTGAGGGAGGTCTGCCAATTAAGGGTTCCCCAAAAGTGGTGGGGCACTGGAACAGCCCCCCAGGGAATGGGCACGGCCCTGAGGCTGCCAGAGCTCCAGGAGCGTTTGGACACCACTCCCAGGGATGCCCAGGGTGGGGCTGTTGGGGTGTCTGTGCAGGGCCACGGGTTGGACTGGATGATCCTGGTGGTCCCTTCCAACTTGGGATACTCCATGATTCCACAAAAAGCCGTTGTGCAGCTCAGCTCCAGGAGGAGCAGGCAGCTGTCCCACCTGGAGGGGCAGGGTTTGACCTGCCTGAGCAGCAGGTGCCTGCATCCCTCCTTGTTCCAGCGAATTCAGATCCCACAGCGCAGCACCTTTCTCCTGGGCACACCAGTGGGCTCCAGAGGGTGTCCTGCACTGCAGCCCGCTCTGGAGGACAGCAGGGCGTGTTTGGAGAGGGCTGCCAGGTCCTGCTGTCACAGCCATGGGCTCTGAGGCACCTGAGTCCCACAGCAAAGGCTCCATCCTCTCTGTCCTGTGGGAGAAACGAGGGACACGGAGCCTCCCAGCCCGTGCAGAGCCGGGAATTCGGGGGAGGCAGGAGCAGGGCCACCCCAGTGCTTTGGCACATTCTGTCCTCAGTGCCTGAGCCAGTCACTGCTGCAGTTTTATATTTATGAACCCGTGCCGGGGGATTGCTGGAGAGGTCTTTAATTTCCTCTGGTTTCGCTCTGAACATGCCTCTCTCGGGACAGAGGGAACATTTTCGGTGTTATTGAATGTCATTTCTGCGCAAACTGAACAGAGGAAAAATATTCTGATAATAACTGGAATATATGGAGGGTGGTAGCTCCTGGCTGCTGATTTTTTTTTTTCCCTCCCTCTGATGAGAGTTTCAAGGTCAGCTGGCTCCACAGACACAAATATGCCAGGAACAAAATGTGCAGATGCTCAGGAGTGTGGGACAGCCACGCTGGCACCGTAAACAGCCCTGGCTCGTGGCCAGCACTGCCGGCACCCAGCAGGCAGGAGGGTTCAGGAAAAAGCACTTTATTAGAGCCAGCTCAAGATTTATCTTTTCTCTCAGCTGCATCATTAAATGTGAGTTATTTGTATTTTTGTGGGAAAACCTGGATTCAGCACAACCTCAACATTTTATTTGGAGGATGAGGAGGGGTTTTATTCAGAACCCAAAAGCAATATCTGAGTGCATAACAGCACTGAATGAGTGGCTGGAACAAAAACAGGAAAAAAAGGTTCTTTTCCCGATTCTGCTGCTGATTTATTGTGTAAACACAGACAAATCTTTCACTGTAGCTGTTGCAGTTTCTTATACACCCTCTCTTTTCCCTCCTAGATATGTCTCCTTTTGTCAGTTACTTGTGTGAACTAAATATCAGCCAGTCAGGCAAGAGCTGGCAATATCTTCCTCCAGCAGTCTCAGGCAGACTTAAAATATTAATGCATTTTATAATGTACTTATTTTTTGTAACTGTCAGTCGTTGCTACTAAGACAGGGAATTCCTTATAAATATTGAATGCTGCTGCAAGGTCTGCAAATAAAATTCTAGAAATGGTTCTCTCAAGCTCCCAAATGACTGAAAAACTGCTGAAAATCTTGCTAATTTTAGTAAAGTGTGTGGAAATCCAAGTTGCGTAACTGTTTCTGGGATTTTCTGATGAACAGCGATAGGTTTTGAATTGAAGCAGTGCTTGCAGATTCCTCACTGGACACAGACACTTTGGGGACGCAGTGTCCAATGGAATGATTGGTTTTGCTCTGTAGGACTCCCTTGAAGGTGCAACTGCATCTCAGAAATCGGCTTGAAGGTCGATGATGTGTAAAAGAATAAAACTTAATTGCAGAGGCGATCCAGTGCCCAGCCCAAGGGCTGGAATTGTGACGAAGCAGAAAATCCCCCTGGAGAGCATTTCCAGCCTGTGCAGGGGAAAGAGAGGGCAGCCAGGGATGCTGGGCCAGGTGTGGCAGCAGGAATTCACATTTGGGTTCTCGTGTGGACCCTTCTCCCACCTAAAGGATCCCAGGAAAAGGCTGAGCGGGCAGCAAGGGTGCATGAGTCCGGCTGCAAGGGCTGAGCTGCTTTTAATTCCTGAGAACGGATTGCAAAGAGCATCAAAACCTGTCACTTACACAAACTGGTGCTGCAGGGCCTCTCACTGCTGCTTTTGCTCCATGGATTGTGCTTTCTGCTCAGTGACCACAGCATGTGCTGAAAGGGGCTGGTAGTGGTGCCCTGATCTGTGTCCGGGCGATCCTTGGTTCACAGGGAACACAATCCAGGCCTGGAAGGAGCACACAGGGCTTTGGCTGAGCTGCTTCCAGTGCCCAAAGGCGACGTTCAGGGTGGGACACTCTCACGCAGAGACATTCGTGGGATCTCCCTGAATCACCTAAATCCCCCGGAAGGTTCCTCACGGGCAAATGCAGGAATTGCTGGCTCTGCCCCCTGCCTCTTTCCTGCCGCCGCTGGGAAAGCCACAAGCTGGAGGTGAGACCTGTTTTCAATTAAGGGGTTAATTACTGGCTGATTTGAGAACCGGGCTGCACCCTCCTGGTTACAGCCCGTATCCACCCATCCCACCCCGCGCTTCAGAGGGGGGGCTGCGTGTGTTAGGAGGGAGTTAAAGCAACAGGATTCCCACCTGAAAGAACCGGGGCGTTTGCTTTTGTCAGAAACCTTTTGGAATTCTGACAGGCTAACAAGGGTATTGTCTTCCTAAATTTGCCATCAGCAGATGTGCTCTGGCTGCTGTGTTCTGCAGTTCCTGGGCTCGCAGGCAGGGAGAAGCCAGGCTCGGGAGCCGTGGTTTATTCCCAGAGGAGGTGTCACAGGGGAGGTGTCACACGTGTCCCGGTTCACACCGTGCCCCTGCCAGCGATTCCTCGCCCTGAAGCCAGCGGGCAAGTTCCGTCTCTGGGCGCCCTTCAGCCTTAGGTGCTGCTGCGGCACCTGCAAAACGAGAGCTTAATTAGTGTTAATTACCACAGCAGCTCGCTCAGAACGCGACTAACCCACTCGCGGGCAATCCCGAAGTTCAAAGATCCAAGGGGGAATTAGTGCCCGGCCCCGGCCCGGTGCAGCCGGCAGAGGAGCGATCGTTCCCGGGGTCTGGATGGGATCCTCATTATCACATCAAAGCACACCCGGGCTGACTCCTCCACAGCGCCTCGCCGAGCGGGGGAGTTCGCCGAGAAAACTTCCCCTCGCCTGCTTCCCAAGTTTCGTTTTGATTTTGGGGGCTGGATAAGCCCCAAACACAAAAGGAAGCCGAGACAGAGTGGGTGACAGTCACGTCAGGATTCTCAGAGCCTCAGCTCCCGTTCAGGGAAGGCTGGAGGTGGATGAGCAATCCTAGGAGCTGTATCCAGCACTGGCTCTTAAAACTCTGTTTTCTTCTAGTGGGGTGGTCGGGTCACGGCTGACAAACGGGAAGAGACATCTCTCATTCCAGAGATCAAATTGCACAACGAATTAAAACGCTCCCTGGAGGCACCGCTGCTCCCTCTCCTCTCAAAGCCAAAGCCTGCCCTGACTGCAGAGCAGGTACCCCCTGTCACCAGGGCTCACTGTCCCTTTTGGGTGACGAGTGTCAGGGCCAGTCTGGGCTCAGCAGGGACCGTGGCTCGTTTCTATCCCGTGAAACCTCAGGGAAATGCCGGTAACTCCTCATTTGGTCCCTGACAGCTCAAAAATGGGGCTGCCCTGCTGTGTTCTACAGGAACCTGCAAAAATCCAAACTCTTCATTTTAGGCAAGTTTTGATATAAGTAACATCCTCAGAGAGCAATTTAGTTATACCAAAATGAGATTAGAGCTTGTTCTTCCACATCTTGTTGTTCTGCTTGCAGTTCCAGGAGCCGAGCATTCCACGGTTGCCATAAATCCCCCCCTGTAAATAGCCCGGGATGTCCTTTGAGCAGTACAGCTGTTAGAGCTTATGAGCACCCCCAGGAAAATCAAGATGCTGCAGTGATGTGAAATCTGCACCTCCGTGCTCCTGGAATTGGATCATTCATCCCATTCCAGCACAAGGTCCAATTTGGCTGCCTCCTGCTCCTACCTGGCTCTCTGCATCAGCTGGGAAGGAAGGAGTGGGGCTGTTCAGACTCAGACCAGCGCACCCTGAATGCCACTGCCTGAGGTCAATCCCATCCTGAACAGAAAATCAATCCCTCTGCATTTCCGTGTTTCCATCCCAGCCCAAAAACACCCAAACTGTGCTGTCATTTGGTGTTAAATCAGCCCTTCTGCAGCCCGCTGATCCCTGCAGGTCTGGAACATATTTCAAACCTGTGAGGCCATTGACAACTTTTTCACCACCTCAGCGGGGGCACAGTGATGTCACTGGAGTTGGTTTGCAGATGAAAAACTGCTCTTGGGCCTGGCTGGTCTTTAATCAGCACAAATTGGGAGATGTCTGCTGAAATAATACATGAAACAAAGCAGAGTTCACAGTGCAGGGATGAGGAAGGAAAGCCGGGACTCAGAGGGACCAGGGAGAAGGTGCTTCCTGCCTGGGGATTAAAGAAATGTTCTTTTAGTGCTGATTGAAGCAGTGCCTCTCGAGAGCCCTGTTTGGTGTGGCCTCTGCTGTGCTGAGTGACGTGTTTGGTGCTTCAGCCCCAGTGACAGGCACAGGAAGGCACAGGAAGGCACAGAAAGGCACAGAAAGGCACTGCCAGCGGGTGCTGGGTGGGTCAGGAGCTCCGCTTCGCTCCGAGCTGACACCTGGGCAGAGGGGTGGGCACAGTGCTGTGTGATCCCACAAGGTGGGGAAGGGTCAGAGTCATCCACCTGCTCATGAACGAACGTGCTTGGGGGTGAAGCCTCTTTTCCCAGCTGGAGAACACATGTGGGATGCCGGGGGAGCTGGGATTTCTGCCGCCCCTGGGGCTGGGGGCGCTGTGAAAATCCAGGCTCCCGTTTAACCCCTGGCGTAACCCCGCTTGTGTCGTGGTTTTGGGGCTGGTTTGGAGGGACGGGCGCGGTGCCGGCAGATGGCAGTGCCTGTCAGAATTCCACTGTCGGGAGATCAGAATTCCACGGCCGGGAGCCCCGGGAACGTGCCCAGGCCGGGAAAGGTGTCAGTGCCACGGCACGAGGCAAGAGCCACTCCTGCCATGGGAGCCGTGCGGGGCTGGGCAGACACCACCCCACAGCAGCAGGGACCCCTCCCACGGCCCCCCTGCTCCCCGGGACCCCATCCACGCGTCCCCAGGGCAGACACATGGGATGAGCGTGTGGAATGAGGGAAGGGAGGCTCCCCCAGCCTTGGCCGTGGCACACCAGCCTTGCAGTGACTCTGCTCCTCTGGGGCTGCCGGTTGGGCAGCACAAAGGTTCCTTCTACATTTCCTAGCACAAAAATTCATTCCAAATCTTGTTAACAGAGATGAGATGAAGGAGGAAGCAGAGCTGGTGCCCTTCTGAAGGTGGCACTGTCCTTAGTGCTGGGGAAGCAGCATCCAGCGACTGGCTCGGAAAGCCAGCGCTGTGATTTAGGGGGGCTGACTCTCCCACTGGATGAATTTACCCTTTAGTGCTTTTGAAGTAAGTTTGAATGCTCATTAAAAATACCCAAACTCCGACTGTCCTCCCCAAGCAGCACTTTTGTAAGGCCATCACAGACATACCCCTAAAAGGTAAAAGTAATTCTCCTAAAAAGACATTCCTGGCAGTTATGAGCAGGCAGAAGATCTGATGGAATTTCCCAGGATTTGATCAGCAGTTCCCTACCATTCCTTTCTTTCATTGCAGGTGGGTTTGCTGCTGACTGGAATTCAGTCCTGAGCTGTTGCAGCCTTGCTGGGCCCCCCTGTGCTGCTGCTGGGGAAACAGGAGCCGGCCTGGCTGGGCCGAGCTCACTGCCCACACTGCGCTGGAGTGCCAAATGCGAACTAACATGTGGAAAAGCAAAATTACATCTGCAAAACTGATTTTTGATGGCTGAA